>NC_056731.1:1834996571-1835310991 GCF_019279795.1 Protopterus annectens
AATTTCCTACTACTGAATTCACATCTTCCGTAAAAAATTCTTTCATAGTTTTTCTTCAGAAATCTACCCCTTCTGTTAAATTTTCCCATATAGATCCCCATGGTACACACTCATTATTGCAAATCAAGTTTTAATCCCTACCTGTAAGTTATATTCATTGCTGAAAGCCGATTATTTCTCCCAAATTTTCTTAAACTCCATAAATCATATTTTATTGGAATTTAAATACATGCCAATGTAATCCTCTTCCTTTGCCAATAGCCCCCCACTACCACAAATCTACCATTATTTTCTTTTTTCCCTCTTCAATCACTATTGTGCCTGATATTCTGCAGAATATCAATTCTAAAATCCTTCCTTTGTCAAATTCACATGCTCATTTCTTTTCAAATGTGTCTTCTACAGCATTGCTGTTTGTACTCTGCATTTCTTAATATAATTCAGTACGCTTTCCTTTTCATCTATAACTGTAAGGCCATTTACATTCTAAGATCCTATAGATAGCATAGCCATTAGGATAAAAGGCTATTGTTCCCACTTATAGTACAGTTGTTTTTTGAATGTGCATTTCCAACTTCTGTCTTGCATGTGCACACTAACATGTGGCAAGATGATCTTTTGTACAGCTGTTTCTTCTCATTTCTGTTTAAACCCATTTTACATTTCTCAAGACTCTTTGCTTTAATGAAAACCCACAAACAACAGTTAAATAGATTTTCAAAACACCTTCATCCCTTATTAACTTAGAACAAGCACACAAAACAAATGAAGTTTAAACTTCCAGATAGGAAAAATTTCCCCAAACTGGCAGCTGCATCCACAAGCATAACCTAATCTAAAATTAAGGTTACCTATGATAAGCACATTACAGCCTGTTTCCCCACTTACATGGATTGTTGTATGTTCTTTTTTATCTCTTTTCCTCTCCCAGATGTGAAAAAAACAGCTTGCATACTTTCAGAAATACCAACTTTTAGCCCTAAGAAAAAATGAACTAGCTTTATTTAAATAAAACTAAATTATACACAGTTCTATTAAATGCATTTAAGTATTAAGGCTGCTGGGGAGGCTAACATCTCATATTCACTTCTCATAATTTCAAACTAAACTGTTCACCATAGTACCTTTACATTTTGTATTTCCATCAGCAAAGAATGATCAGAACTCTCAAGATTAATTGCTTGCTCCTGCAGGCAGCTTGTCTCCATGTACAAGTAGTCAACAATGATTTAAAAAAAAAAAAAAAAAACAGCTAACATCTTGCAGATGCATGAAGGAATCTGTAAAGTTCTCACATAGCAGAATGTAAAAAATTCCCCTGGCTGACTACCTTTGACTGCAGACTTCTGGTTTCACAGTGAGAACATTTTCGGTACTTACTTATTATCGCCACCAGGTTCCAAATCTGTCATCATTATTCATGTTATGTCAAGGTGAGATGATGATAACATAACTGAGCATGAAGAAAATAAAATATAAACAAGGCAGTAGATCTAACGATAGTTGAGACATATGTAAAACTGTAATATGAAGGCAAAATTAAGTGGAAGAAATAATATGTATTCATTTAGTGCTTTCTGACTTGTGTTTCCTTTCCTGTCTAAGAAGTACAGTGGAAGAGAATGCTGTAACTACTTTAATTCGGATCATACCTCTCAAATGTCTCCAATTTTCAGGGAAGTCCCTGATTAAAAGGAAAAGACATACTGTGGGTGAATTGTATGTTTTGTTATGCAGTCTTGCAGCAGACATCATAATTATAAAAGAACAATGTAAGAAAGCCATATGCAATGAGACAGAATAAAGCAGTCCTGACTTTCCCAAGCATTAATGAACTAGTGTTCTTTTGTTTTTCCATAAATTTACCTTAGCATCAATACATTAAAACAAATACATAATAAATAAAATATCCACATTTCGGTGTAGCTCACAGATAATAAGAATATGTGTGGGGGCTATATTTTAACTTTGACTTCTTGTGTGGAGGTCTCTGAAATATGTTACTTGGGACTTGGAGAATTCTTACTTTTACTTATCTGAGTAGTGCTGTCAGTGTTTATATTACACCTACTGTAAACAGCAAGATGCTTTGTATTAGACAGACTTTATAACATATGATTTAACTGTGCTGTATGGGCTATTTGGTTTCTGTATCAACTATTGTGGTACTTATGTGTTAGGAATCTGGTTGTGACAATATGCAAGTACCACATTTCCTAATGGAAAAAACAGGATAATATCTTTGCAGATGCAAAAAGCTTAGCATTTTGCATGGTTTTCATCATTCTTATTTTTCAAGCCTATTTATGGAAATTGTTTACAGCGTAATACAAGGAGATTAATTTAAACATCCATCCTTTTAAAAACAAGGGAAATCATCATCTTTTTCTGCATATAATATAATATAATATAATATAATATAATATAATATAATATAATATAATATAAATCAGTACACTTTTACACTTCACCCTCACCTTAACAGCCAAGATCAAAGCATTATATCAACTTACACTTCATTCTTTTTAGTCTTTCTTCTCTTGTTATACTGTAAAACCTGTATTTCTTACAACTAAAATGGTACTTATTTACTTAATATCTCTAACACATACAACAGTCAATGAAAAGATACCTTCCTACATTTAAAATACCCCTGATTGCACACTATACAAAACTGCTTTATAATATAACATGCAGTTTATATCATGAAATGTTTTATACATACACTAATACGATCAAAATTGTTTTACTTACAGTTGCTTTTTTACTTTTAGTGTCCTAATAAACATTAAATATATGATGTGAGGTATAAGCTTTACAGTGTATCCACAAATTTAAGAAGGTTGGCAAATTCATATCTTTTCTCTGCCACTTATTTACAAAGCAATATTTCATAGATGTGATTGCTGCTTTATAACCTCACATTTATTCACTAATTTCAGTGTTGCTGGTCTTTTTCCTGATCATTTCAATCTCCCAACACTAGATTCTTAGGCTTTTTTCTCTCTCTCAAGTATTTTCCTTTGGAACATTGGAAACAATTTCACTGGCAAATTATCTGTGTGAGCTTCATTGTCAGAAGAATGAGAAGCAGGTCCCCTTTTGTTTGTTTAACCACTATTTGTTGGATATGCTTTTATATTTACTCCTGAACCAAAACATTTCTTTGATCATCCAGTTAAAATACTCTGAAGACAGCTAGAACTGCATACCTGTTTTTTTGACATTCTCTAATTGCTAGGATAAATTTGTTTCTCTTCTGCTTACTGTACAGTGAATAACCATTTCCCACAAATACTCTGTTGCCTCCATTTTTTAATACTTTTCCCTTCTGACTCAGTTTTCCAAGATCAACTCTTACTGCTTGGAGTATACACTCAATGTGTCCTTTCAGTTAAGAAATCCTGCTTTGCAACACCCATCCAGTTGCATATATGTGCTTTAATACAATTAATGCAGTCTGTTCCTTCCACTGTCTATGGTTCAGCAGAAAATCATAGGTTTTCTCTACATGCTCTATCTTCTAACTCTACTATTTTTTGAAATAGCTCTTCTTGAGAAGCATCATACTCAGCCAGCCTTTTCTTCATTTTAACTTCTGAATTTTGCAGTATTATCAGTTTGTCTGAATTGCTAGTTAAAGTTTCTTATATTTTTCCAGCCTTTTGTTATTTGAGTTGATATATTCCTTCAGTGTTTCATTTATTTTAATCACCCTGAGTGCAATTGATTTATTTCCCCCTAAATTACTGGGAGATATCTCTTAAACTAAAGCTGAAACTTAAATTGTTTTTGCTGAACTGCTGCAGAATTCTTCCCAGCAAGTGTTTTCTTTCCACCTACTCTGGTTCATAGGTTCATACTAGGCTATCTGCCCTAGGGCATTTATAAGCCTAGCCAGAGTGTGTTTGACTTTTGCCACCCATTTTAAATGAATTTTGCTATGCCCTTTTTCGAGGTTAGTATACTGTGCCTCTGTCTAACAGTGACACAGAAGTGATACCCGGGGTAAACCTACGATCTCCCATCTACTCATCAAGATTCCTCTTGAAGAGAGTCAATGAGGGACTCTGCCTAACCTGGACTGGGATTTTATTCCAGAGTGAAGGGAGCCTCTGGGTTATGAATCTGTTCCTCCAGCATGTCCTATTTATTTCAGTGCTGAGGTTCAAGTCTCTCGAGTGCGTAGCTCGATGGGATTTGGATTTTCTGAGGTGCAGCATGTCCATTAATTCCCGGTTGGACATGGCTTTATATGTCAGGCACAGATCGCCTCTGAGCAGGCGGTATGCCACTGAGTAGAGCTGGAGTTTCTTTAACCAGGCAGCATATGGCATCTGTTTGAGCCCTTTGATCCTTTTGGTGAGGTACTTTTGGGGTCTTTCCAGTTGCTGCAGGTGTCTGGTAAGGTACATCTGGTTGATTTTCTTTAAAGTTCTTCAAATTTAATCTTTGCTGGCATCTAAACAGTGTACTTACTAGCCAGTAACTGAATTTTACCCAGATAACAGTTTCAATGGTACTTTTTTTTACCACTTTCTAGTTTTACTCTAGGACAGCTGAAATTAAGCTGTTTATCAGTGCACAGCCATCTTTGAAGTCCCTTTCTGCTTCATTCTTATGGTGAATGTTACTGATTTAAGGTCCAATTTGATTAGGGGGAATTACAACAGGTAAGGAACAGAGTTGTGCCATATTGGTGAGTACCAAGTCCAGGATTTTGTCACCTATAGTTGGGGTGCTGACTAACTGGTCCAGTGACTTTGTATTTATGAAGTCCAGAAATATCAGGGGCATTATGGTAGGGATGTATAAGTTTCCCGAATGATGGAGAGATAGTTGAAATCCTCTAGAAGAATGGTATTTGGCTGAATACATTTAGACGCCATACTAGTCAGGTAGGAAGTATGGGCCAAGAGGAACAGAGAAGTGGTCCTATAGTTAGATATACTGTGATAAGGATTGTTGTTACTGGTAGGCTGGACATCTAGTGGGCCTGAATGAATACTGGACATTGAAACTTTGCACTGATGTGGTGCTCTTAATGTACTTGAACCAAGTCTCCATGACAATGCATATATTGATGCATTCTGAAGCAAGGAGTGCCTGTAGGGAGTGAAGTTTTTTGTTAAAGTTCCAAGCATGTTGGTAACTTTCTGAAGACTGACATCATCTGAAAAAGCACTATGGGGCGGACAAGGTTTTAGCCAATATACATAAGCCTCGGAGGGGATAGGTGAAGGAGATCCTTGGCAAATCAATTAGGACCATACCTCCCAACTGTACCAAATTTCTCGTTTTTTACTGGTTTTGAGATCCAAATAATGGGGCCACGATTCCTAAGTGGCACCCCTTAATTTCCGAATTTCCTGGCTATTTTTTCCCGCTTTTTTGAGCTAATGTCACATGCATGATGACATTAACTCCATGAACAGTCTGCTAGCCTGTTGGAATTGAGCTCAAGGAATCGACAACATAATGTGCTTGCATTTCCGGCTGCTCCACCCAAGCCTCGAGGCTGTTGATGGTGGTTCCAGGAATGGAATAAGCCACAAGGCTGTTAGCTGCAAGCAGGAAGGGTTCAGTTATTTTATTATGCTGCTGAGGAGGTATGGAACAAGTTTAGAAGGGAAGCTGCAAGCAGGACTGCTGAGGAGGTATTCTATTATGCTACGCTGCTGTGCTGACGGTTATAGGAACAAGCTGTTTAGTTATTTTATTAGGTGTGTGTGTGTGTGTGTGTGTGTGTGTGTGTGTGTGTGTGTGTGTGTGTGTGTTTCTTGCAGGTGAAATATGCATGATGTGGAAATAGAGGTAATGTCTTCAAGTTTAAAATGTGTGGGTGTGTAGAAGTGTGCTCCAGTTAAGTGTGTGCTTGGGTGGTATGCCATGTGGGATGACTGTAGATGCCCCATGGGTTTAATGATGACTTAGTGAACGTGAGTATTGTTATTATGTGGATGACAGGTGGGCTGGGATGCAATGATCCCAACATCCAAGTGTGTTTAGAATTATGCGTTTTTTTACCAGGTGTATATAAACATTCTGTCTCTGAAATGTTAACTATCCCAGACTTTCTACCTCTGATATTTGTTAGTGTAAAATGTAAATCATTAGGTTGCTAGTAAACTTTCCATATCAAGTCACGGGCTGCTGCAACTTAAAGTGGATCCTACAAAATAGGAAACGGCACCTTGCTTTGACTGCTTACTGGTGTTTTAAAATTGTTCTTCCTTTTGAAACCAAGACATTAATGGGTAAGACAAAATTCATTTTCTTTATGTCAACCTCTGTATCTTCCAAAATTTTTCTTCCCCTTATGTTGACTGACTGTGCCTCAGAGCTCGGACTGCTTTGTTAACTCAGGCTAGCAACAGATGCTCCATTTGCATTTGCACATTGTTAATTCAAGTTTTAGTTGTCTAGAATTTTTCAATGATGGGCCAGTTGAACCAAAGCAGCCTATTAGGTCTGTGCACTGCTTTAGTTTGGGTTGCAACTTAATATAACTCTAAGATAGCTGTATATTAGAGAAAAGGGAATTTTTAGAGATACATAAATTTCGGACTAAGTATATCTTTTCTCTTAATCATACTCATGCCTCTCAACTGTCCAAATTTTTCAAGACTGTCCAGATGTTTGTCTTAAAATTTTTGTTTGTTTCTCATAAAATTTGTGGTTTTCTGCCATATCACCGATGATTAAAATGACTAAATGCATACCTCTCAACTGTCCAGATTTTCGCAGATTGTCCAACACAAAACATTTTATTCTAGCAATTTTCTAAGTTTATAAGATCAGTATTTGAAATGTATCCCTATTTCTGGGGCTGTGTTCCCTCATTATTGTCTTTGTCCAGTTTTTTTGTGCTCAGAGGTTGTGAGCTATGATGAGAATTGAATTCAATGAATATGTTTGGGGGCTGTATTCCCCCATTATTGGCTTTGTACAGGTGTTTTGTGCTAAGAGGCTGAGAGCTATGGTGAGAAGTGAGAATTGAGTTAACTAAATGATAGCCATTTAAGTTTCAGTCTTCTTATCTTTCAGGAAACTGATGATTTGGCACAGTGGTATGTTGCTCTGATTGTAGTGCACAGGGTCCGGGGTTCAAGACCTGGCAGTGAAACACATGGTGGTAACAGCATTTTATTCTAGCAACTTTCCAAAATTATACAACCAATGTTTAAAACGTGTCCCTGTTTTCTGGGCTTTTGTCCTCCCCCCCAATAAAGTTTAGCTTTTTTTTCCAGATTTCTTGTGCTGCAAAGTTGAGAGATACAGTTGAGTGACAAGTGGATTTTACAAGGAACTGAGAGCTTCAGGGGAAGAGAAGTTTAGTGTTGTTTATGCTGAATTGGCTTGAATTGTTAATAGCATAACAGGTTAAATACTTGCTTTTGTTGTAGAAGGCTGTAGATTCTACTCCCACAGTATGTAGATGCATTGCTGGTACTGTACTGTGTTGTACTTTTAAAGGGGGTGTATGTTGCAGTCCTGAGAATGTCCTCTTTGGTGGGCGATAACTATTAACTATGAACCTGTTATCAGTTTGTCATCCATTTCCTATTGCAATATTACTAGCTTACAATGTTTTAATGTAACATAGGCAATTTATTCCTCAAGGGCAACAGGCACATTATTTGTAGATGAAATAATGAAATATAACATTGTTTGCTAGCAGCAACCTCTTCAGTAGTTACAGGGCTCTTTAATGTGGAATTATTTAGATGACTCTTACTTCTGCAGAGATTGTGCATATTTACTGATATTGGTGGATTGTAGAAGTTTGAGTAGACTTTTTATGATGGACATGTTCTGAAGTTGGCAGTTTTCGCATTGTTAGTGCATGCATTTTGTTTCATTGTTTAGTGGGAAAATATTCAAAACAATAAATTTAAAATGCCCTCTAACAACTGTACTGTATTATACAAGGAATACAATTTAGTACAGTCAGGAAGGTGTATAAAAGAACACATGTATGTTTCATGTGCAAGGGGCCTATGATTTGAAAACAGCCCAGAGGTAATCTTTATCTGCCACTGGCCAGATATATTTTCTTTGAATGTGGGTTTTAATTCTGTTTCAATGAATGTGAGTTTCAAGGGCAGAGAAGTTTTAATGCTAAGTCTATTTTCATTGTGAGACTGCATTACTTTGTTTAGCAGATGTCTATTAGTGTTTGTGTTGTAAAATGTAAAATAAAACTATTAAATGAAATCCAAATCATCGTAGAAGTAAAGCAGTATGCACATTACAGTGTTTATTGTAAATGGGGTGAAATAGCCAAGTAATGGGACATTGAAATGGCTGCAGGGTGGAGGCCCTATTCAGTCATGATTTTGTGAGGGGGGAAGGATGGCAAACATAAAGACAGCCCTTGGCGGCACAAACTGTAGCTACGCCACTGATCAGTAGGCCATGAAGATGACTCTTGGAGCCTGGAGGTCCCAGCAAACTATAATATTCTTTTGCTAAGATTAGAATATTGCCTACCATTAAATGCCCTACTTTTACCATAAAACCCACATACTGCAAGTTACCGAAAACAAAATCCTAAGGTTCATCATCTTCTCCCTTCCCAGTGAACATCACTGCTACACATTTAAATGAAAATGGTTACCATTTACTATAGGGTCTGAGTGTCTGGGGCCATATTCTGGTTGTCTGTTCTTCAGTTTGCGTTTCAAAGTTGATATCCCACAATTCCATTGGAATGGGCTTCATTGCATAATCATGTATGCAAATGTTATGTTAATCAGCATACAGATTTGTACCTATTTTTTTATGGGCCTTTGTCCAGATTTTTGATGTTTCCAGGTTGAGAGGTATGATTAGGACTTTCTAGCATCTTCTCCTAAGCAGATATATATATATATATATATATATATATATATATATATATATATATATATATATATATATATATATATATATATATATACATTGGACCCCCTTTGAATGACACCAGAAGTTAAAATCAAAAATCTTTTGTTTGCATTTTGATATCATTAAATTTCAAAAAAAGTGTTGAAATGGAAAAGTTACTTCAGCATACAGACCCACAAGTCAGTTAATAAGCGTACAAGACAATTTATTAATGTTACAATTTCTTCCACATTTTTGTCTAGTACAGCAGACTTCATCAGACAATGAACAAAGAAATCTAGGCTCTTTTATAATGTACCAAAATTACATAGCCAATCAGCATCACTTCTTAATTAAAACATTAATTTGAACTCACAGCTTGTTTCACCACTTTTTTGAAATGTATTGGTTTGTTGGCTGGTGTCTTACCTCTCTTCATCTTTTTGTATTTTGGTATCATTCTTGGTGAAGATAAAATGCAGCTCTAGGCTAGGTTCATACCTACTTGGGACACATATTCCAAGAGCTCCATAATATCTCTCTTCATACAGTCTATGAAGTAAGTCTCAGGTATTTACTTTCATGTGCACTATGTCTGTGCTGTGTCATATGTGCACTTATTTTGCAAGGACTTGAGTGCACGCCTGATAGCTAAATAGACATGACTATCGTCTTCCTCAACCTAGTGAGTGGCTAATCACTGTATCTTCCTATGGAGTCATCTATGACTGGGATGTTGGATTGTGTGGACATTTGCCTTGTAAGCTTTTAAATTGAGACATTGTAGTTATACATGCATGTTTTGTGGTAGATGCTGCCTTTGTTGAGTGTTTGAAAGGTTGCTGAGTGTACTTTTTTTTAGGTTATATTTAAGAGGCCTTTGTGGTTAGACACAGCATACATAGGTCTAAGTGTTTGGTCTGTAGTGTATGTGATAGGTGTAATGTGATGTTGTGTGATACTGACAAACTATCTGTAGTGGCTGTATCTGAGAGGTTTGCCTCAAATAATATTGTATACATACAGCTGTCATATATTGTGTCAGTTTGAGTAGTAGGGGGGTTGTCAGTAAGCATGAGATATTGGCTGCATTGCTTCAGGATGCCTATCTCAACCATGTTGGCTACAAAAATGTAATTTGGATTTTCAAGTCTTGAAATTCCATGACTCAGAATTTTGAGTTTCAAATATTCTTACTATCTGTCTAGCCTTGAACATGAATCACCTTTCACAATCATGGCTGTGTACGTCTGCTCCCTAGACTTTACTCACCACTATTAACTTTTAAGAAGAGACATTGCACCAAGGTTATGTCTATCTTTTTGTGGACCAGTTCCATGGATGCTAAAATTCCCAAGATACTTGTCAACAGTAACCAAGATAGTTTCATTGATGTCCTGGGCGAATTTCTGCTACTCAATATAATACCACAATGGGCTTCTTCTGAAAATGGTCATTAGTTCATTAAGATCACTTTCCTCAGCACTCCAAGACAAAATCAGTGTGCTCATTTCACAATGTGCTAAAGTACTGAAACAGTCACATGAAGGATACCAAGGCATAAGTGTCATGAAAGAGCCAATATGTCATTCTGGTGGTCCAGCATCAATAGGGACATTGCAAAACTTATATCAACATACCAGTTTTGCATAATATAAAAGCCATCCCAGAGGACAGACCCATGATTACTGACATCTTTACCACAAGAGCCTTAGCAGAAAACAGTCGCTGATTTCTTTGAGTTTGAAAAAAGCAGCTACCTTGTAGTATCAGAAATAAAGAAATATTACATTTGCCAACCATGACTAGCTGACAAATTATTGCCAGATGCAAGACAATGTTTGCCAAATATGCCGTACTTATTGAACTAGTTACAGATAATGGTACACAGTTTGTATCCAGGGAGTTACAATGAGTTGCTGAAGACCACAACTTCCTACATACCTCATCAAGGCCGTTATCCACAATCCAATGGAGCTGCTGTATGAGCAGTCCAAACTGCTAGAATGATCCTTCACCAGCCTGATCCTTACAAAACTGTTATGTCTTACTGTGCTACACCATACAGTATTACTGAAGTAAATCTTTCACAGATAATGTTTGAAACACAACGTAGGACTAATACAGCTGTGCTGAAATACAAAGTTAAACTAAAAGCCATTTGTCAAGAGAAATGACAAAAAAGATGCCTACAAGTTTTTTTATGACAACTGATATTCTACCCAAACTCCACTTGTTCTTCAACAAGGCAAAGTACTTTGCCTAAAACTTGAGGGGGCTAGAAAGTGGGAGACAGCTGATGTTACAGTACAAAATAAATAAAGGAATAAATAAATAAATAATGATCCAAAGTCTTACATGGTGCATACAGATGATGGTGCCATGTTGAGACTAATCCCTGCCATTCTTGAAGACTCTCAACATGAAAGTTGCATATCAGAGATCATCATATCGGGTGTTTGAACAAAGGATGATAAGTCTCTTATCCATATGAAATACTCAAATTCTGTCAAAGGCTCTACTTCAACTAGCTATCTGAGATAAATGTGGAATTTCCAAATCTGAAATGTGTGATGAAAACACTCAGACCATCTTAAATTCAAATATCACAAATCCAAATTTGACTGTTTCATATACCAACCAGACTGGTCCAATAAGAGAAACCGGACATAACTTAATCTTGAACCAGTTGTCTAACTTTCTTTCTTCTACAGGCTATTGTCCAGTGAAAATGACCAGCAGTTTGCAAGTCCATCTGCCTGAGCATTATCATGAGTCTTGACCATATTGAGGGGCAGCGAAATGACTGGTTTATTTTCCTTGAATATAAAAGCTAGTTTGTAAGTTGTCTTTAATACTTGTATAGAATTGCTTAACCACCTGAATGCTGCTACTGAAAAATAACCAGTTGTCATAATTTGTACAAACGTTTTAATTTTATTTCCAGCATCTGCATTGCATAAAGTGCATTTAATATGTGCATCAATCATTAAACCATTGTGTACCAGTTTTAGAGACCATCTCTCTCTGTCTTCTCTTTCTCCTTAGTGGAGATGAGGGAGATGTAATGCTAAAATGTATACAGCTTAAATTCATGCATTTATAGCTCATACACCTTTATGACTGCAAATGCCCATAATGCTTAGTGGGTCTGATATAGTCTGTAGAGGGAAATTATGATGTTGATTGCTTCTTACTATGCTGCCATTTTGTCAGTTACTAAAACTGCATTATAACTTTGAATATCTGTGCCTAGATCCTTTGCTAGTAACAGAACAGCTAACTAGATAACCATCTGTGTGCACCATGATAGTAATTTAAAAAGCAAATCCTATGAAAGAAGTGATCTGATGTCTTCTTGACTACATTTGTATTAACTGGTGAAAAAAACAGAATACCAGTATAGCATTTATAGTGAATGGATACAAATTTATGACATTGCTACAAATGAAGAATAACAGATATATTGGCAGTCAAGCTGGTGTTCTGTGTGATAAATGCAATCCATCCACAACCCCTTTTTTCCCATTTTTGCACAAGAGTTCATGGTGTCACTTCAAAAGTGACAATCATCTAGAGCCAATGTTTACACTGCCAGGTGGCTAGCCCTGCCACCCTGCCATGGTAGTTCTTCCACACCACACACTCACACTTATGGCCAATTTAGAGTGTCCAATCCACCTACTGCATGCCTTTGGAGTATGGAAGGAAACCAGAGGACTCAGAGATAACCCACTCAAAACAAAGTGGACATGCAGACTCTGCACACAAGGCACCCTAGGCAAGAATTGAACCGTGCAACGTTATCCACTGTGACACTGTGTTAACTTTAAATGCACAAAGCATGCCCAATGACAGCAGAATAAGGATAGTAACATGTCTGATATCCCTATACTATTCCCCTTGAGAGTTTGAATTTAATAAACGCCTCTCCCTTATAAGACAAAATGTATATTTTCCCCACTATGAACGAATAATGGGGTTTTGGCTTCCTTGTAGAGGGGAAGGTTGTATTTGGCCACTGTGAAATTTAAGTTTGAGATCTCTGAGATACGTAATTAAAATTTCTACCATTCTGTAACATGAAGTACAATATTATAATTGCATAGTCAATCCAGATATTGTCGTCTTCTTATTATACCACCCCATTTAATAACCTAATTTTCTGATATGAAAAAATAAATAATTGTAGCCTGCAGTGGTACAGTCCCAAAATATAGCATTCCTCCATATTTCATTTGCAAAACCCTTACTTATGTCCTCCCTAGTCAGCACTTTGATTAATGTCTCTGATTTTCTTTCACAGCTTCTTGCACTGCAAAGAAGCACTCTATTATTTAGAGCAAAACATATGCTAATTGTTATTTCTTATTAAAATTCTTCTGATTAAGATTTCTGAGAATGCTCTTTGAGATGAGTATATTGTTTTTTTTTTCTCTTTTCCTAGTTGTTGCTCAATTTAAGATATTTTCTAGTTACACTGACGTGAAGCAATTATTAAAGTGCACATGGAATTTTTTGCCGTCCAGGCATGTATTATCCTTTCAGCAAATTTGATTTCATTGTTGCAGCCAGTTTTCCTGTAAATGCTTGAAAGTCGCAGTAAAGTAACTGTCTGCATTTGTTGGAACCTGCACCTTAATGACATCACATTTTTATATGTTTGACATGTGTAGGCTAAATCTCAGCTCTAGGCTTCAGTATCTTTATCCACAGCCATTTCATAAGAAGAAGATACTTAGTTTTACTTCCCTTCCAGACTTGGCTAACAAGTATATAAACACGATGCAGCATGTGTCTTGTTTTACTTCTTTGGGTGAGTTTTTACATAACCATTCTCTTGGAGATACTACAGAAAGTTCTGTTTATATTTACATGCCATGACCCAAGGAAGTGGACTGTGCTCATTCACATGCAAGACAGAAGGCAATATTGCCATAACAGACAGATATACATGCACATGAATACACACACGCATGCACATGCACCGTAAACATGTATGAAGATACATACACAGAACAAGGGGTGTATCAATAGTGCTAAATACTGATAGTCTCAGGTTCACAGAATAAACACAACAGTAACATGGATATGTCTTTACACAGACAGCCCTGTCCTCCTACCTCCAAACACATCTACTTGTGAGAGATGCACTTACATAGCCAAACTAGAGGCCACGCTCTCTCCAACCAAGACTGGGCTAGCCTGTCAAGAGGAGAAGGTTAACACACACATCACACCACATAGAACACATAGCTCAAAGGTAACACAAAATACACACACACTTTCACAGAGGCTCTCATTAAAAATCTGCCCAAAAACAAAGACCTCCGAGGCAGAAACGCAAGCAACCATCTCATCCAAACACAATTCCTGAGACACATATCCTACATAAACAGTGTGCCACTCAGCCAAAGCCCCTATGGCAAAACAGTTTACCCAATACATTAGTCATAGGTGACTCTATAGTCAGGCACACTGATGTCCCACTCACCTGGTTAAACAAGAAGAAAGTTACTGTCATCTACCTGTCAGTTGCCAGGATCCGCCACATAATGCATGCACTCAGGTCACTCCATAACAAGTACAAATACGACTCTCTCATTGTCCATGTTGGTGTGAATGACCTGAGATGTACCTCCCTGGACTACATGAAAAGAGGCATGAAGGAGCTCTCAGATCTTGTAGCCCAGGCAGGTATGACCCTAGCCCTGAGTAGCATCCTGCCATCACCCTGAATTATACCATAGTACAAGGACAAAATGACTGACTTCAACAATTGGCTAAGCTTCTGGTGTCATTCTAAGGGGATCCAGTATCTGTCTGACTGGGATAACATGATAGACAGACCTCAATGCTTTGCCAGAGATGGCCTGCATCTGTCACCCCTGGGATTCCGGATATTGGCCAAGGCTCTTGCCACCCCTATAGTGCCTTTTTCAGGCAATGCCCTGAAGATAAATTTACCAACATAACAAATGCAAGCAAATGCAACATGAGGGTGATGCTACTCAATGCTAGAAGTCTAAATCTCAAAGTACACTTGCTCAAGTCATCGACCTTTGTGCAATAACAGAGACATGGTTCAAGGCTCGGCAAGCACCCTAGTACTACCAGACTACAATGCATACCACACCTTTAGGCCCCTAAACTTGGACCAGAGCCTAAAGGCAGTGTGGACCAAGGCCCCAAAGGTGGTGGTGTATCCATCTTCATAAAGGATATGCACACCTCCAGAGTAGTCGCCCAACATAATGTATCAAAGATACTTCAGGTACAACTAACACTGGATAAAACTGCAGTCCAGGTTGTAGCCTGCTATAGATCCCCACAATGTCCCAAGACTCCCACTCCGCATTCCTGAACACCCTGGAAAGCATTAAGGTTCAACCTAATACCCTTATACTGGGAGACTTTAACTACCCCTCCATTAGCTGGGAAAATTACTCCTCTTCCAACTCATTTGCCCAACGATTTCTGAAATTCATTAATTCCAACACCCTGGACCAACTCATTCTCACCCCTACCAGAGGCAGAAACATATTCGACCTGGTCATTACAAACATGGGGGACCACTGCTCTATACCAGTAATCAACTCCTCCCTGGTAAGATATAACCACAAGTTAATCACAGTCGATATCCAAATCCGAACCTCAACCCCCATGAAGGAAACCACAGTGAAGAATTTCTCCAAAGTCAATTTTGAGCTTCTAAAGACAGAAGTGTCAAACTTCATATCATCCATGCAAATGGAGAATGGATGTTTGACAGCTGAATCATACACTAAGGTACTGTACAAGCATTTACACAACTGCATGGATCAGGCCATACCAAACAGAACCAAGATCCTGACCTCCAAAAAAAGGAAGCCAATCTGGTAGTCCCCTGCCATTAACAAACTCTACAACAGAAGGAAAAAACTGTTGCAGAAAAAGGTAAAGTCCCATGTCTGGAAAAATTCCCTTGTAAGTCTCAGCAAAAAACTGAGATCCTTCATGAAATCCACCAAAGCTAGTTACGAAAACAAATTTGCTACAGATACTAAAGATAACCACAAGGCATTCTTTAGCCATGTCAAAAATTTGCACAACAATACACAGATGTGCTCTGAGCTAATGTACAATGGTACCACATATACTGCACCAACAGATATTGCCAATAGCTTGGCCGACAGGTTTAGTGCAAACTTTACCCCCCCTTCACCCCCAAAGAGCCCATCCCAATACCCGAGGAATACCAAATCCCTAATATCATAGCTGCACAGGTAAAAGCTGCACTGTCCAAAGCCAAAAATACCGCTTCCATGGGACCTGATAATATACCTGGCTGTGTTCTGCATGAATTACAAAGGGAACTGGCACCACATCTGAGTGCTATATTCAAACATAGCCTCACTTCAGGCTTTCTTCCTACCGCATGGTGCACCACCACAGTCATCCCACTACACAAAGAGGAAGTGACTACTGACCCAAGGAACTACCACCCCATCAGCCTGATGAGCTTGATCTTGTAAGGCCATGCAGCACATCATTATGGACCTTATAAATAAAGATATAGGAAACCTTCAATCCCTAGACCCCTCACAGTTTGGGTCTGTGAAGGGCCGATCATGTCTGCTCAAGCTGATAGACCTCTTCGAATCTGTCACCAGGGTGGTCAATGAAGACAAGGTAGTCCATACAGCTTACCTCGATCTAGCCAAGGCCTTCGATACCATCCCCCACTCAGGGATCATTACTAGATTCACTAACCTAGTCATCAACCCTTACATCATAAGATGGGTTGCCAACTTGCTCACGGACAGAACCCACACGGTGAAAGTAGCAAATTCCAAATCCGACTACTGGGCAGTTACAAGTGGAGTCCCACAGGGATCTGGTCTGAGTCCTCTCCTGTCTGTGATCTTTTTCTCTGAAGTCCAGGCCAAGACCAAGGGACTCTGGTTAACCAAATTCGCGGATGACTGCAAACTGGGAGCTATTATTAATTTTCAAGCTGATGTAGACATCCTACAAAAAGGCCTCACAGAGACCAACAACTGGTGCCAGAACCATGGTCTTAAGCTCAATACTAAAAAGTGCATTGTCATCCCCTTCAGGAATAACATGGTGCCCAGGAATTATCACATTGACGGTAGACCACTCAACTCCCAAGGTGTGATAAGAGACCTATGGACACAGGCAGATAGCAACCTCTCCTTCAACAACCGTGTTGCCACTGTCATTAGAAAGTTCTTCTATGTGGCACACTTCATTATAAAAGGTTTCTCATCCAGGAAGAAAGAAGTCATTATCCCTCTCTACTCATCCCTCATTAGACCCATTATAGAGTACAATGCCCCATTTGGCATGTACCTCACTAAACACCTACAGCAACTGGAGAGACACAAAAATTCCTCACAAAGAGGATCCTAGGACTCAAACACATGCCCTGTACAGACTCAAAAAACTCCAGCTTTACACCATCTCAAATCACCTACTTAGAGGTGATCTCTGCTTGGCATACAAAGCCCTGTCTGACCCAGTGTTACTAGACATGCTTCATCTGAAAAAGGCTCAATCCCTCCGCACCACTCGCTCCAAAGACCTCAACCCATCTCCACAATAAACAGAACCTGCTGGAGGGACAGGTTCCTAACCCAGAGACTTCCCCTACTCTGGAAAAGACTCCCCATTCATGTCAAACAGAACACTTCACTAGACCTCTTTAAGAAAAATATGAGTGAATGGGTAACAGGTAATTCACCCTGGGATCACCTCAACAGCCTTGCTCGATAGGGGCACAAGGTACTAACGTCTGGCAACAGGATGACTGGGGATATTCTTGGGCTAGGCTTGTATTGGCTCCAGGGCCATTAGGCTTGTACTCACCTATGAACCTATGAGCACTGTCTGTACACCAACAGCCCTTAAAGCAAACAACAGAAAATGCACTAAATGCCTATATCAAAATGCAGTAAGAATATTTTCCCTAAAATGGTATACATGGATTTGAGTGAACGGCAGATGGCCGATCTGAAAACGTTCGACAGCAGTTCTGCGAATGTGCAGAATTGCGAACACAATGTAGCCGAAATGCAAAATATCCCCCCCTTTTTGACCCATGGTAGCGCTTGTTTAGGTGGTAGAGCGGTCGGAAACGTCAAATTCCGAATTTTTTACAACATTCCGAGCATTCGACACCTGGAGCTTCGACATATAGGTTCAGGGAAACTAGGTTTTGACTATCAGTCCCTCGGACATATGCATGTATTCCCCCTAAAACTACATACAACTTAAGTGACAATGCAGAAATCTCATTTCTTCTTGCCCACCCCTAGAACATGCAATAATCATTATTTTTCAAGAAAAGTACTGCAAAGTGTATACTGTTTTGCTTAGATATAAAAAGAAAATATCACCTCATTTTAATTCACTCTAGTAAGTAACTACTAAAAGTTTTCAGACAAATGAGTTTAGCTGTACTAGCTGCTGTCACATGGCTTTGCACAGGATAGCAACTCATAATCCTGTAGTGAGCAAGCAGAAGTGCTGTAGAATTTTTCTTTCACCTTGTGAATTTACAACAGTGTGCAGTACAATCACAAAATGACTTCAACATTTTCATGATACAGTTTGTTACCAATGCAAGATTTCTGGTCACAGATACAAAGTTAAGTTATAAATTAACAACATCTGTGCAAGCTAGAAGTAGGTACTGCTCAAAAGCAGAGAATGCTGTTCATAGAAAACAAAATCAAAACTATC
Source organism: Protopterus annectens (assembly GCF_019279795.1). Classification (NCBI taxonomy): domain Eukaryota; kingdom Metazoa; phylum Chordata; order Ceratodontiformes; family Protopteridae; genus Protopterus; species Protopterus annectens. The sequence goes on from NC_056731.1 coordinate 1,835,015,184, forward strand.
ATCCATTTTCTAAACAGCTTACAGTAATTAGGGTTGTGATGGTAACAAACTAAAATGGGCAAACCAGATTTCCCTATGCCCAGCAGCAGCTAATTCCCCTGTAGCCACAGGTGTTCTTAGACATCCATAGAGGTGTAATCACTCAAGTTTGTTTTGGATCTTCCTTATGGCTTCCTTCGATAGGGCCATGCACAGTTAATTTCCCACAGAAGGCATCCAAAGATCCTTAGGGCTTCCTTCTATAGGGCCACACACAGTTAATTTCCCACAGAAGGTATCCAAAGATCCTTATAGCTTCCTTCTACAGGGCCATGCGCAGTTCATTTCCCACAGAAGGCATCCAGTCAGCATTGCCACTATGCGTCAGTCCATGTCAATTGATTTCTCTCTGCATAAAAGACCTCTGAATCTACTCAAAGATCCTTCTGAAGTGCTGAGCTCCTCATCTGTTTTTAGAACAGTGAATCCAAGAACCCTGTAAAGGTACCTTATTTCTGACATTTGTAACTGCAATCTCATCTTTTTTGTAATTGCCATACTTCTCATCTGCTCAGAATTGTGCAGAATATCCCTGATCTTAGCTCAAATTTTTGCCCTGTCCCTCATAAATCTTAAATTTTTTTGCTAAATCATTGATGATTATAATCGGTCAATAATGCTAGACTTTAAAGTTTATTACTTTGTATTATTCAGAAAATGCATGTTGATGCAAAACCTGTTCTATTAACCTTTAAGTGAATTAGAGTGATATTTAGAAATTGTCCCCAGTTTTGGGCCTTTGTCCCCCATTACTTTTGGCAAAGCCAAGAATTCTTGAGCAAAAAAGCTGTCAAGTATGTTAACTGCCATGACTGCCATAAATCTGAGACATTAAGTAAAGACTGGGGGCATAAAATGACCAGCAAATTGAAGGCTTCATCCTTTACCTCAGTAGCTGCTTCTCTGTGACACTCGAATACAATGCCAGCAGTATTATTACAGCTACATTCTTTGGTTTGTTAATCTCCTGACACACTCTCTCTGCCCTTATTTAAGAACAACACTCCAAGATGCTTATACTCCTCCATGTGAGTGACACTCCTCCATGCGACAGTCCTCCATGTGAAACCTGCTCCCTTCTCACTTGCAGAGGACAATTCACTTTATTTGTCTGGCTGAGAATCACTACCTCTGACTTGGAACTGTTGATTTCTGTCACAGACACTTGTTGTTTTTCTTTCAGCTTTTCCCAGTTAGGGGTCGCAACAATGGAACTCCGGTCTGCTAATGAGTGGCAGTCAATTTTTATGGTGCCGAGGTGCCAGCCCACTGCCCAAACTTTAATGAAGGCACACCCATTCACACATGTCTTTCGAACGCCACTCGACCGCAGGGAGGACATGCAGACTCCACACAGAAGGCGCTCCAGCCGAGAATCGAACGGGAGAACCTCTTGCTGTGAGGCGACAATGCTACCGCTGCACCACCGCAGTTTCTATAACCTCAAATTCAGCTATGAACTGGTCCAGTTTCTGACAAAAATCGCAGTCACTTGAGGCCACAAAAATAACATCATCTGCAAATAACAAATATGCAACCTTCACATCCTCAATTTAAGTACTATCCAAACTTCAGTTGTATTTTCATATTCAGACCTCAAAACTCACAAACAGAAAAAAAATAGGGGAAGACAAGACTCACATTTGGTGCAGTTGTATATCTACCTTAAATGTATTTGACTTAACACCAATGACTGGCACACAACAGTGGCCCCCAGGAGCCCTTACTACTGCTGCAGCATGTTCTACAACACATTCCAGAGGAAGTAGTCATATGGCTTATCCACATGTACAAAATATATGTATTATATATGCACACAGCACAATGTGGGTAAACGTCTATGACCTCTCCAATAAATGGTTGATCACTGTTCCATGACTAGGGTGATATTTGTACTGCTTCTCCTGAAATGGTGGATTAACTATTGGATGAAGTCTTCTTTCCAGCACCATAGTATTAGTTTTGCTGCATGACCAGCATGATCCCTCTATAACTGGGATGCACCCTTCAATACCTTCTCGAAAAGAAGAACTAACATTCCATTTTGTCATTCCAGAGATTACCGTTTCTATATCCAAGGTTACAAAGCACATTAAGTATTGCACTCCAGCAATACACAGCATTTCTGACCACAACTCATTCAGTCTGTCAGCATTGCCACAGAAAAACTGTCTGCTACAATTACATCCACCATAGTAGACCCAGTCTAACTACTAGTTGGCACTGGCACCTAAATGGAAGCCATGTCTATTGAATTCAGGGGTTCCACAGAGTATTCCTTCTGTCTCCTAACCATATTCCCACTCAAGATCAGCATTTTTCCATCCATTCCTGGACTGTGGCTCTGCCACCCCTCAAGTTGCAGGATGGTGTGGAAGAACCTATTTGAGGTAATCTAAAACTCATTCTCCATGACCTCATCAAATTTTCCCACAGATCCACACTGGCCTTTCCCCTCTTTGTTTGCTGTAGCTGCTGCTGCATTCCTGGACTGTTAGTGCTTCACGTTCAGTCTTGCAACACCCGCACCCCTACCCCACATTTATGCATAGCACTACAGAGAAGGCATATTTTTAATTTGATTCCCTCACCACTGATATCTGCCAGCCTCAACTATGTGTTGTGTGAATTCAATTACTGAGGTCCCGAATAAAGTTCACTTGGACTCTAAATCTCCACCGATACAATATACTCTGGACATCTCCCCCTTTGCATTATATGACAGGAGCTCTGGACATCCCCACCTCTGCAATATATGAGAAGAGCTTTGGGCATCCCCACCTCTACATTATATGACAGGAGTTCTGGACAGCCCCACCTCTACATTATATGACAGGAGGTCTGGACATCCCCACCTCTACATTATATTAGAGGAGCTCTTTCAAAGATGGGAGTTGAATTCATCACACACACATACAAAATCATTTGCTAGGCTTTCTTGGGACACCCTTATTAAATATTTGGGTTTTCTGGGTTTGGCCACCTTCTACTCTGTAATTTGAACACGTTCACCATGAAGAGGTTATCAGCTGATAGATCCAGACATTTCAGCTATCCTGTTTTAAAAGAACATCCCTATTTTCAGGCCTGATTTACCCCTGCACATGATGTACCTATTTTTGGAAGTCTGTCCCTATTTTCAGGTTTTATCTGAAATACTTAACCTCATGTTTTTAATTAGCAGTTTTGCTTTGTGACTTCTTTTTTTGATAATGTGGAGCATGATTTATACAATGTTCTGAATCCCTGTAATCCACGTGATTTTTGAAGCTATTACACAGAAAACCACACTACGTGACCCACATTCTAGAGGCACCAATAATGTAAAGAAAGACGACAAACATCTTACTTCCTGTTTTAAAGGAGCAAAAATAAATCACTTTGCGTGGTATACTTTTTCAATATAGTTCATTAGTCTACAGGGTTCACACCGTCTCTTTAATAATGTGTTTATGTATTTCCATCATTTTTGTCATAGTCTTGTTTTTTAAACATGTGTTTCTGGGTAGTATCCCATATTCTTACTGGAAGTGGGAAGAATTATGTGCTATTTGGTATTCAAATATTTTGTTAATTAGATGTCCAGATTTTTGCCTGGCTATACCTATTTCTATTTTCAATGCCTGCAGGTTGGTGCAAAATGCTCTGATACCAAGCATGCTGATGTGTAATCTTTTGTCTAAACCTGGAGTTTGCATGGAAAATCCACGACTAACACAGAAGTTCAGTATACTCACCATGCAAGCTTAGATACAGAAAAGTGTGCCTCACAGGAGTGCCACTCCAAATATAGCCATATGAGCACTGAAGTGCCTAGATAGAATTCAAAAATCACAGAGTTGTACCATATCAAGCTCTGAGCTCTTAAACCATGATTACCAGGAAAAGCAAATACCGTGGATCACTGCTAGGTGTATATGCACAAGCAAGAGATTGTCTTTCACATTGAGGTTACTTAAATGAAAACTGTATAATAGAAGATACTATGAGAATGTGTGTGCATCTGCACTTTACGTAGGACATGCAAATAGTTTGGAAACATCTTAAATCATCACATTTTTGCAGAGACTCAATAGTCATATGTAACAAAAAACAGCGCCCACACAAAGTACGGCACGGTGCAGGGTCCAATCAACGAACAGTTCAAACAAAAGAAGACCAGTATACAAAAAACAGCTCATGTTGCCAATTTTATTTTGAAGCCCATATACTGATCTACCCAAAGGGTACAATCAAGGAATAAGCATTCTGGTTTTGGCCAGTAGCCTTATAGTAAGTGTGTGTGTGTGTGTGTTTGCATTGTAGTGTGGAGGTAGGTGTAGTTGTGTTTGTGTGTGTGCTTTAATGGTCACGGTTTTGGGTTTCGTGGTTTTGGTTTTCGTTTTTTGGTGTTTCGGCTTTATAGTGTTGAAATACTGAAATTCGATATTTCAGTACTTCAAGATTATAAACTGAATCCACATATATATATATATATATATATATATATATATATATATATATATATACATACACATGATGTACCCTTTGGGTATATCAGTATGTGGGCTTCAAAATAAAATTGTGCCCATGAGCTGTTTTTTGTGTGCTGGTCTTCTTTTGTTTGAACTAATGTTTCAATAGTTATATGTACCTTAAGGGCTGGATTCAGAAGCAATCGAGGCAATGAGTACCATTATTTTCCCTGTTTGTGAATATGCACCAATAATATAACAATGGAGAACACAATATTCAAATATAGCAAGGTGTTGTGTGCCTACACGCAGGAGGATGATAGATACAGTATGATACCTGGAAATGGCGCCACTGAAAGGAGGAAGTAAGAATTTGTAGAGCATGCCAGAAGTAAGAATTGGTAGAGCATGCCAGAACATATTCGCATAATAAAGGCAAAATGATGCACATCTTGCCATTAAGGCACCATCCAGCCCAAATGTCAGTATATGAGTATATAAATAAAAAGGGCTGGCATTCTATTAAATGTCATCAATGAACAAAATGACATCATGCTCCATATGATAAAAAATGGCTGACAAAGCAAAATTGTTAATTAAAAATGTTGTGCCTTTCATACCTTGAAATTCTAAATGCACTAACTCCAATGTCCCTTAAATTTGAGGATAAGGGAATGCTTCCTTGGCCCCAGTGTTTAGTGACCTTCTACTTATTATATCTAGTACAGACAAGTAAACAAGATTCGGTGCTGTGAGTGTGACATTACAACATTTAATGAATATCCCATCAATCATCACCAGACTCTTACTGCCAGGTAAGGTAGCCTATAGAATTATGACAAGTGTGACTGACTATGACCAAGGTAGTGAGCATGATTTACACGTGTTAGATGTGCAACCTCTACAAACTGTTCAGCAACAACTGTTGCATTACATATGGCCATTTTCTTGTTAAGTAGGAAATACACACATGCTATACCACCAAGATGTGTAAAGACAGAGTGTCTGTATTCCTCCATGTGCCTCTTGAAGGTCAACCAGGACATCCAATACAGCTGTGGATAATTATGCACTCCAGGCATTCAGCAGCAGCACCTGAAGTCTGCTACTGAAGTACCTTTCTAAATAAAAGAATAGTGGAGCATATGCTTGTGCTCTTCAAGTCCTCCTCCTGATTATTAGACATATAAGGGGATGCATTCTATTATATGCTACAGAAATCTGTAAAGGTGCTCATGGTAAGGGCTGTGCTACACAGTCTCATCACCGTCAGCCAAAGAGGACATGCAAACCAACTCACAGCATCACCACACTGCAGTATATATGGATGTATGAGTCAGAGAGCACCAGCCTGAGGGGCATCATAACAGCAACAGAGAAGAGCAGGCTTGAGACCCATAATTGCCAGAAGGAACCTGAGAGCATAGTATGCCAAAATACAGGAGACAGCTCTAAATCTAGTATATATATATATATATATATATATATATATATATATATATATATATATGTGTGTGTGTGTGTGTGTGTGTGTGTATATATATATATATATATATATATATATATATATATATATATATATACACCTAAATGATCCTATGGAAATGATGCACACAGATAAAATGATGCCTGTATCAGGGCTGCCAGCATGACATGACTAATGCATGAGTTGTTGTCAATGTACATCTGACATCACTACAGGAAAACAGCATCATGAAGGTATCTGGTGGGAGAGCCATCATCATTTTCACACCGGCTAAGAAACATACAGGACACACTTATAGCCACACAGTGACTGGTGAGTATGACTATAGTAGATGACTTAACTGTAATCAGCTCAGTAGTACCTAGGAGCTTGACTATAATATGCAGTGGGAGATCTACAAACCCAGCAACCACCTATCTACGAATCACCCATGGGCACTCCTGCCATGAAGTTGGATGCAGCTGCCTATTGCAAAGTTGTACATCAATGTGATATTCCCCTTCTAGAGAGCAGTGCAGATGTGCAAAAAGTTGTTGCAGAATGATAGCTGTCCATGTCTTGATATCAAATAACTTGCAGAAATATCTGCAACATTGTTGAAGATCCTCCCTGTAGAACAGAGCTTGTATTGTAACTTTAAGAAGCATTTAAAATTGAGGGCACATGCATATAAACCGAGAGCATGTGCAGCCAGCAGTGCCATTTTGAGAGAACAGCCAGAGTGTTAACATGTATGAGTGCAGTAGTTAGTATGTTTATACGTTTATTTAAGTTTAAGTTACTAAGCCTCAATTCTGATGTGTTTGTATATAATAAAGCTGCTTGAACTGAACCCACAACTATTCGTCTGTTTTATCCTGACTGGACAAGTGACATGGTGTCAGAACTGGGATGGAGTGTGCAACTTCTTCAAGCCATGAGGTGCAGAGTTAATAGTGAAGGTTTACTGAGCAGGTTAGGTGATACAGTGCTCAAATTATTAAAAAAGGCCAGAAATGAATCAAAAGAGTAGCACAAAATGCATTATTAATCAAATGAAAGGCGCAAAATGCATTATTGAGTAAATGAAATATTCAAAACCATGATATTTGATAGAATTATCAGAAATACTTATGTGGGTGTTCAGAGTTACTTCCAAGTTGCATAATGAGCATATTTAAAAGTAAAATAAACATGTTTAAAAGTAAAATGAGCACAAGAAAAGTATAACGAGCATGATAAAAGGTCAAACAAGCATAACAAGTACAATAAAAGGGTAAATAAGCAAAGAAAAGCAAGGCAACTGCATGTTCTTTAGTAAACGACCATGTTTTGACATGAGCTACTATTTCACATTGACTAAAGCTATTCAAAGTATAACTAGAGTGTCCAAAGTATTTCAGAGTGTGAAAAGTGTTTGCAGTGTGTGCTTTATCACAATATAATTATTTCAAAGAGTTTACTGTATGTAAAGTACAGTTATTTCACAAAGTACAGTCAGAATACAATTATTTTGAAAAGTTTCTTGTGTTGTGTACATTTTATTCACAGAGTGCAGTCATTTCAAAGTGTTTCTTACACTGTGCAGGGTTATTTTGCAAAGTACAGCCATTTTGAAAAGTTTCTTGTGTTGTGTACAGTTCATTTGTAAAGTGCAGTCATTTCAAAGTGTTTCTTACACTGATAAGGAGTGGTTTTACAAAGTATATTGGTTTCAAAGTATTCTTGTGCTATGAAGACTTATTTCACAAAGTGCAGTTATTTTGAAGAGTCTGTTGTGCTATTGGGCATAATTACAGGTTTTGACATAAATTTCTGGCATATATGTGTGTGTGTTTGTGCATAATTCCAAGGGTCTTTATTACTGTGTGTTGATATGGCAGAGGCATTTTCCAGACCCAGTTCACTTGTGTTTGATCATAATATTGCATAGAATTGGAGAATATTTGAGCAGGAATACAATATTCTCATACAAGCAGCTTTTTCTGGCAAAGATGCACATACAATGGCATTTATTTTGCTTAAATTAGCGCGGTCAGAAGCCACTGAAAGAGAGCATTCATAAGTGTATGTACCAGCAGTATATGCAGGAGTAGGGGAAAACCATCATGTTGTTGTACAAATTGAATCAAGGGAGGACCTGAGTGCTTGAAACGTAACTTTAGAGAAATGGAGAAATGTGTGACCTCCTGACAAATGTTACACTGGAGAGGCACCTATGTTATACAAGGGTCCAAAAGCCAGGAGAAACTTTGGCAGCTTATATTACTGACTTGAGAAACAAAGCTAAAATGTGAAGGTTTGGTGATTTGAAAGACGAGTTGATAAAAGACAGGCTTGTGTGCTGTGTTAATAATGCTGCAGTGAGAAAGATTTTGCTTCATGACAGTGATTTAACAGTGAGCAAAGATACAGAGATTTGTCAAATACATGCGGTTACAGAAAGGCACACGTATATGCTTGCAAGTGATAAGAGCATGGTTTCAGCAGCTTCTAGAGCAAACACAGACAGCATGCAGCCCATGGCTAGCAGAAACAGGCCTAAACACATGGCAGCTGCAGCCCCTGCAGGATTTCCAGGGAGAACCCGTAACTTTCCAGCAAGTTCTAAGACTAGCTCAGTAAAATGGACATGCTCAGTGCAGCATAGGAGTGAGTCAGCAAAACCCAAGTCAAGTCTTATAGTTAACTGTCTTAATTGTGATGCCAATCATGAGTCTAAAAGAGAAAAGTGCTTAGCATTTGGTCAAGTGGAGCCACTTTCAAAAGTTTTGTAAACCAAGCAAGCCTCATTCATTTATTAAGAAAGGTCACTCAAAAAAGCAAGTTGATCATACAGAAAGCTGCAGCTTTACTTTCTATGTAGATGGTGTATCAGTGGTTGGCGAAAAGGTTAATACAGTAGATTTGTGGGCAATGAACAAAGTGCATTGTACTGTTCTGATCAATAGTAAATCCACGGAGCTCAAAGTAGACACTGGTTCAAAGTGCAATGTTATGTCATCAGAAACATTTGCTAGAGTAAGAGCTGGTGAACAACTTAATTTGGACAATTGTACGAAGCTTGTTGCTTATGGAGGTGAAGAGATTCAAACTAAAGGCTCAGTAGTGCTGTCATGTTATGCAGCTGGGAACAGTTACAGCTTGCAATTTTATGTAGTCAAAAGACTTGTACATTCATTATTAGGTCTCAGAGACAGTTTAAGAAAGAAACTGTTTTCTTTTACCAAAGAAGTGCATCATGTAAGCACATGTCCTAGTTCCAGTTTCACCAATGCTATTTTCTCAGCATATATTGATATTTTTGAAGACAAGCTAGGCAAACTTCCAGCTGTGTACTCCATGAAATTAGATGCAGAGGCCAGTCCAGTGGTCAGACCAGTGAGAAAAGATCTGATAACTATGTAGGACAAAGTCATGGTCCAGTTAGATAAAATGGTACAACAAGGTATGATTTGTCCAGTCACAGAACCAACTGAATGGGTAGCTTCCATGGTAGTTGCTCAGATGAAATCAGATTATATAATTGACCCAAGAGACTTAAACAAAGCATTAAAGAGGCCCTATCATCCTATGCATACAATCAAGGAGGTTGTTATCCTCATGCCAAACGCCACTTTTTTTTTTTTTGTCTTAGATGCAAAGAGTTCATTTTGGCAAGTAATGCTTGATCACAAATCTTCACTACTGACTACATTCAGTACCCCATTTGGTAGATACAGATTTCTCAGAATGCCTTTTGAAATAAATTCTAACAGTGAAGTCTTTCAGTGTGCACTGGAGCAAATTTTTTCAGGTTATCCGTGTGCTATAATAGTAGATGATTTACCTGCTGGAGGTAATGGTGAAGCAGAGCATGACAGAAACCTCAGGAAAGTTCTGAACAGAGTGCATGAAGTGAATTTAAAGCTCAATCCTCTGAAATGTAAATTCAGGCTACCAGAAGTTATTTATGTAGGTCATTTATTTACCAGTACAGGCTTACTACCAGATCCTTCCAAGTAAACAGCTTTTCTTGAGACCCCAGTTCCAGACAATGTCCAAGCCTTACAGCAATTTCTTGGCATGGTTAACTATTTGGGCAAATTTATACCAGACTTCAACTAATTATCAGTGCCTTTAATAGAGCTGACATGCAAAAATGTTGCCTGGTCATGGTTGGAACAATACTAGAGAGTATTTGATGACCTTAAACAAGAGATTGCCAGTCCACCTATGTTGAAATACTGTGATGTCCACAAACCAGTAATTCTTTCCTGTGATGCTTCAAAGTTCAGTCTTGGTGCAGTCATTCTTCAAGAGGACAGACCAATAGCCTATGCATCTAGAACTCTTACCCAAACTGAGATGCAGTATGCTCAAATTGAGAAGGAACTTTTGGCAATTGTGTTCGCATGTTCGAAGTTCCATGATTATATTTATGGATGAGCTATCCAGATCGAGACTGATCATCAGCCTCTAGTCACTATTTTAAAGAAGCCTATGCAGACAGTTCCAGCAAGACTACAAAGAATGATGCTCAGATTACAAAAGTACAAAACTTCAAAATGGTCTATACAAAAGGCAAACCTCTTTATCTGGCTGATACCTTATCCAGATCACCCAGAAATACCACAGAAAAGCTTGATGCAGAAAATTTTGACTTCAATGTCATGGAGGTGCATAACTTTTCTACCACAAGACTTGATGAGCTAAGAGATCTCACAAAGTCTGATCCAGTTTTGCAAAAGCTCAACCACTTCATCAATGTTGGATGGCCGTCAAAGCAATCTTGTGTACCAACAGAAGTGCAACCTTATTTTCCTTACAGAGATGAGATGTTGATGGAAGATGGTATCATTTTTAAAGGTCCTAAAGTTGTCATTCCTACTTTCTTACAACATGAGTACATCCAGATTTTGCATAATGGCCAACCAGGTTCCGAAGCTACCAAAAGAATGATGAGAGGACTAGAATTTTGGCCTTCTCTGTTGAAAGACATTGATAAAGTGCTTTCATCTTGTATAGTATGCAATAGCACTGAACTGCATTTGCAAAAAGAGCCACTTCAACAGTAGCCACTGACATATTTGAGTGAAACAATCAGCATTACTTAGTGTTGGTAGACTCTTATTCGAACTGGTTTGTGATCGATCTGCGACCTAACCTAACATCCACTACTGTTATTATTAAGTTGAAATGTCACTTCTCAGTCCATAGTAGTCCACACAGTTATCTCTGACAACAGTACCCAATTTACCAGTCAGTTATTTCAGAAATTTGCAAAAGTGTGGGACTTTATCCATATTACTAGCAGTCCAAAATACCCCCAGTCAAACAGCCTAGCTGAGCATGCAGTACAAAGTGCAAAGCAATTACTAGAGGGGTCAAAGTGTGACAATATTGAAGTTTTCTTGAATTTGCTTAATCTCAGAAATATATCCCATGACAACTTACTTAACTGGCCTGCTCAGAGACTTCTATCTATGCAAACCATAACAACTTTGCCTATCAGTTCCAGTTTGTTGGTGCCTAATGCTAAAAACATCAGAGCAATCAAAGCCCAACTATTCAAAAAGCATTAATTTCAGAAGTCCAGCTATGATAAAATGAACAGATTTCTTTGTTCATTGAAAGAAGGAGAGATACTGAGGATGCAAATGGTGAAAGGTTTTGATTGAATTGGTCAAGTGAGAGGTATATGTGACAAGCTGAGACCCTACTTAGTGGAATCTGAGGGTACAGAATACAGAAGAAATCGCAGGCATCTTCTTCCAGTGTCTGAATTTATATTGTAGCATTATACCTGTGATATAGACTCTAGATCTCAGAGCAATCCAGATGATGTTCCTGTTGAAGGACATGTCTCAGTACCTATTCCCATTCCTGATGATGTCCCAGATGTTCCTGAAGTTGAACATTCATTAAAGACAGTCCCTGTTGCTAAACCCAGTTCTAATTTTTATGTCACATGATCAGGTCGTATTTCTAGACCTGGTGTAAAATACACAGCAAACTGGACATGATTGTTTTAGTTGTATTTAGTTTTCTGTCAAATAATTATTTCTGTATAATTGCACATCAATCTATTTCTGTACAATTGCATGTCAATGAAAGTTGTCATTTTCAGTGTATGACTTATTTTTCAAAGAAGAAGGATGTAGAACAGAGGGTGTGTTGTAACTTTAAGAAGCATTTCAAAGTGAGGGCACATGCATTTAAAAAGAAAGCACATGCAGGCAGCAGTGCCATTTTGAGACAACAGCCAGAATGTTAACATGTATAAGTGCAGTAGTCAGTCTGTTTATAAGTTTATTTAAGTTTAACTTATTAAGCCTCAATTCTGATGTATTTGTATAAAATAAAGCTGCTTGAACTGGACCCACAAGTGTTCGTCTATTTTATCCCAACCAGACAAGCGACACTCTCTATAGCAGCTAGGGGCATACACATTATTTGCCTGTTGCATATCTTATTGTTGTCCATGTACAGCTAACCTCATGCCTGTGTCGGGCCACAAAGCAGTGAACTGTACCCAGGATGACAAGTTACAGATGACGATTATCTGTTATTGCTTCATATGGCCTACAGAAGCTAATGATGGTGTCTTTTAGAATCTTTACACTTGCTACACTCATCCTGAAAGCATGTACAATAAGAGCTAATTGTCTATTCTGCATCTGTATTGCCTAAATCAGTTCACAATGACATGTGATTCCATGATTCCAGTGGCCACTATTCTATTTAGCTATTGTTTGGTGCTTAGCAAGAATTTATGATCTAGCTAATTAAGATTCTGGCCTCCTGTACACCTTCCTCCATTTCCTTTGATGATGAGAGTCATACAGGAAGCCAGATCTCATCAGGCAAAGTAATTCTCATCATGTTCTGTTGGCCTAGACAAAATTGGTTCTCTCTCTCTTCTTTATCCCTACCTCCTCCTCAAATCAATGATAATCCTGCCTTCCAAGATACTGATATCTAACTCTTCCAGCATGTTTATTCCAGATCTCTATGCCCTGAGGCTAACTGCATGGCTGTTTCAGTGCCTTTAAGTATTAAGTGCTCAGGATTCTTGCATAGAATGGTATCTGTCATTAACTCTGCTCACTGACCTTTTATTCAGAAAACTTACCATTGAAATGGACTCGTGTTTCCATCTGGGAAACCCATAAGAGTACAGACCCATTTTCATCTTCTTTTCTTATAATCCTCAGTTATCTGTTAGAATATTTTGACTTTGGTTTCAGTTATTCATCCATTAAAGTTCATTTGGAGGCCATCTCTGCTTTCCACTCAGATCAAGCTTCTACATTCCTAGTATTTTTGAAGGTCTGCAAGGATTTTTTGCATGGAACATTACAAGTTATGGACCCAGTTCCTCCCTGGAACATTTACATTATACTGAAGAAGCTTATTTTTCCACTGTTCAAGACAGCAATTTAATCTGACTTGATTTTTTGGAAGGCTCTCTTTCTTGTGGCTACAAGTTTGCCAAGAAAATCTTCCTTAATTTGATTTCCTTAAGGAAACAGCAGCAAATAAGACTAATCCTTGCTTTATGTCTAAATTTACAATGGAAACTAATTTAAATCAATCCTACATATTACTCATGGTCTTCTCCGAGAACTCTAATCATAAAGAATATCTTTTTGGTTTTATAGATGTTCACAGACAGTGTAGACTTCACCTGAACAGAACAAATCAGTCAGAAAAGGTTATCATTTTTTATGTCATTTGTCAAAACTTGGCTGGGCAAAAAGGTTACTAAGCACTCTCTTTCCAGATGTTTGGCCATTTTATTGTCTTTTGCTATTAAGAATACTGTTAACACTCCATCTTCAGCTCCTAGAACTCATTCCACTACAGTAATAGCTACATCCATAGCCTTTTTCATCAATATCACCTTAGAGGACATCCGGGCAGTAGTAACATGGCCTTCCCTGAGCACACCTGAGAAGCACATTAATCTGAACATAATGTGTGGGTCCAAGCCTTCTCTTGGTGCTAGTATCTTCATCATTGTATTCCCATGAAATGGCTACCCAGGAGAATTAACCAGGGACTATTTTCTAAATTTTACCAATGAAAGACATCTTCTTATCAGATACAAAAGTTTTGCAAGCTTGTGATAACAGTAGAGCTGTAAGACGAGGTTCTGTCTTTGGTAATATGTCCTCACTTAATCTTCTAGTTATTATATCATCTGTACTGCCTTTTTGCATTTGGCCTGCCTTGGTTTTCTCATTAAAAGCCAGAACTAAAAAGAGATTGGTGCTTGATGAATTATGGGAAGGTGAGGGGGTGGTGGAAGTGCTTTGCAGCCTGTGGAAGTTTTATATGCCAAGTAGTCCAACTAAGCTCCCTATTGAAATGTCAGCATGCAAAATGCCGAGTGCTGACATGCTGAAATAAAATGTAAAATACAGGACAACAGTGTATCTTGAGTTCTTCTCCTTTAAACTTCTTTTTTGTATGGATGACAAGCACACTCTGCATCCTCCAATATGGGAGCAAGTCCCCCATACCTCCAAACTTAAATATACTAACTCTGAGACCACCATACCTTGAATAAAATGGAATATTCTGAGAAATAGCTGTCTTGGAGTTAGTATATGTAAGTCCACTTTTTTGGACATTCAGTCTCCATGTTTTGGGGCTCACTCTAGTGGGTCTTATTATTTTTAATGACTACCATCCAAAGCCTGCCTGAGGTGTATGTCCTAAAGGTTACAGAAGATGGACCTTTCTCACACATATCTATCATTATCATAGCACTCTAACTTTCATTTTGTGACCTGTGTCATTTGGCATAGGTGTTTACTGACTGACTCTAGCATGAATGCCTGTAGAAATGAACATTAAGTCACTATTAACAATGCCATACTGTTTATACTGTTTATGTCATCCCCCTGGTGCAAAGACATCTTTTTAGTAAACATCATACTTTCAATCTTCAATGTGGGTAGATTTAAATTTGTTATAGGACTTCCGATTTGTTTTCTTTTGTTATATAGTTTATTTATATTGGTGAACCACCCAGGTAGTTTATTGTTAAATTTTCCATTCTATTAGGCTCTAGTGTGGACTGCCAGATGTATACACATTTGCAGGAGAGAGTAGAACTCCATTTTGTAAATAGCAGCTAAGTCTGCATGGGGACTGGGAATGTTAAAAGTATATTTCACAAACTCATCATAGAGAGTGACTAGTTTTGTCTGTTTGAAGTCCTTACATTCAGAATTGTTCACTGCAAGAAGTGTTTGGTACTTTAAAAGAGAAGGTTATTAATTTATAGTCAGATTTGACCAGACATAGAGATACCATTGGACTGGTAAATGTATAGGCTATGTTGGTAATGGCAAGGTCTAGGATAGTCCACCTCCAGTGGACTGGTTTTCTATTTATTCTAGAGAATTATCATTTATTAAGTCAGGAGTCATTGAGTGTAACCAACTTTTCTCTCAATGTTTTTATTTTTCAAATACATTTGAATGAATTCCATAGTATTTATACATAACATCTTAAATAACTATGTAACTATTTACATTAGCCTGACACTATGACAGATCTTAATGTATGCAGTTACTTTATAAGTATGTCCAATCCATTATCAGAGTGTCTGATCAATTATTGTATAGTGTCAATCAACGATAAGACTTTTCCCCAAGGGTTGTTGATAAATGGCTTTGGATAAATTCTTAGTTCTTTAATTTTAATTTCCAATAATGCTGTGGTCTTCAGTAGGCTGTAGAAGTCTTCCAAAGTTGGTATTGTGTTTGTATTCCATCTTCTTGTTATGCACTTCCTTGAAATTGCAAGTATAGTCCATACTAGATACATGTTTAACCTATTCAAATGAGGACCTTCATTCACATTTAATAATAAAACAGCTTTAGTTAAATAAAATAGTTCATTAAATAAAGCTTGTAGAAAGTTATTAATACCATTCCAAAATGACTTAATTTTAACACAGTCAAAGAAAATGTGGTTCCAATCTACATTGTGTACCTGCTCACATCTCCAACATATTCCTTTTATGGAAGAACTAATTTTACTGATTCTATCTGGGGTTAAGAATGCTCTGTGCAAGCATTTCCAATTAAAAACTTTCCAGTATTGTGTAAAGGATGTATATTTTATCGATAATAATATCTTCAGTTAACTGTATTGAGTTTCCTTTTGTTATATATTTCCAATATGAGGTTTTGGGTGTTATTTTATAGTTTATCAATATTTTGTAAAATTTTGAAATACTGTTTCCCATGTCAAAGTCATTATATATGATTTCATATATGTATTTCATAAATTTAGGTATTTCTTTAAATGAAGAATTGTTAATTATTCTACTTAAATCTTGTGAATATGACAGAATACTCTGTAAAGCTAGCCAGTCTATTGTGGAATTTTGTATGTTGTTTTTATTACTTGCATATCTAAAAATTTTAGTTCTTTGATACATTGGAGCCAACAAACAAATCCTTTCTGTTCCCAGGAATTAATAATTTCTCTGTATATTTTATGTGGAAAGTTCTTTGTGACTATAAATGGTGTTAAAAGATCAAACCAGATTTTTAAATCTATATTTGCATTAATAATTTTCCTAAATGAGTAAATGTAATAATTAATCATACAAGTTTTAGTGGGTTTAGTTATGTTATATTGCATACTAATACATATGTGCCATGTCAAATTGTTTTTATCTGTTATTTTAATTTTGTTTTGTAAATCAAATTAATTTATTGATATTACAGTTAGTAATTCTTTCCAGTTTGCAGAGTAATCTGGACTTATCCAATCTGAGATTGTTTTATATATTGATGCTTTTATATATGCTTCTATATCAGGAAAGTTTAATCCTCCCTGTTTCCATGGTCTGATATGATGTATTAAAGCTATTCTGTTTCTTTTGGGAAACCATAAAAAAATTATTAGGCATGAATTTATTTATTTAAGTATATTCCTTTCTGGTAACAGTTGTATTGCCAAGGCTATATATATAGGATCTTGGGCAGTAAAACCATTTTTATTAACTGTAGTCTATCTTCAAATGTTAATATTATTTTGTTCCATTTTTCCAGAGAGTTTTTTTGAGACTAATTCATTGTTATCCTTGCATAATTCAATTCCTAGATATTTTAAGGTAGATTCTTGTTTCCCTATGATGTGATCTCCCTTAGTCTGCAGTTTTTTTTTTAAATAAAAATTTTGATTTTGATTTATTGAAATGGAGTCCTGAAGTCATGTGAAATTTGTCAATTAATATATCTAATTATTCTAATATCTCTTTTGTTTTAGATAATGTTAGTAATATGTCATTAGCAAATAGTATTGCTTTAGAATTGCATTGTTCATAAACATCTATTCCTTTGATTTCTATATTGTTACAAATTGAATCTGCCAATATTTCAATAGCCAGAGCAAATAGAATCGGTGACATGGGACATCCTTGTTTAGTGCCTTTTGTTATATGTATAGATTCAGAGATAAAAGGACCTATATATATATATATATATATATATATATATATATATATATTCTTTAGGAGATGAACAAAGGATGCAGGAAATTCAAATAGCATTAGGATTTTGAATAAATAGTCCCAATTTAGGGAATCAAAGGCTTTCTCTATATCTAAGCCAATTATGATTGTTTCTTTATTTTCTTTATTAACATAATCTATAAGAGAAATTATCCTTTTAATATTGTCATGTGTGTGTCTATGATATATAAATCCAGTTTGATCATTATTTATTGTTTTGGATAGTAGTATTTTCATTCTGTTAGTTAATATTGCCATAATATCTTATAGTCATTATTTAATAATGATATAGGTCTATATGAGGTACAGAAATTTAAGGATTTGTTTTCCTTTAAGATTGGTGTGATTAAGGAATATCTCCAAGAGGGTGGTATTAAAGCTTGTGACTGAATTTCTAATAGAGGTTGATGGAAGAGGGATAGTATCTTTGAAGGAAAAAGTTTATATATTTCCATAATTATGCCATCTGTACTTGGGGCTTTATTATTTTTACCCTCTTTTATTGTATCTATAATTTCTTTGTAGGATATGGGTGCTTGCAGATCTAGTTTTATTTTTTCTGGTATTTTTTTATATTAGAACATTTTTCATCTAGATTTAATTGATCAATATGTATATTTTCTTTTTGGAAATGCTCCATATAGTGATTTCTCTAGGCATCAAGAATGTCACCTATATCTGAAACATTTTTCCCTTTCTTTTCATGGAAGATACTTTTAATGTTATTAGCTTTTGATTGTATTTTGATTCTCGTGGATAAATTATGTAGATATTTGGGAGAAGTGGCCAAGGTATTGATTTTTAGTTTTTCTAAAGCTAAACTAGTTTTATGTGTTAGAATTTCATTGTATTTATTGTTTAATACTTCTACTTTCTTTTTCATCTCCAAATGATTTTAATTTTTTTCATCTTTTACTGATAAAGTTTGGATTGTAGATCTAGTAATTCAGAATCCCATTCTCTGATTTTTTTTATACCAAGTTAGGGTTTTACCGTATATGTAAGCTTTTAATGAGTCCCATATCATTATTTTATTTATCTCTGTGGTGTAATTAATATCTAAGAAGAACTGTAATTCAGATAATAACCAAGGTTTGAAGTCTTTAATTTTAGTTATATATGCTGGAATTCTGGAGTTAACGATTAATGGTTTGTACCCATTTTGAAGTTTTAGTATCAATGAATTGTGGTCTGAAAAGGGGCAGGGAGTGATTGAGAAATTAATGATTTTAGAGTATAAGTCATGGGCAGCAAATATTTTATCTATTCTAGTTTGGGTACCAAATCTGTGATCTTGATGGGAAAACAAAAAATATTTATCTTCTTTAAATTTGAAAGTATCTACAAGATGAAATGATTCTACCCACTTGTTTAAAGCTTTTGATACAGCAGATGTACGCAGCGGTCTTTTATTTGTAGTTTCAGAAATATCAAATATACAGTTAAAATCTCCGCCTAATATTAAGTTGCCTTTATAATTATTGGAAATGAAATCAAAGTGTTTTTTAACAGTTCCTGTTCCAATGCCTGGGAACCAGTATAGATTGGCTAGGGTCCATATTCTGTTATTATATTTAACTATTACTAATGCCATAAGGCCTTCTTTATCTTCATACTTATAAATGATTTCTGGGTTAATCACATTTGTTTTTCATAACATTGTTACCCCTTTTGTCTTTGTCTTATAAGTGGATTGCGCCAATATCATATATTCCTTAGGATTCCATTTGTAATTGTCATTTGTTTTGAAATGAGTTTCTGGAAGGAAGACAATTTATGCTTTGTTCAGTTTTAAATATTTCAGTAGATTTGATCTCTTGCTAGGATTATTTAAGCCATTGGCATTTAAGATAATAAAGTTAAGTCCATCTTAGGTTATTTAGACTATGTATTTTTTGTTTTATTGTGACTATTAAACATTTTCCTCTGATAACTATAAAGTATATGTTTGAGCTTTTAAAGGACATTATCAGTTTTATACTTTGAGTGTTTACCAATAAAGTAATGTTTTGGTCAGGCATACCAAAAATGTTTTCATAAAATAACAAATTTAAATTAATAAATGCTAATAAAACTAAGATCCACACTAGCCATGGAATGAAAATCATTCCTAATCTGATGGATAAACCTAAGTTCATCAGATTATCACACATAGTTTGACAATCCAGAACATCTGAGCTCCATAAATTGAATTATCATATGGAGAATATTTGTAATAGGAATAAGCAATATTTATATTATTTTGAACAGATATAGTACTATTGTAGATTAGTCAGAATTCTAATATAATATAAATGTCTACTTTTTGTATAAGCAATTAATATTTACATGAAAGATAGATGACAAGCAATTCAATCATAGTAAATTAGGATGTATCAAATATAAACTCTCAGTAAAAGATTATAGCACAGTTATTTAACATAGTCACCCTTATTGATGAAATCTTTCAAAACTTATTACTTAATATAAATAGATGGTAATAATGTTTATACCTAATGTTTATACTACAATGTATTTTACTGGATATATCAGAAGTTATATTTCATTGTTTGCCAACATTTAAGTAATCACTTTGTTGCTAACTTACTTAAAGCATCAAGTTTGTTTTATGTGAACATTGATGAAAGTTAGCACATTTTAATTATCACTGCATCCCTTCCCCACCCCCACCCCATTTCCTACACAAAAGGATTTTCATATCTGTCATTTCATATTATAAAATGAGTGAAATTTTAGGTTAAAAACAACAAATTAACTTATTGTGATTAATGATTACAAGTTCCCTTTCCATATTCATAAATTGCCATTTTATGGCATATACTGAAAGTTTTTAGATTTAAATGGCAACATTCTATTTTGTATAATCAGCAAAGGTTAAACTGACTGATTATTGTCAATTTAATACTATTTGTTTAGAATGTGCTTGTTACATTCTGTGGCATTCCTAGTTCAGGCTTCTGTTGTTTCCCTTGAATAACTTTGTCAGTTTGATGTCATGTATAAAACATTAGTTACCTTGGTAACAGCTTAAGTATTATGTATGGTCAAGATGGGTTACAAAACCACAATTCAAGTTAAAGCAATTATATGACTTGTTATGCACATTTACTTATATGAGAAAATCATCATGCTTCCCCTTGATGTTCAGTATAATGTATGTCATTTTTGACAAGTTAAAACAGTAGTGTTATTATACACAAGCCCATGTTATTAAACTGAGTGCCTATTGTCAATTTAATACTATTTGTTCTGAATATGATTGTTACATTCGGGTCTATGTTAAATGTTCGAACATCCAAAATGTCGAACATTACATGGTCGAGACCAAATGTTCGACATTTGGATGTTTGAACATCAAATAAAGAAAAAAACACTTTAACAGCGTAGGCAGGGGGGCAAGCCCCCCTGCACCCCCCACACACCCCCTACTTATATATACCACCTCCAAGACCGCACTTCAGTGCAGAAAAGGGAAATTCTCCCTATCTGCACCATACTGCGCCATTGAAAGTCAATCTTCGAACACTTAAAATTTCGAATGTTTGGTCCTGACTATGTAACGTTCTAAATTTTGAGCGTTTGAAGATTTGTCAGGTACCTGTTACATTCTGTGACATTTCAAGTTCAGGCTTCTATTGTTTCTCTTGAACAACTTTGTCAGTTTGATGTCATGTATAAACATTAGTTACCTTGGTAACCGCTTAAGTATTATATATGGTCAAGATGGGTTACAAAAACTATAACTCAAGTTAAAGGAATTACATGACTTATGTATATTTACTTATATAAGAAAATCATCATGCTTCCCCTTGATGTTCAATGTAGTGTATGTCATTTATGACAAGTTAAGACAATAGTGTCATTATACACAAGCTCATGTTATTAAATCCTGTCTTTACTATCTAAATTCAGCAGACTGCTTCATCTCATATGACGATTATATAGTTTATGTCTAGATTTACTAAAATCATACATTACATAACTATTTTGTGTGTGTGTGTGTGTGTGTGTGTGTGTGTGTACGTGCGTATGTGTGTGTGTATGTGCGTGTGTGTGTGTGTGTGTGTGTGTGTGTGTGTGTGTGTGTGTGTGTGTCTTTTGGCTGTTGCTTAGTTATTTGAGAGACCACAAGCTGTAATGTTTATTCTTATTATTAGCTCCTTCTAAGCATGTTTATACAATTCATAGACTTTAAATTATGAGAACCTTCTAGTTTCTTATTTGTTATAAGTATATTTCCATCCTTACATACACACATATCAGTACTTCAAGCATGGGCAACAATGCCCATCCAGTTTTGCTAGAATACCATTCACTAGTTCATGTGGTGTGTTTCCAGGCTGTTCTTAAAATATCCAAACCGATATTTGTCCTGTTCCATTATACCAGCCTGTTCCATGCAGTGTCCACTATGCTAGTGAACCACTCAACACACCTTCCATTCCCACAGATATTTCCACAAAGGAAAATTGATGACTTCCCGGAAACCCCAAACACCCCTAGAATCAGCTATCCCTAGATGCCCAACACGTCCGAGCAAGCTCACCTCTCAGACCACTGCAAAGGGTACAGTACAAGACCAAGTGCTCTTAGTCTTTCACAATAACTCAAGACTTTCACTCTTATGTAAGTCCTTAATGTGTTGGGACCAAAATACATTTTAAATGTAAAATTGCACTTATTATTTATTTTTTTTTATCAAGAATCAACTTAATGAGCTAAACGAAGTGTTGGGAGACCATCAATATGTTTACATGTGGTTTAAAACAGCCTTTATATATATATATATATATATATATATATACATATATATATATATATATATATATATATATATATACATATTTTTTTTTTTTTTTTCAAGCCAAAAACTTCATTGTCGAGAATTATCTCGGAGGCTCCACAGAGCCATTAAGCATTATCGTCACTCTGTCTCTGTTACCACAGCAACCTGGGAGCATCTGTTTCTGTTAGTGTGCTTGTGTACTGCATACCAGAGGCTCGTGATGTACCTGAAGTAAAGCTTCACTTCACTGCAACTTCAAGCCTAAATTCCCTCCCTTTCAGTGAGGCAGCAACCAGTAAAAGAGCAGAGAGCAAACAGATCAAAAAAAAAAAAAAAAAAAAAAACGCCCAACAAGCCACCACAACAAGAGATTATACATTCTTCCTGCCTTCCCACCTCTCACTCAGCAGATGTATAAACAAACTATTGTCTGCCAACATATCCCAAATCACAGTTTTATCTACCCCCTTCCCCTGGATCCAGGCTAAAACACCAAATGTATCTTCCTAATACACAAGCATCAGTAAACCTCGATTACAAGCTGCAACCCACAGCTTCCCAGAGATGAAAATGGCAACATGCAACAGCTGTCAGACACAGCTGCATCCACACACACCATGTCAGGCTTAATCAAACAGCACTTGAAGCTATGATACCTGCCATAATTGATATTAACTATGTTTAGACAGAATAATAATGACGTGTACTAGCTGCCAGACACAGCTGCATCCACACACACCATATCAGGATCGATCAAGCAGCACTTGTAGCTGTGATACCTGCCATAATTGATATTAACTATATTTAGACAGAATAATGATGACATGTGTACTAAGAGCTTGCTACAATTATTTAACCAGGATATACATGACATTTCTAAATTGTGGTGGTGCTGCGGTAGCGTTGTCGCCTCACAGTAAAACGCTGTCCGGTTCGATTCTAAGCTACAGCGTCTCCTGCGTGGAGACATGCATGAATGGGCATACCTTCATTGAAGGTTGTGCGTCAGGGCTGGTAACTCGGCACGTAAAAATCAACTACCAATAATTAGAGGACCGGAGTTCTGCTGTGGCGACCCCTAACCGGGAAAAGCCAAAAGACAACAACAACAACAACAACTTTAACTGAAGAAGGCATTAGTCTCCATGACAGCATTTTTTTTTCAAAACACTCTACTGTTACTGCTATTATATATGATGTTAATTTATGTTTGAGTCTGAACTCTGATGAATTGTACCTTGTTGAATTAGTTAATTAATTACTTAAATTATTATCAGTAAAATCAATGAAAAATGAACAAGATAAGTATTCAGTGATTTCAAGTAGGGAATAGAAACTTCTATGTTTGTATTATATGTGGCTTTGTTTGGCTTATATATAATATAAATGGTAACCCATCTTGGCCTACCTTAGTTTGTGAAGAATTATTGGAGTCTTTGAACATTCTGAATAAATCATTACTGTTTCTCAGTTGTTTAAGAAACCTTCCTTTTTTTAAATAAGAACAGATGACAAGTGATGTTTCATATCAGTTGATACTTTGAGAGATATAGTTGTAAGTCATTTTTTGGCACAGCTATCTTGGAATCAGTTTTTTGTTTCTTCTTTCTAGCATAAGTCCAAGGATTTGTTTCTTTTATTTTTTTAAGAGTAGGGGCCATCCATTTCATTTCTTCTGGCATAGACACTATGTTGTTGTTTTTGATGAATATAGTAGCTTCTTCTAAGTCATTAAAGGTTCTCATCTCATTGGCAACAAGTATTTTTATCTTAGCTGGAAAGGACAGTTGTGCTTTAATGTTGTTTTGTTTCAGCAGTTTTATTATTGGCCAGACTTTTTTCCTTTGTTCTAGTATTCTGGAAGAATAATCATTGTCAAACCTTATCAGGCTTTGATTGTATTTTAAGGGTGATTTTCTCCAAGAAGATTTTAATATTAGTTCCTTGTTCAGAAATGAAAGAAATGTTATGACTATGGATCTAGGTGGAGTATTTGTTGAGTTAGAAGCAGGTTTCCTCAGTGCTCTATGCGCCCTTTCAATTCCAAATGCAAGTCCCTCTTTCAAGTCTAAAAATTCAGGAATCCAGGTTGTTAAGAATGAAATAATGTCTTCTCCTTCAGTGTTTTCAGGCAGACCAAAGATCCTTATGTTGTTTCTCCTCTCCATGTTTTCTAAGTCATCTATTTTGTTAAGCAGCCATGAATTCTGTTTAAGCAGAAATTCTTTTTGGAATTCTTCCTCTTTGAGTCTCCCATCAATGTCATTTAGAGAAGTCTCTGTATTTATTTTTGTATGGTGTTGCTGTAATAGTTCCTTAAGAGTATCAGTCAGTTTTTGAGAATTTAATTTGAGGTTTTCTAAGTCATTTTTAAAGCCATACCTCTTCAAAGATACTTCCTGTAAGGTAGATGTCATCAATTGCAGTTCTTTTTTCAAAGTGGCATCTGGATGAGAATTCCTTGAGTTGTTCATATTCAGTGACTCAATATATCCCCAAGTTACTTGACAGGAAATTTTTTGTATATCTCCACCAAAATTGATATTTATGTACTTTAGTAGTTTATCTATAGATTTCTGACATTTTAAACTTGAAAATAATAACATTTTCCTATATTATTATACTAGTTTATGGAGCTCTCAAAATTCACTGCTCTCAGTTGGCCATCTAGGCTACGCCCCCAGTGTAACCAACTTTTCAAGTATAGTTGTACCACTATATTGATGGACAGTTGAAATGCAACAACATAGAATAATTTTTCATTAATGGTAGCTCAGTATGTGCATTTAGGATTGACTTGTGGTTATGTGGGCGAAATGGGAAGTATCTTATAACAGACTACAGATTGATAATCTATTTTGTTTAGGGTAATTTGGAGTTTGATGAGTTTATGGGGGAGCCTGCTTAGAAGTTATATAGTTTCTGACAGTTACCTCAAAATGCACTCTCTCGAGGCACTCCTAAAAATGGAGAACATCGATATCTGTGCAGTAACTGAGACCTGGTTCAAGGCTCCAGAGAGCACCCCTGCAATACCAGGCTACAATTCTTACCACACTTTTCGGCCACAAAACCAGGACCGAAACACTAAAGGTGGAGGAGTGTCCATATTCACCAAGGATATTCACACCTCCAGGCTAGTTGCCCAACACAATGCATCTGAAATTCTCCAGGTGCAACTAACACTAGGTAAGACTGCAATCCAAATTGTAGCTTGCTACAGATCCCCATCCATGCCCCAAGATTCTCACTACACCTTTCTAAACATACTGGAAAATATTAAGATACAACCAAACACCCTAACACTGGGTGATTTCAACTACTCTGCCATTAATTGGGAAAACTACTCAGGCACCAACTCCTTTTCCCAACGGTTCTTGGAATTCATAAATTCCAACACCCTGGATCAACTAATCCATTGTCCCATCAGGGGCTCCAATATCCCAGACCTGGTCATTACCAACATGGGAGATAGATGCTCCACACCAGTGGTCACCCCCTCATTGGTCAGGTCTGACCATAAGCAAATCACCCTTGACATCCACATCCCACCCCCACCCCCCAGGAAGGAAACCTCCTTAAAAAACTTCTCCAAAGCCAACTTCAAGCTACTGAAGTCAGAAGTGACAAACTTCACAACACCCACGCAGACAGGATCTGGAAGTTCGACTGCAGAATCCTACATTAAGGCACTGTACAAGCACATCCACTCATGCATGAATCATGCCATCCCAAATAGAACCAAGATGCGATTCTCCAAAAAAAGGAAGCCAATCTGCTGGTCCCTTGCTATAAACAAACTATACAACAGAAGGAAGAAACTGTTGCAAAAAAGAGGAAAATCCCAGTATGCAAAAAACTCCCTCACCAGCCTCAGTAAGAAGCTGAGATCCCTCATAAAATCCTCAAAAGCTAGTTACGAAAATAAAATTGCCAAAGATTCCAAAGACAACCACAAGGCATTCTATACTTATGTCAAGAATCTAAATGGCAATGCTCAGATCTGCTCTGAGTTACAACAGAATGACATTAAATATACTGATCCCAAGGATATTGCCAATATCCTGGCAGATCAATTTAGTGCCAACTTCATTCCACTCTCACCCCCTAAAGGGCCCATCTCAATACCAAAAGATTGCCAAATTCCGATAATCACGGCCACACAGGTAGAAACTGCACTCTCCAAAGCCAAGAATACAGCATCCATGGGACCAGATGACATCCCTGGCTGTGTACTGCATAAACTACAAAATGAACTGGCACCTCACCTAAGTGTGATGTCTAATCATAGCCTCACCTCAGGCTTCGTGTCCACTGAGTGGCACACAGCTACAGTTATCCAGCTCCACAAGGGAGGATCCACCTTGGATCCCGGGAACTACTGTCCCATCAGTCTGACAAGCCTGATTTGCAAGGGCATGGAACGCATTATCATGGAACTTATAAACAAATACATTGGCAACCTTCAAACACTAGACCCCACCCAGTTTGGGTTTGTGAAGGGCCGATCTTGTCTCCTGAATCTGATTGACTTCTTCGAATCAGTCTCCAGAGCTGTGGACGAGGGTAAGGCAGTCCACACAGCCTATCTGGACCTCGCCAAGGCCTTTGACACCATCCCCCACTCTGGAATCATAGATAAACTTACTAAGCTGGGCATAAATCCCTACGTCACTCGATGGGTTGCTAACTGGCTTACTGACAGAACCCAGACAGTAAAAGTAGCCGACTTCAAATCCAGCTCCAGACAAGTGACAAGTGGAGTACCTCAGGGTTCAGTCCTGGGACCACTCTTGTTTGGCATCTACTTCTCTGAAGTACAGGCCAACACTAAGGGACTCTGGCTAACAAAGTTTGCAGATGACTGTAAACTGGGAGCCATTACCGAATCCCCAAATGATGTGGATATTCTACAAAAGGGCCTTACAGAAACAGATGCCTGGTGCCAGAGCCATGGGCTCAAGCTTAATGACAAGAAATGTATAGTTATCCCCTTTGGAAAAAAACATGTACCCATGAATTACCACATACGTGGCAGGACACTAAACATCGAAAGTGTGATGAGAGACCTAGGGACACAGGTGGACAGTGGTCTCACTTTCGATAACCACATTGCCACAACAGTCAGGAAATCCATCTATGTGGCACACCTCATCACTAAGGGCTTTTCATCCAGAAAAAAGGAGGTCATTGTCCCACTGTACTCATCCCTCATTAGACCCATTATAGAGTATAATGCCCCGTTTGGTATGTACCTCACAAGACATTTGCAACAGCTTGAAAGGCCACAGAAATACCTCACTAAAAGAATCACAGGCCTAAAGCAGATGCCATATACTGACCATCTAAAAAAACTCCAGCTATACTCTGTGGCATATCGTCTACTCAGAGATGATCTCTGCTTAACATACAAGGCCATGTCAAACCCTGAGCTGTTGGACATGCTCCACTTAAAGAAATCCCAATCCCTCAGAGCCACACACTCCAGGGATCTAAACCTTGTCATCACAATGAACAAAACATGCTGGAGGGATAGGTTCCTGACCCAAAGACTCCCCATACTCTGGAATAGACTGCCCATACATATCAAGCAGAGTGCCTCTTTGGCCCTCTTCAAAAGGAACCTTGATGATTGGATGGGAGATAGGAAATTCACCCCGGGGATCATGTCAGTCACCCTGCTAAACAGGGGCCTGGAGAAGTAAATATTGTGGAAAGAAATATCCAGGGAATTGTTATGGCTAGGCTTGCATAGGCCCTAGGGCCGATAGCCTAGTACCAACCTATGAACCTATGGAAATGGCTAAATTCAGGAGGGAGTGTTATTTTTTACTATGAAACCATGTCTCTCCCACAAAACACACATGGATGTGCTCAAATTGCAGGAGAGCGTCAAGATCAGTTTGGTACTGAAGCTCCAAGTGCTGGGAAGAGCATCCCTGAGACAGGCAGAACTGGAATTTCTGCTTACTGTGCCAATACAGCCAATGTGTAACACTTGTCATGTTAGAGTTCCACTTCAGTGATGTAAATAAAACGGGTCTATATTAGAACACCGAACATTCAAAATTTCTAGTGTTCTAATATTGAACCCTATGAATCGAAAATTTAAAACATTGAACATTCAGAACAGCGAATGTTTTCCTAGGGAAAACATTTGCTGTTTGAAAACACATACACATAACACAAGCACACCAAACAAACAGCAATCCACACACATATACCTAAACTCTTACACCTAACCCTACAATAAACTATACATACACCACTAACTATCCACTTACCTTAACCCAAACCCTAACCTTAAGGTCCATCACTTTCGCACAGTCACCTCACCTGTGCACTAACCCTAACTCACCTACCCCGCCGTAACCCTCACGTCCACACAATCGCACACTTACCTGACCCACACCCTAACCCTAACTCACCTAACCCGCCCTAACCCTTATGTCCACACAATCGCACACTTACCTGAACCCAACCCGTAACTTTCTACCACAGCGCTGAAAATACCGAAGCAACAGAAACGGACAACCAAATTCTTTCCCTAGGAAAAAATTTGGTTTTCTGTTTCTTCTTTATTTTCAGCATTCGCCGAAAACGGGTCGATATTAGAACACTTGAAATTTTGAACGTTCGGTGTTCTAATATAGACCCAATAAAACTTCCTAGTGGCAACTACTGCACTAAAACACTGACTCTTCATCTACCTCATATTCTCTCTTTTTCCATCTTTTTAGATCTATTTCTACCTGGTATGTTCTTTCCACTGATACTTCCATTCTTTACTAAGTTATCTAGATTTAAGTGCATACTGTTTGTATTCAACATTTTTGTTTCTATATTATGCTTTCATTCTTGTCTCTTGAACTGATCTTTATTTGCACTCTTGACACTGCATTACAAACTGAGTTATTTATATATTATTCATTGCTTTGTTTAATTTAAATGTTCTCAGACTTTACATTGTCTTGAGATACTCAGATCTTATTGTTTACTGTTTTGTTTTTAATTGCTCTCTTATACATTTTCTATACAAGCCTTTGAGTTGTTTAAATTATACTCTATGTAAACTCAGTATTCCTGTTTTTCTCTATGCTGCTTACATTTTCTGGAGCTTTTCTCTCCAGTTCTTTGTTTATTTGCCAAGTTGGACTTTCTCAGTAAAATACATACACACATGCATACATTTATCTGCCACAGTATGATGTCCAGTAATCGGACTGTGCCTAAAAAGGTACTATGGGGGCAGCAAGGATTTTGGCTATTTAGCAGAAGCCATGGAGTAAGTGGTACAGGCCATCCCTTGTGAAGCAAATTGTTCTTGCTGTCATTTAATTCTCAACTAATACATACTGGAATCCCAAGAATAACCCCACCAACTTAGTCAATTGCTGAAGCCAGTCCTTGGTATTTAGACATCATTCTGTTGTGGTAGCTATCTGCTGATATGCTACTTTGTATTTAGGTATCATTCTCTTTTGGTAGATATATCTGCTGATACGTTAATTTTTCTGTGTATTTAGACATCATTCTGTTGTGGTTGATATCTGCTGATACATTACTTTTTCTTTGTATTTAGACATCATATCTGCCGATACATTTCTTTTTCCTTGTATTTAGACATAATTCTGTTGTGGTAGATATCTGCTGATACATTACTTTTTCTTTGTATTTAGACATCATATCTGCCAATATGTTACTTTTTCCTTGTATTTAGACATCATTCTGTTGTGCTAGATATCTGCTGATACATTACTTTTTCTTTGTATTTAGACATCATATCTGCCGATATGGTACTTTTTCCTTGTGTTTAGACATCATTCTGTTGTGTTAGATATCTGCTGATATGCTACTTTTTTTATTTAGACATCATTCTGTTGTAGTAGACATCTGCTGATAATGTTACTTTTTCTGTGTATTCAGACATCATTCTGTTGTAGTAGACATCTGCTGATAATGTTACTTTTTCTGTGTATTTAGACATCATTCTGTTGTAGTAGACATCTGCTGATAATGTTACTTTTTCCTTGTATTTAGACATCATTCTGTCGTGGTAGATATCTGCTGATACATTACTTTTTCTTTGTATTTAGACATCATATCTGCCGATACGTTACTTTTTCCTTATATTTAGACATCATTCTATTGTGGCAGATATCTGCTGATACATTACGTATTGAGTTCTAGGAGGCTTTGGAAGTGAATTTTTGATACCCTCAACATATTCTGGTTTAGTATATTTGTGTAATGGTGTGGGTGAAAATGTGTGGTGAGCAGAGACCATGTTTTTAGGTGAGAGGGTGGCTTCTACATTGTGTGGGTAGGTGCACCTCTCACATATTTGACCATGCATGGCAAAAAATCAAGTTCATTGTCTGTATGCATTTGATAGTTTCTATACTACTTAAGCGTACTACGTATTATGAGGCTTACAACAGAAGGGAAACTAGTTCAGTACATGTTGGCTTTGCTTACATTAGACTTGTTTTTACACTTAAATCACTGTGACATTAAGATAATGTTTCTGGTCCTTCATATACTTGAACATTCATAATATCAAATGTTTTTTCTGCCAGCAGAAGTAACCAAAAACTCATTTGATTGTTTCTAATGGCCTTACTTTGTGGGAGGTCACGGAACAGCAGGGAGAGGGAATTTGGCCTTTCCCTGCTGTTTTATGATCTCAGCTTGAGTACATATAATTAGCTGGTGGTGTGGGTGCACATATCTTCCAACCCGGCAACTGTTCAATCTTAGGCACCTGTTGATCACCTGTTTAGTCAGTTATAAAAAGTCAACTAAACAGTTGTCGACCAAATACACATTCGATCATAAGACACAAAACCATATATATATATATATATATATATATATATATATATATATATATATATATGTATGTGTGTGTGTGTGTGTGTGTGTGTGTGTGTGTGTGTACATACATAATTATCTATCTATATCTATATATCTATATCTATGTACCAAATTTACACTTACCCAAATTTTAGATTACCAAGACAACAGCGAAATTTCACTAAACCGAAACTACACATTACCGATTTTTTTTTTTACAGGGAATGGAGACACTTGGCTAACATAGAGAAATGTGCCCTTTTCTCCACAGTAGTGTGATCCTGGAGTTGGTATATTCAGTTAGGGGGGTGTGGGGTGCATAGCCCCCCAGCTGGGTGGGCTTGACATACTGTGGTGTGTTTTCTGGTTGAATGTTGCCCAGATATCTCTATTCCCTGTAAAATAAATTTGTTAAAGTGCAGTTTCAGTTTAGTTAACTTTCATTGTTGTTGTCTCAGTAAACTCTAAAATTCAGTTAAGTGTAAATTTGGTCTACAGAAGTAGACTCATATATACCTATTATGTGTGTTTGGGTGTATGTGCGCATATGTAACTTTAGCTATAACGTAAGCAAAGCCAAAATATGATTCATTAGTGCATTACATAAAAATATGCATACATATCACATCACTTTAACAATTGGCTTAGTTTCTGGTGTCATTCCAGGGGGGATCCAGTACCTGACAGCCTGGGAAGATATGATCGACAGACAATGATGCTTTGCTAGAGATGGCCTGCATCTGTCTCACTTGGGCTTCAGGCTTCTGGCAAAGGCCCTTGCCTCTCCCATAGTGTCTTTTTTTGGAAAAGTCATGAGGTTGATACTACCAACATAAAAATGTCAACAAAATGCAAATTAAAGGTCATGCTGCTAAATGCTATGAGTCTAAACATGAAACTGCATTCATTGAAAGCATTCTTAACCCTGGAAGATGCTGACATTTGTGCAGTCACAGGAACCTGGTTCAAAGCTGCAGAAAGCACCCCAGCCTTACCTGGTTACTCAACCTATCATACATTCAGATCCCAAACTATGGGCAGCAAAGCCAAAGGAGGTAGAGTTTCAATATATATTAAAGACACACATACCTCTATCCTGGTCAAACAGTATGATGCACAGGAGACACTCCAGGTGCAGTTAACTGTTGACAAGACCCCTATTCAAATCATAGCTAGCTACAGGCCCCCAAATTTGACTCAAGATGCCCAATCCACCTATCTGGACCTCTTTGAATCTATCAAGATTCAGTCCTTTACCCTCATCCTGGGCGATTTTAATTACCCAGCCAAAGACTGGAAAAACTACTCATGCCAGAACACAAATGTTGGGAGATTCCTCGATTTTATCAAAGCAAATGCCTTGGAACAGCTAGCCGATAACCTCACAAGAGGTGATAATATCTTGGACTTGGTGTTAACCAACGTGAGTAACCAGTGCAGCACCCCTGCAATATCATCTTCCCTGGTAAGATCCAACCATAAAGCGGTCACTTTTGAAGTCACCATCTCCCCTGACCCCCTCTAGCTAGGGTCAAACAAAAAAAACTTCTCCAAAGCTGATTACAACCTCCTGAAGGATGGTATAAACAGCTTCACAGCCCCATCCCCCTCTGTAGGAACTGGCACCAATGTCCAAATCTACACCAAAGTACTATACGAGCATTTATATAGATGCATGGCATTAGGAATACCTGACAGGACAAAATCATCCTCCGCAAGGAAAAATAAACCTGTCTGGTGGACATCTGCAATAAATAAACTATATAACAAACGGAAAAAAATTGCTGTCCAGGACCAAGAGGGAGCAGGTGCCCAATTGGAAGCAACCTCTCCTTAGCCTGAACAAGCAAGTAAGAGCACTAGTGAAATCCTCTAAAGCCAACTTCAAGTCCAAATTGGCCACATCTACTAGAGACAATCATAAGGCCTTCTTCACCTATGCCCGCAATCTCAAAGGAAGTACCCAGATCTGTTCAGAACTGGTGGTCAAGGACACCACATACACAAAAGCTGTAGATATAGCCAATCTACTTGCTGACAGATTCAGTGAAAACTTTACCCCTCTGTCCCCCCATCAGTAAATCAGGACATACCCAGTACCTGCCCTCCTTCCCTTATCTCTAGGGAACAGGTCAACACTGCCCTCTCAAAGGCAAAAAATACAGCCTCCATGGGACCCGATAACATCCAGGGCTGCATCCCACATGAACTCAGGCATGGACTTGCTGTACCATTAGGTACACTATTCAGCCAAAGCCTGAGTACTGGCTTTGTCCCAGCAGAGTGGAGGACAGCCACTGTCTTCTCTTTACACAAAGGTGGAGCATCCACCAATCTGGGAAATTATAGACCCATCAGCCTAACTAGCCTGATCTGTAAGGCCATGGAACGGATTATCAATGACTTCATTAACATGGACATTGGTAACCTCCAAACACTCAACCCCACACAGTTTGGCTTTGTCAAGGGGAGGTCATGTCTGTTAAATCTCATTGACTTCTTTGAGACAGTCCCCCAAAGTCATGGATGAGGGGAAGATGGTGCACACCTCCTACCTTGACCTGGCCAAAGCCTTTGACACTATTCCCCACTCAGGCGTAATAGATAAACTCTTTCAACTAGGTATCAATTCATATGTTACCAGATGGGTAGCAAACAGGCTCACTGATAGAACCCACCTAATCAAAATAGGGGAAGCCACCTCAAGCAGTATAACTGTAATGAGCGGCATACCCCTGGGATCGGTCCTGGTGTCTCTGTTATTCGGGATATACTTCTTTGAGATGTAGGCCAAAACCAGTGGGCTATGAGTGACCAAGTCTACAGATGACTACAAGCTGGGCATGGTCATCAATTCCCCAAGTGATGTGTACGTCCTTCAAGAGGGTCTCACCCAAACAAATGACTGGTGCCAGAAACATAGCCTCAAGCTGAATGCCAAAAAAAATGCATCATCATCCCCTTTGGAGAGAGCGATGTCCCCAAATATTATCACATTAATAACAATGTCCTAAGTACACAATCAGTAGTGAGGGATTTGAGCACCCAGGATGATAGCAACCTGACTTTTGTCCACCATGTTGCTTCTGTTGTACAGAAAGCTTTCTACACGGCCCACCTCATAAGTAAGGGTATCTCATCCAGGGACAAAGTGGTCATAACATCCCTGTAGTCTTCCCTTATAAGGCCAATTACTGAGTACAATGCCCCCTTCAGCATGTACCTAGCAAAGCACATGCAGCAGCTGGAGAGACCACAGAGGTTCCTCACCAGGAGAATCCAGGGCCTCAAACATCTACCCTACACAAATAGGCTAAAAGCCCTGTCCCTCTACTCAGTTTTACACAGACTCCTCAGAGGTGACCTCTGTTTGGCATACAAAGCAATCTCAGACCCCGCCTTGATGGGACTGCTGCATACCTGCAAGTCAAGCTCCACTCGAGTAACCTGTATGCACAACCTCAACCTGGTCTGTGATATCAATAGAATTTGTTGTTGGGACAGATTTGTGCCCCAGAGACTCCCCATCTGTGGAATAGACTCCCACTCCACGTCAAGCAGAGTACCTCATTATCCCTTCTTAAGTGCAACTTGGATAACTGGATGGGAAACAGAAAATGCACCCCGGAGATTCCACTTGTGTCCCTGCTGGACAGGGGCTTTGGGTGCTGACTCGTCTAAACATGGGCTAAACTCTTGGCTAGGCTTATAAGGGCCTCAGGGCCAATAGCCTAGTAACTTCCTATGATCCTATGATCACGGACACTGTTTTTACATTGTAACAGAAAGTTGAGAGCTCATCTAGAATATAGAGATTGGGGACAGTTATCCCTTTAACTACTCCAAAACATGCAGTAATATAGTGTAACATGTTTTGAAAACTCCTTCTAAAGCATTCCTTTCTCTTGAGAAACATAAATTGCAGTATTATTTAATGTATCCCAAAGCCTACAAATACTTCCTATGATGTATAAAAAATATAGTAAGGCAGCACTTTACCTATGGCATTCTCATTTCTCTCCTTAAACCACTTGACAAAAGTGCTGTGGGTATTCTAACTGATTACAATAAATCATCTAGCCTTTATAAAGGTGATGACAAATCCATTAATTCAGAAGAAATTAAAACTTTCCTTAGCATCATCCATTTACTGTCCTTACCTGCAGTACTAGCAGATTTCCTTGGTAACTTATTTTCAGTACTTGAATTTTTAAATGCTGTCAAGCCACAGAAACTGAATAAAGTGTCAGGCCAGATCCTGGTGGTATCCTATCTAATATGTATCAGTTGTTTCTTTCAAATGCTTATAAAATCTTCTGAGAACCATAAATAATATCAGAAAATGTGATAGTTTTCTTACTTTCTAATTATCTTCTGTGACAAAAGCAATCCCAGCACAGCAGTCAAATTTGTAGCACAAGAAATCTGGACAAAACCAAAAATAATGAAGGGCAAAGACCCACAGTCAGGGATGGATTTTAATTATTTCTCTTATAAGCTTAGAAATGTATATTATATAAACATGTATGTATGTATGTACATCCCCCCACACACATACATAGAGATGACAAGCAAATACATGTACCAGTAAATCCACATAGAATTTAGAACCACCATCGTGCAGTGTCAGTACCGTATAAATGGATTTTACTTACAGCTGCTGGTAGGCATTCGCTGGTCACAAGAAATACACCCTCATGACCATAAAAGAAAAATTGATAAATATATGAAATACCCACAAATCATGCCACGGTGTATATCTATAAAAGAACACTTTAATAAGAAACATCTTACCTTTATAAAGTCATTGTTTTGCATAATTTGAAGTCTGCAGTATGGCTTTATGGTATAATTTGTGTAAGCATGTTAATGAATGTAGTGGCACATTTGTAGGACATCATTAGAGTACAGTTTGTGCCACAGTAAAATTGGCTGTAGAGCAAAATGCTATTTATTAAATGTGTTTTAGGCATAAAAAGACTGATGGGGGTATGTTTGATTATAACAATACATTTGTACAGTAGATATGTTTGAAATGGTAGAACTGCTGCTTATCACATGTTCCTAATTGAATCTGAAAACATTGCTTCTATTAAACTGCCTTTGCAAGTTGTCAATATCTTAGTCCTTTGGAGCTTGCTTTGTATTGGAGGCTGTTCTGTGTTGTGATCATTTATTACTCAGAAAAGACAGAAGATGTTTGTGTCTTGCTTTTTTAATACTTTTTCCTCTTCTCAAAGTTTATGTGACCACAGAAGTGGTATATATAGAAAACGGAGGCATTTGGTGCAGTGAGGTGCATCCTCCGGCAAACAATTGTTTTGTACTCTTTTGTCCTATTTTATACACAAGTTATATGATTTGAGTAAGGTTACATATTATAATTGCAGTGCTTTGTGCCTCTGTTAAGGGCGATCCATTTAAAATAAATTCAGTTGATTTTAATATGTGTTTTTGCTTAGCAAGAAAGTAATTACCCCTGAGTCAAAATTGACTTTTGGTGTAGGGTTTTTGTGGCATATTACCCAAGTAGATTGCTAGGTCTCTCTTCCACATGGATGCTGCTGCCCAGTTTTAAACCTAGGTTTATTAGGTGGTAATCCTGTGCCTTAACCTCTGTGCTATCTGACCAGTGTGTCTTTTGTTTAGTAGTGTTAAAAAATGGCAGGCATTTCAGTTTCATGTGCTACAGGTGTTAAATATGAATTTAATCAAAATGGGATTTGTTGTTTAGTAAATCCAAGTTCCATCAGTGCACATATAACATACTTTTAAATGAAGAACTTGGTTTTTTTCTGTCCATTTAAAAGTAGAGTAAATTAACTGAAAACGTTTTTTTTCTGTTATGAAATTATGTGTATTTTTCTTTTGTGGGGCTGGCATAGTGTTTACAGTACTTTATAGTGTGTTTTTCCTGTCAAAACATTTACTTTTGTGGATTGGTAGTGTTTACCAGCGATTGTTGCTTGTCTTCACCAAGAAAGAGGCACCATTTTTGGCTTGATCATGGAACAGACTCCCAGTCCCATGGTTGGCCCATCTTCCAGCCACAAAACGAAAAAAATAAGCAAACAGCCTTTGCCAGGACAGGAGGCTAGCAATTTGCCCCAGCTGCAGGTGGGTGACTCTGCCATGGCCATTTGTTGTACCTCAGACCACTCATCTTTTACCCTGGTTCCCTCTGGTGTAGCACATACAGCCACCATGGACTGGGCTTAGCTATGTCCACTGTGGCCGTTGGGGTCCCTTCAGTGGGCAAGGGAGAGCCACTCTTGTTGGTCCTTGGAAAGGGAAAAGGGAATGTTTTCCTGTGGTGTTAGAATGCTGTGCTCATCCCCGGGGAAGCAGCTGCTGCTATTACTAAAATGGTTGGCACCACTTTTCCTGTCAAAAAGAAACAGAATACCTAGTACATATGTATTTCTCCTCAAGTTTCTTTGGATAGAAGTAGTTTACTGGGACTGGCTCAGGGCTTAATTCAGGCTGTTGATCCTTCTTGTAAAGTAGTTTCTGGTAAAAGAAAGAGGGATTCCTCTTTTCCTGAAGAAATTCAAGATTGTGAATCTGAACAGGAAAATGCAGGGATGGATGGGTCTACTTCAGACGACTGACAAATCAAAAGACTGAAAATTGAAAATACTGAATGCATTTTTAATGCAGGGGCAAGCCCCCCTGCACCCTTCATGTGAGTTCCCCACACCCCCTACTAACTATATATACCAACTCCAAGATCACACAACAGTGGAGAAGGGGCAAATGCCATCATTCAGTATTTTGAATTTTCAGTCTTTTGGGATTCAGTCTTTTGGTTTTTCAGTCTTCTGAAGGGGACCTGGATGGATACATGTTTTTTCCTCAATTTTTTGATTCAGACTTAGTGGATAGCTCAGTTTCTGATTCTGTCTGCGGGGGTTTCTCTTTCTTTGAGACTATTTTTAGAATGTGCCAGTGTTTTCAGTGGGAGAACACAGAGGTTTCTTAGTCCCTCAGAAAATGCTATGAGATGAGTTACAAAAGGCTTTTCCAAAACCTACAACTCTGTTCTGTCAGCTTTAGAAGATTTGTGTATTACTGCTTGCAATTTTCCTGATTGTCAGCCAGCTGCCCCTGAATAGGCAGACGGATGTATAAAGTTCCTCAGTCTTTTAAATTTGTATACACTATTCCCAATCTGGACACAACAGCTATAGCTTTAGTTGATCCCACTGTGGCTAAACACTTAGATAATTCCAGTCCTACGGATGGGAAAATTATTGTTAGGTATGGGAAAAAGGGTATTCTTCTGCAACTTTGATTTCAGAAATTTTAGTTGTCAGGCTCATATGCTAAAGTTTGTTAAGACAAATTTTGAAAGTACGAGTAATTTTTATCTGCAGTTTCTTCTTGTGAAGGAAAAATGCTTTAAATAACTTAGTTTCTTCTGTTGCATATCTCATTCATTACTCATTGTTTGCAGTGTGTTTATGACACTATTGATACTTTGTCCAGGGCTATGGCCACTGGTACTGTCTTGAGGAAGTTTGCATGGCTGCATTCTTAGAACCTCCTAGATGATGTTAAAAATGAGTTTTTAAATTCTGTCTTGGATAGACATTTAGTGTTTTTCCTCCCTGCTGCAGAGGTGATCAAACAGTGTGATGAGAGAGGAGAGGCAAGCAGATCTAACGAATCCAAAAGGTTTCAGCCCTCCTTTTGCAAATTGTTCAAGGGATTTTTTTTTATCCCCTCAACTAGTTTTAACAAAAAGCAAAAGAAACACCCTCAACAAAAGTCAGGTGAACAGATGTTTAAGAAGAAATGGCAAGGGAGTTCCAAGAATAAGTCTCAAACCTCCCAAAACCAAAGACAGTTCAAGAAGTCTGAATGACTATTCAAGAAACATTGTGACCCCCTCCCACCCCAGTCCCTATTTTCTTTCAGAAAGTCTGAATCTCCATTTTTCTCTTTGTTAACACGTTTCAGACAAATGCGTTTTGAAAATCATTCATCAAGGTTACAAATGACAGTGGGAGGAAATTCCACCTTTCCAGTGGTCATTCCTCATCCTCCAGATCAGACTCTTTTGTTTTTGCCTGTTCTTCATCACATGGTCTCCCAAGGAGTGATAGAACCAGTTCCTCCTTCCCAGATGGGGAAGGGTTTTTATTCAGGGATGTTTCTAGTGCCAAAGGAAAAAAAATGTTTGGAAACCATTTCTGGATCTTTCTTTCCTACACCTATTTGTGATAGTGCCCAAATTCAAAATGTTTTTACTTCGCACCCTGTTACCTCTTCTTCCACTTTCAAGTTTCCTGATAACACTAGGCTTACAAGATGCCAATCATCACATCCATATTCATCCAGACTTCAGATGTCTCTTAAAGTTTTGTGAGTGTGGATCACATTGTCAGTTCTCTGACTCACACTTTCGACTATCCACCGCAACAATAGTGTTCACAAAGTGACTAGCTACAGTTTGAAGTCACTGCAGGCTAGATGGTATGCACATTTTTCCATATTTAGATGACTTGCTTATCTTTGCAAAATCTTTTTCAAAGTGACAGGAATTTTTCTCTACTGGGTGAGAGATCTCTTAGAAAAGATGGGATTCCAAGAGAATATTCAAAAGTCTTCCTTCACTCCCTCACACAGGATTGTATTCCTATGATGTCAACTAGACACTCCAATTCAAAAAGCTTTTCTTCCACAGGGAAAAAAAATAGATATTTATTTAGATCTATTTCTAAGGTTTTCCACTAAGACAATGGTCACTGCGAGGAAATATCTCACGATTCTGGGTCTCATGACATCTGTGATTCTCATGATACCCCTACCAAAGCTCTACATGAGAAAAATACAGTGGTATCTGAAATTCCTTTGATCCCAGCATCAGCACACTTTATCTTTTCAATTCCCATTGCTGGAGTTTGTCAGAAGAGAAATCTCTTGGTGTAGACAACAGATATCCTTAAATCCAGGTTGACTCTTCTCCCTCCCACCCTGCTCCATAGCAGTCAGTCACCACAGAAGCTTTGTACTTTGCTTGGGGAGCAACGTCAGGTGGGTTAAAAGTGCAGGTTATGTCGTACACCAAGGAAGGATGCAAACACATAAATACCAAGGTGATACTTGCCCCGACCAAGGCATTCAACTCTCTGAACCATCTTTGGTCTCTGGCACCTCTTGAAGTGGTTGCAGACAGTATCACAGTAATGTGGTACATCAACAAGTAAGGGGGAACCAGGCTGTACCCCCTTTGCAGACTAGCTATGTCAGTTTGGGATATAACTTCACAGCACAGTATCACAATACAGGCATCTTACACTCCGTAAGAGCAACTCTAATCCTTCCTTTATGCCTAAAGTGGTATCCAAGTTTACTTTATACCAAACTATCCATCTCCCTGTTTTTTTTTTCCTGAACCTAAAGACAAAGAAGAAAGGATACTCTGTGCCTTGGATGTCCACAAATAACTCACGTACTATATAGACAGAACTAAATGTTACAGATCTTTGGATCAATTGTTCATTTCTTGTGAAGGTAAGAAGAAGCGACATCTTGTGTCAAAACAGACTATTTCCAAATGGTTGTCTAAGGCAATTATTTTTTGTTATATTTGCCATAATAAAACTATTCCAGGCAGGGTCAAGGCCCACTCTGCCAGGGCCTTGACCTCATTATGGCTTTTTGGAAAGGGTTGGTTTCTAGACATATTCTAGAAGCTGCTTCTTGGTCCTCTGTACATACTTTTGCGAAGCAGTATAAGCTTGATTCCTTCTCTAGGCTCAGATCAAGCTTTGCTAGGACCATTCTCCAGGAAATCCTGGATGCTTTTCCTTCCACCTCTCAAATAAAGCTAGCTAAGGTAATCTACCTATATAGCTAAGGCTACAGCAACAGTGATTGATATTATGAATATAATACAGTTGTTTAAGTTGAACTTACCATAACAATAGATGTTCGAAAGATCACCGCTGCAGTAGCTGCTCCCTCCATTCCCCTTGTTTTTTATATGTTTTTTATATGTTTTTTTATGGCAGGGTATGGACATTTATTTATATTTTTATTTATTTATTTTTTTGTTCCTAGCATTGTCCTTTCAGGGTTCAGCCTCCTTTTCCTTGCTGGTAGGAAAGCTCTGAAGGACTTTGTGCCCAAACTTGTCTTGTAGTCACCTCAGCTCAAGCTACTTGACAATTTGGTGTGTGGAAAGCTCCCTAATGCTTTGTAGACTGGCTGGCTGTTATATCCTTGCAGGATATAACCCATATAGATATGATTACTGCAGTGGAGATCATTTGAACATTTACTGTTATGGTAAGTTCAGCTGTACTTTCTCTGCAACTACCTAAGTTGATGGGATATACTGCATTTTGTCCCTCAAATTCAATGCAGTACACTTTACTGGAACATAAAATCTTGGTATTTTAATTATGAATATTTCACAACTAACGTCTAATAATTTCACTGTGAGGGAATCCTATCCTAGTCACTGAATAAACAAAGGATGAAAAATTGTCAAT
Organism: Protopterus annectens; assembly: GCF_019279795.1. NCBI lineage: Eukaryota > Metazoa > Chordata > Ceratodontiformes > Protopteridae > Protopterus > Protopterus annectens. The sequence continues at coordinate 1,835,056,807 of NC_056731.1, forward strand.
TAGCGTAATCTGTCTGAAGGGTAAAATAAACTGAATGAAAAAGACCATAATTGTTTTAATTTGCACCTTTAGATGACTCAGATCATATTTTTGTTTGTTTACCTTTTGTCTTAAAACTTTTAAGTGGCAACACAATATGAAAGGAAGCAAAATATATAGTACGCTGTGTACTGTAACAGGTAACTTTCTTGCACAACAAGGGACTTATGGGATGCTTTTCTTGCTATTCAGCATTAGTACAATGTTTCTAGACATTTTAAGTTAACATTCTGAAGCAGAACCTAGACAAATATGAAAAGGTCCTGATGGTGCAGACAAAATGCAGTTCTTCATTGCTCACAGGTTGTTGCTCAATGACCTTCAGAGTTTTTCCAGACTTTGCTATTGTTGTTTACATTTTGAGAAAATGTGTTTCATTCCTGGGATGAATATTTTAGAACTAAGCCTTAAAGGAATTTAATGGGGGAGGCAATGTATTCTCTTAGTATATTGCTGTCATTAGACAGAATTTTTGATTTGAATCTTTATAAATGCAAATCAAGTGACTTTGCAATTGTCTTGCTGAGTTATAAATCAAGTAGTACAGCAATACATTTCCAAAGCTACCCATACTACACTCATACCCTGGTGTTGAGACACTTAGTGATATGGTAGCAAGATCATGGTAGGGGTGGGGGTGGGGTGTGTTGTCACACTGAAGCAAATGGCTTGAAAAACCCATCATGTTAAGTTGGTTATAATGATGCCAGCAAGGTATCTACTTGACAAAGTCTTCTTAGCCAGTAGTTGCCTTTATTTATGACTCTTCTGTGTAGCCATTATAATAAATTAGATGTACATTTTTTTAATCTCCATTAACTACGGGGGGCAGGTCAGTGGCACAGCAGATACTGTTGTTACATCACAGCAAGAAGTTCTTCAGTTTGATTTTCAGTTGGAGTGCCTTCTGTCCGGAGTCTGAGTGTCCTCCCTGTGTTCACGTAGGTTTTCTCTGGGTGTTTTGGTTTCTTCCCACATTCCAAATACATGCTGTGGGTGGATTGCACACGCTAAACTGGTCAAAGGTATAAGTGTATGCATGGTGTGACACTGCCAGCCCAGCTATCTGGAATTTTGTAAATAATTCTGTGTCATTTGTGAATATTGATATGATTTGTACAGAACTGTATGGTATGTACTGAGCTTCAAGACTGTAACCACAGCATACCCTGCTGGAACATAGAAGATTAACTTTCAAAACTTCAAGAAAATAAGTTGAAATTAAGTGCTTTACAATGTGCTATAAAAGTTACTTTCAATGCAGCAAGAAGACAGGATATTTAGAGCAAGAAGTTTTTTCTGTTGTCTTGAGAGAAGTAATTACTAGGTCTAAAATGTAAAAGTGTTTAATTGTTTTACGACTTCCAGTTCTGAGCAAACATAGGTTCATAGGTTCATAGGTAGGTACTAGGCTATCGGCCCACGTACCTACGTAAGCCTAGCCAGCAAGGTTCCATAGCTTATGTCACCCAAGAAAGTTATTTTCCTGTGCCACTGTCCAGCAGAGACAGAGAAGTGATCCCCTGGGTGTATTTCTTATTTCCCATCCACTCATCAAGATTTTTCTTGAAGAGTGCTAATGAAGAACTTTGCTTGACATAGATGGGTAACTTGTTCCAGAGTATAGGAAGTCTCTGGGACAGGAATCTATCCCTCCAGCGTGTTCTGTTTATTGTGGTGACAAGGTTTAGGTCCCTAGAGTGTGTAGCTCAGAGGGATTGGGATTTCTTTAGTGTAGCATGTCCAACAGCTCTGGGTTTGACATAGCTTTATATGTTAGGCAGAGATCACCTCGAAGTAGGCGATAAGCTATGGAGTAAAGCTGGAGTTTTTTGAGGCGGTCAGTGTAGGGCATTTGTTTGAGGCCAGTAATCCTCTTTGTGAGGTACTTCTGTGGCCTTTCCAGCTGCTGCAGATGTCTTGTGAGGTACATTCCAAAAGGGGTTCTATAATGGGTCTAATGAGTGATGAGTAGAGGGGAACAATGACCTCTTTTTCATGGATGAGAACCTTTTTATGATGAGGTGTGCCACGTAGAAGGACTTCCTGACTACTGTGGCGATGTGACTATCAAAGGAGAGACTACTGTCCACCTTGGTCCCAAGGTCTCTTATCATGCATTTGGTGTTAAGTAGATTGCTGCCTATGTGGTAGTTCATGGGTACAGAGTTTTTACCAAAGGGGATGACACTGCACTTTTTGGCATCGAGCTTAAGGCCATGGCTCTGACACCAGGCATCTGTCTCAGTGAGGCCCTTCTGTAGGATGTCCACATCATTTGGGGCTTGACTATGGCTCCTAGTTTGCAGTCATCTACGAACTTCATTAGCCAGAGGCCTTCTGCGTTAGCCTGTACTTGAGAGAAGCAGATACCAAACAGGAGAGGTCCCAGGATGGAACCCTGTGCTTCTCCACTTGTCACTGATTTGAGGTCAGATTTGGAGTCTGCAACTTTTACAGTGTGGGTTCTGCCAGTGAGCCAGTTGGCAACCCATCTTGTGATGTAGGGATTTATACCTAGTTTAGTGAGTTTAGCTATAATTCCAGAATGAGGAATGATGTCGAAAACCTTGGCGAGGTCAAGATAGGCTGTGTGGACCACCTTACCCTCATCCACAGCTTTGATGACTGCCTCAAAGAAGTCGATCAGGTTCAGGAGGCATGATCTGCCTTTCACAAACCCGAACTGGCTGGGATCCAGAGTTTGGAGGTTACCAATGTCTTTGTTTATGAGTTCCATGATGATATGTTCCATGGCCTTGCAAACCAGACTCATCAGGCTAATAGGTCGATAGTTCCTGGGATCAGAGAGATATGTATTTTTCACAGAGAAATGTTAAATTCTGTTAAGTTTCTGTTAGCCTGGGAACTGAAGGCAAGTGACAAAGTGTGATGTCATCCAAGCTGACCCAGCAGTAATGTTTGATATTAATTTAAGAACTCTCTCAGAGAGATACTATGCATTTTGTATTTTGTCTTGGACCTAGAAAGAACATCCACTCATCATCAGCACTACATCTGCACTTGCTGTAAGTAAGATTAGGGCATAGTATCTCTTTTAGATATAGATAGGAATAGGTTCATAGGTTCATAGGTTGGTACTAGGCTATCGTCCCTAGGGCCTATACAAGCCTACCATAACAATTCCCTGGCTATTTCTTCCCACAATATTTACTTCTCTGGACCCCTGTCTAGCAGGGTGACTGACATGATCCCTGGGGTGAATTTCCTATCTCCCATCCAATCATCAAGGTTCCTTTTGAAGGGGGCTAAGGAGATGCTCTGCTTGACATGTATGGGCAGTCTGTTACAGAGTATGGGGAGACTCTGGGTCAGGAACCTATCCCTCCAGCATGTTTTGTACATTGTGATGACAAGGATTAGATCCCTGGAGCGTGTGGCTCTGAGGGATTGGGATTACTTTAAGTGGAGCATGTCCAACAGCTCAGGGCTTGACATGGCCTTGTAGGTTAAGCAGAGATTGCCTCTGAGTAGACAATATGCCACAGAGTATAGCTGAAGTTTTTTTAGACGGTCAGCATATGGCATCTGCTTTAGGCCTGTGATTCTTTTAGTGAGGTATTTCTGTGGCCTTTTCAGCTGTTGCAGATGTCTTGTGAGGTACATACCAAACGGGGCTTTATACTCTCTAATGGGTCTAATGAGGGATGAGTACAGTGGGACAATGACCTCCTTTTTTTTGATTGAAAAGCCCTTAGTGATGAGGTGTGCCACATAGAAGGATTTCCTGACTGTCGTGGCGATGTGGTTATTGAAAGTGAGACCACTGTCCACCTGTGTCCCTAAGTTTCTCATCACACTTTCGATGTTTAGTGTACTGCCACCTATGTGGTAATTCATGGGTGCATGTTGTTTTCCAAAGGGGATAACTATACATTTCTTGGCATTAAGCTTAAGTCCATGACTCTGGCACCAGGCATCTGTTTCTGTAAGGCCCTTTTGTAGAATATCCACATCATTTGGGGATTCAATAATGGTTCCCAGTTTGCAGTCATCTTTGAACTTTGTTAGCCAGAGTCCCTTAGTGTTGGCCTGTACTTCAGAGAAGTAGATGCCAAACAAGAGTGGTCCCAGGACTGAACCCTGAGGTACTCCATTTCTCACTTGTGTGGAGCTGGATTTGGAGTCAGCTACTTTTACAGTCTGGGTTCTGTCAGTAAGCCAGTTGGCAACCCATCAAGTGACATAGGGATTTATGCCCAGCTAAGTAAGTTTATCTATGATTCCAGAGTGGGGAATGGTGTTGAAGGCCTTGGCGAGGTCCAGATAGGCTGTGTGGACTGCCTTACCCTCGTCCACAGCTCTGGAGACTGATTCGAAGAAGTCAATCAGGTTCAGGAGACAAGATCAGCCCTTCACAAACCCAAACTGGGTGAGGTCCGCTGTTTGAAGGTTGCCAATGTCTTTGTTTATAAGTTCCATGATAATGCGTTCCATGCCCTTGCAGATCAGGCTCGTCAGACTGATGGGATGGTAATTCCCGGGATCCAAGGTGGATCCCCCCTTGTGGAGTGAGATAACTGTTGCTGTGCGCCACTCAGTGGGCATGAATCCTGAGGTGAGGCTATGATTAAATATGACACTTAGGTGAGGTTCCAGTTCATTTTGTAGTTCATGTAGTACACAGCCTGGGATGTCATCTGGTCCCTTGGATGCTGTCTGTAGTCTTAGCTTTGGAGAGTGCGGCTTCTACCTGTGTGGCCGTGATTACTGGACTTTGGCAATCTTTTTGTATTGAGATGGGCCCTTTAGGGGGTGAGAGGGGGGTGAAGTTGGCACTAAATCGATCTGCCAGGATATTGGCAATATCCTTGGGATCAGTATATTTAATGCCATTCTGTTGAAGCTCAGAGCAGATCTGAGCATTGCCATTTAGATTCTTGACATAACTATAGAATGCCTTGTGGTCGTCTTTGGAATCTTTGGCAATTTTATTTTCATAACTAGCTTTTGAGGATTTTATGAGGGATCTCAGCTTCTTACTGAGGCTGGTGAGGGAGATTTTTGCATCCTGGGATTTTCCTCTTTTCTGCAACAGTTTCTCCCTTCTGTTGTGTAGTTTGTTTATTGCAGGGGACCACCAGATTGGCTTTCTTTTTTTGGAGGAGAGTATCTTGGTTCTATTTGGGATGGCACGATTTATGCACGAGTGGATATGCTTGTACAGTGCCTTAGTGTAGGATTCTGCAGTCAAACTTTCAGATCCCGTCTGCATGGGTGTCATGAAGTTTGTCACTTCTGACTTTATTAGCATAAAGTTGGCTTTGGAGAAGTCTTTTAAGGAGGTTTCCTTACTGGGGGTGGGATGTGGATGTTAAGGGTAATTTGCTTATGGTCAGACCTGACCAATGAGGCGGTGACCACTGGTGTGGAGCATCTATCTCCCATGTTGGTAATAACCAGGTCTAGGATATTGGAGCCCCTGGTGGGACAATGGATTAGTTGATCCAGGGCGTTGGAATTTATGAATTCCAAGAATCATTGAGAAAAGGAGTTGGTACCCGAGGAGTTTTCCCAGTTAATGGCAGGTTAGTTGAAATCACCCAGTATTAGGGTGTTTGGTTGTATCTTAATATTTTCCAGTATGTTTAGAAAGGTGTAGTGAGAATCTTGGGGCATGGTGGGGGATCTGTAGCAAGCTACAATTTGGATTGCAGTCTTATCTAGTGTTAGTTGTACCTGGAGAATTTCAGATGCATTGTGTTGGGAAACTAGCCTGGAGGTGTGAATATCCTTGGTGAATATGGACACTCCTCCACCTTTAGTGTTTTGGTCTTGGTTTTGTGGCCGAAAAGTGTGGTAAGAGTTGTAGCCTGGTATTGCAGGGGTGCTCTCTGGAGCCTTGAACCAAGTATCAGTTACTGCACAGATATCGATATTGTCCATTTTTAGGAGTGCCTCGAGAGAGTGCATTTTGAGGTTTAGACTTCTAGCATTAAGTAGCATTACCTTCAGATTTTGCATGCTTGTATCTGTTACGGTGGTGGTTTTGTTCTTTAAACCTTGCCTAAAAAAGGCACTATAGGGGTGGCAAGAGCTATGGCCAGTAACCTGAATCCCAGGGGTGACAGGTGCAGACCATCTCTGGCAAAGCATTGTGGTTTGTCGATCATGTCTTCCCAGGTAGACAGATACTGGATCCCCTTTGAATGACACCAGAAGCTTAGCCAATTGTTGAAGTAAATCATTTTGTCCTTATACTGTGGTATCATTCTGGGCGAAGGCAGGATGCTACTCAGGGCTAGGGTCATACCTGCCTGGGCCACATGATCTGAGAGCTCTTCCATGTCTCTTTTCATTTAGTCCAGGGAGGTACGTCTCAAGTCATTCACTCCATCATGGACAATGACAGAGTCGTATTTGTACTTGTTGTGAAGTGACTTGAGTGCATGCGTTATGTGGTTGATCCTGGCACCCGGCAGGCAGCTGACTGTAATTTTCTCCTTGTTCAGCCTGGTGAGTGGGACATCAGTGTGCCTGACTATAGAGTCACCTATGACTAAAGTGCTGGGTACATTGTCTTACCTTAGGGGCTGTTGTTGGGTGGCACACTGGTGTTGTGAGCTATGAATATAGTAAAGATTAGTTTAGATGTTTCTGTATTTATTTGAGACTGTCCTGCAATGTTGTTTTAAAATATTTCCTGTGATTTTGAACTCTGAAGCCACTGTGTTTAGTTACTGAGTATTGTCTTGTTCTTTTATTGTTTATTATGAAATATATTTAAACATATCTTTGTGGCTGGTTTGTTTTGAGATATTTAAGCTCTTAGAATACTTGCATATGAATTTGGTGGCACTATACAGGCCACTCCTAAATAGCCTTGCTCTTGGTCAAACTGCCATTTGGATAATAGTAACATTACACAGTAGGATTGGGCACGCTTTGTAAGGGCCTTATAGTAGCTGATAAGTAGGGGCTGGTGGCGGTCATAACTACCTTATAGTCTTGGCAGAAGGGAGCATAGCTAGTAAACCTGTGCCAGCCTTCCCCAGGAGTGTCTGTGTGTTTGTATATAAATCAAATCTCAAAGTGTGTGTATGTGTCAGCTACTTGGGCAGGGACACAAAGCACTGGTTGGACAGAGAGGGTGCTGGAGGTCTTGGCTTAACCACTCAGCTGAGATCTTAACTCTATAGCTGTGCCAGTGGGGAGTCTTACTGGGGATCTGGAGAAAGAGGGAAAAACCAGCCCCAGACTGACTGTGGTCTCTGTGTGCTCTTAAGGGAAATTGTACTTTACTGTGTGTGTACTTGTCATCCTCCAATTGTGTACATCCTTCACTGTTGCCAGTGGTGATGGCTGAGGCTCCTTGATTACTGGGCCAGTAGAGGGGCATCACATATGGTATGAAGGAACAACCATGGCAGTGGCTCTAGATGATTGTCACTGTTAAAGTGACACCCTAACCCAATGTGCAAAAATGGGAAAGGGAGTTGTGAATGGATTCACTACATGTGAGTATACCTTATGTGAGTATGCTTAAAGGCTAATTTATTTCTTGATTTAGGATCTGCTTGGAAAAAAATATACACATTAATTAGGAAAATGTCACAGCATTTAAATTCTTATATAGTAAATTGCTATAACTATGTCTGATGAAGACATTTACTACCAAATCATCTGAGTGTCAATTGTCCTCAAAGCTCAAATGTACTGTTACTACATCGTTTTCATATGAAATATGAGATCATTTTTATACTTATTCCCTATCTGTTCTGATATGCAGATATCTCAACAAAGACATTCACATACAAATGCATGCTCTCACACACACACACACACACACACACACACACACACACACACACACACACACACACACACACACGCATGTACGCACACACATACACACACACTCATGTGCACAAATACATACATGTACACGCATCCACACACACAAATGCACACACACACACACTCAAACAGACTCGCATGGACAAAAGTACACATATGGAAATATCGGTACATACATGTGCAAACATGCACAGAAGCACATTCACACGTGCACACACACACACACACACACACACACACACACACACACACACACACACACACACACACACACACACACACACACGTACATACATAAACAGAACTGTCTTGCTAGGAAGTATCTCATAGAGCTAAAGAACTAAAGCTTCTTGCCAATAAAGCACCTGCATCTACAACATGCTGCTGCCCTCATGGATGTCAGTAGCATCGCATAAGGTTTACAACAGCAACTGACGTAATGTAGAGGTTTTAGTACTTTTTATTAACAGCTCACAATAATTTCATAAAACACTGATGGGCATTAAAGCAATCTCTGTACAAGAATGTGAAATGTCTACATAAATACTAAAAGTACTGGTAAAAGTGCTGTTTAAAATAGTTGGTATGTTTGAACAGATACATTTAAAATATACAGTACTCTTATTTAATTAGTTTTACTTAAGTAAGTCATTTCATTTTAATTATTGAACTGAAATAATGAAACATTATCGCTGTCAGATCAGTTTACATGAATGATGTCACTTGACAGGTATTTCTCATCAGTGCTTTTCTTTCTGCAGAGCTAACAACATATTTATATGCAGTGAATTTGAAAAGAAATGCATTCTTTCATTTCACAAATATATTCATGCAAGAACACGTTTTGGCACATTGACAGGCATGAATGTCAAAACCAGTTAGTTTAAAAATTCAAGGACTTAGCTGTAAATATTGTTTTGGTAGTTGCTTTAATCTGGCCAAAGTATTCCTGCATCTGTATTGTTTGGTTTCTGTCCTGTGTTTTAAACCAGATATACCTGTTGCTCAGGCTGCTGCAGAGAGCTTGACCTACTGCCAGCTGTGATATAGAGAAAAGATAAGTGTTTATTCTTATTTTTTGTCTGCATTTTGATTTAATATCTCTGTAATCTGTACAACTGTACTTATTCTTCTTGTTTGTCCCTACTCACCCTCCCTGTTCTTGTTTTGGTGTTAGTGTTGGTGGCTCTGGAATTGCCTGCCCCTCCTGTAAGTCTCTATTTGAACACTCCTCCTGAGTCCATCTCATTTGCTCACTTAACCGAATACAGTGAAATCATATTCTGAGTCTAGTGTTCACTCTACATAATGCAGAGAGAAGATTTGAGAAGGCCAACCCACTTAGGTTCTTCCTTAATCTCTCCTTGCACTTTACTAAAAAAAAAAAAAAAAAGTAATCTGCTTTTACTGTATTTGTGTTTCCTCCTTCTTTATTTTGCTTTTGCCTCTTCTTAAAAGTACTCAATTTTATTTATTCTGCTGCACTTATTGCCGATTGGTAGTAGCCTGATTAAATTGTAACTGTTATTCTAAGTCTTTTGGTTTAAGCACTTGGGCTTCATACCGGTTGTTTTACATTAAGAAGGTTTGTGGTCTGCACTGTTGTGGTAAGACAGGTAGCTTACACCATTCTAAGCTGGGAATTGCTGATTGAAAGCTCAGTGTCTGCTATTCTAAAAGTGTATTAGTTCTGGTTTACGCACTTGGGCTTCAGGCCAGTTATTCTACATTAAGAAGGTTTGTGGTCTGCTCTTATGGGAGGAGAGGCTGGATTCTGCCCTTCAGAGCTGGGAATTTCTGGTCACAGGCTTATTGTGCCTGCTTATTCGAACTGTTTCTTTCTGAAATTGGTGCGCCTTGTTGCTGTAGCATAGGACCAGATTCAGGCCTGCTGAATCTAGTTTGTTTGTATAACCTGAGCACTATTCCAGGCCATCTTTTTTGGAGAAGGTTCCCCTGCACCCTAGTAGTGGGAGTGTGCAGTTAGAACTTGTTTGATTGAAGACTGCTGGAACAGGGCTCAGTTTTGAGTTTTTTTCCTAGTTAATTGGGTAACTTGTTTAAATCAGATTGCTCATTTTCTATTGTTGTGTGTATATATATATATATATATATATATATATATATATATATATATATATATATGTGTGTGTGTGTATGTAAATTGCACTTTATTCATCTGCTTTTACTGTATTTGTGTTTCTTCCTACTTTATTACTAGGGACATTGACTACAACTCTGAACTAAGATATATAACAATAAGCATCTTTTTATGTGCATTTAAAGTGTTTTTTGATTGTATCTGCTTTATTTTCTGAAAAAAATATATACTTGTTTCCCGCCTTTCTAGGCTAGTATAGCCCAGTTTTCAGGTTAGTGCTTAATTCAGGGCTGTGTTACAGATCTCTGTTTGCCCATACCTTACTTGTATAGAAGGAAGTTTCTCTGTTCACCTGTCAGAGAGGAAGCTTTGAGCAGCCTATCTGTCCCTGGAAGAGTGGTTTCAGGTCAGAAAGTAGTAGTTTATTGGCCATTTTGGGCTAATTTCTATCTCTTTCATTTCCCTGCTATAAAAAACACATTTGCCCGGTTTTGTGCGCCGGGCAGTGGCAATTAGCTAGGGTATAACTATTCCCAGCTCCACAAAGTCTCCTCTTCAATTTTTCCTTTGGAACTAGACAAACTTTCAACTTAAGCACTCAAGCCATTCATTTCTCAGCCCGGCACTTGCTCAGAACTCATAGCAAGCACTTATAAACCCTAGCACTACAGAAAGACAAGGCTCTCTATTCAACCTTACCAGCCATTCAGTAAAACAGTTTACTGTACCTATCCAGGCATGTCCAAAAGGCAGTTTCAGGTATACTCTCTAGTCCAACTGGTGAATCTGGGCATTGTGAGGCAATGTAACAACTGCCTCATGTACACAGACAGCCCTCTCCTCCTACCACCAAACACTAATACATGCGAGAGATGCAATTATACAGCCAAACTGGAGGCTAAGCTCTCTCAACCCAAGACTGGATCAGACAGTCAAGGGGAGAAGGGAAATACTGACATCACACCACCAGTCTCACATAGATTAAACCAACACCGGTAAAAAACACACGTAAATACACGAAAACATACTCGAAGGCTTTAAATAAAAATCTGCAAAAGCAACAGAGCCCTCCAAAGCAATCATCCAAGCAACCTCCATCCCCCAACACAAACCATGAAACACATACTTCACAAAACCAGTGTGCCATGCAATCACAGCCCTCAAGGCAAAATAACATATCTAACATACTAGTAATAGATGACTCTATAGTCAGGCACACTGACATCCCACTCACTAGGCTGAATAAGGAGAAGGTTACTGTTAGTTGCCTGTTGGGTGCCAGGATCTGCCACATAACACAAGCACTCAGGTCACTCCAGAACAAGTACAAATACGACTCTGTCATTGTCCATGTTGGTGTGAATGACCTGAGCCGTACCTCCCTGGACTACATGAAAAGAGACATGGAAGAGCTCTCTGATCACATAGCCCAGGCCAGTATGACCCTGACCCTGAGTAGCATCCTGCCCTCACCAAGAATGATACCATGGTATAAAGAAAAAATTACCAATCTGCCTAGGATGACAAGCTCGACAAGCCATGCTGCTTAGCTAGAGACGGCTTGCACCTGTCACCCTTAGGCTTTCGAATACTGGCCAATCCTCTTGCCACACCCATATTGCCTTTTTTAGGCAAGGCTCAAAAGACAAACCCACCACTGTAAATAGCACAAGTAACAAAAATCTGAGGGTAATACTACTCAATGCCAGAAGTCTAAACCTCAAAATGCACGCACTCAGGGCACTCCTCAATATGGAGAAAATTGATATATGTGCAGTAACAAAACCTGGTTTAAGGCTCCAGTGAGCACCCTAGCACTATCAGGCTACAACTCATACCATACATTTTGGCCACAGAACCTGGACCGAAATACAAAAGGCAGGGGAGTATCCATAGTCATCAAGGATACCCACACCTTCCGGCCAGTGGCATAGCAAGATGCTTCAGAGATTATCCACGTGCAACTAACAACGGGCAAAACTGCAGTTCAAATTGTAGCTTGCTACAGATCACCCACCATGTCCCAGGACCCCCATTCCGCATTTCTGGAAACACTGGGTAACATAAAGGTCCTACCAAACACCCTAATATTGAGTGATTTCAACTACCCAAACATTAACTGGGAGAACTCCTCAAGTACTAACTCCCTTGCCCAGCATTTCCTAGAATTTATAAACACAAATGCCCTGGAACAACTGATCAACACTCCCACCAGAGGTGACAACATATTGGACCTGGTCATCACCAACATGGGCGACCGGTGTTCCACACCGGAGGTCAACCCCTCGCTGGTTAAATCTAACCATAAACAAATCACTTTGGATATCCACATTCCGCCCCCACCCCGGACAAGGAAACCACCATGAAAAACTTTTCAAAAGCAAACTTCACATTACTTAAGACAGAGGTGCAAAGTTTCAAAGCCCCCATGCTAAAGGATAACGCTGTCCAAGCTGCAAAATCCTTTACTAATGCATTCTGCGGGTACCTACAAGAATGCATGGATTGTGCTATCTCAAGCAAAACCAAGACTCACTCCTCCAAGAAAAGGAAACCAGTCTGGTGGACCCCTGCCATAAACAAGCTATACAATAGAAGGAGGAAACTAGTACAGAAAAGAGTAAAATCCCATGAAGGGAAGACATCCCTTATCAGTATCATCAAGAAACTACGATCCCTCATAAAATCGTCCAAGGCGAGCTTTGAAAGAAAACTTGCCAAGGACTCCAAAGATAACCACAAGGCATTCTTTAGCTATGTCAAGAATCTAAGTGGCAATGCTCAGATCTGCTCAGAGTTAGTGCAGAATGGCACAAAATACACTGAACCAACTGATATTGCCAACATCCTGGCAGACAGGTTCAGTGCAAACTTCACCACCCTCTCAACCCCAAAAGAGCCCATAACCATACCAGAAGAATGTAGAGCCCCTGAAATCACAGACACTCAGGTTAAAATAGCCCTCTCCAAAGCCAAAAACACAACATCAATGGGACCGGACGGTGTCCCAGACTGCGTCCTCCATGAGCTCAAAGACAAATTAACCCCTCACCTAAACACACTGTTCAAACTCAGCCTCTCCACAAGCTACATACCCATAGAGTGGTGCAGAGCAACAGTTATTCCACTCCACAAAGGTGGAGCCACACCAAGTAAATAAGTATACATCTTCTCAAGATATATTGAATGAATATGAGATATATTACATTTGATGTACATCACTATAAACACAGAACATGTATACTCAAACATGTCATACTATAAAAACAAATATATATATATATGCAACATCTGAAGTATGTGTACATATAATAAAAATTAACCACATCACTTTTAGGATAACTGTAGGTTATTATTATTATTTTTATTCTTTTACATTATATTTGTCTGTCATTATTCGTTGTTTATATGTTGGGTAGAAGGCATGGTTTTATAATGTTACATGTTCAGATGTATATGGTTGAGGGTTGTATGGGGTTAACATTTGGATATCATCACTAATGTTTCCTTATATTTGTCTGTTTGTTAAATGCTGACTTTCAGGTTTATATGCTACCTTGACATTATGTCTGAGCTGAATGTATTGTTTAGTGCAGTCAAAATTTCCTAAAAGTGATGTGGTTAATTTTTATTATATGTACACACACTTCGGATGTTGTGTGTGTATATATATATATATATATATATATATATATATATATACACATTTTTTTATAGTATGACATGTTTGAGTATACATGTTCTGTGTTTGTAGTGATGTACATCAGATGTACTATATCTCATATTCATTCGATATATCTTGAGAAGATGTACACTTATTTACTTGGTGCATTAACTATGCAATCTGCCTTTAAATATAAATATGGGTTTGACATCTTAATTAGTCACATACTATATAAAGACTAATTAGCAATGAGGTGTTTTTTGGTCTGAAGAAGCATTTGCAAAAGCGCTTACCTTCCATGTATACCATTAAAGAGCTTTGTTTTTAAGTACAAAGTAGTACGCTAATTTGTTGAACTTTATATTTATGCATGGTTGCCTCCACCTACAGTTTCTCATTTTATATTACATTTAAGTTGTTTTGGTGAGAGGCATTTGCTCCCTTGAGTGCTTTGACTAGTTTTTACCAAAGATATTACTGCTGAATGCCAGGAGTCTGAACAAGAAACTCCACTCCCTCCAAGCCCTCCTCATTTGGGAGAATGCATATATCAGGCAATGACTGGGACATGGTTTAAAACCACAGAGAGTGCCCCAGCATACACCACCACCCTCCAAGTTTGTGCCCTCTCTCATAAGGTAAGACCACAAAGCTGTCTCCTTCTAGGTAAAAATTAGTTCTGTAACCCCAATAAACCAAGTAACAGTTAGGAACTATTCCAAGGCAAACCACCTTTTATTTAGTGAATAATTGCATTGAAGCTGCTGTGCTTACCAGAACTAAGTCCAAAATAAATACAAAAAACAAACCATCCTGATGGAATCCAAAATTAGACTGTGCAATAAAAGAAAAAAAAGTTATAGCTAAAAATAGGAAATGCTGAATAGACAACTAAGAGGACTAATTAAGCCCAACAAAGCCAGTTTTGAGGTACTGATGGTTTCCCACACCGACAGCCACAAGGCTTTCTTTAGCTATGTTTGAAACCTCGAAGGCAACATATAATAGTGTGCTGAATTGATTGTTAATGGTGCCACTTACATAAAGCTGGGAGAAATAGCTAATCTGTTGGCCAACAAATTCAGCTCATGTTTTAACTTCCCTCCCAGCTGCCCCCAAGTAATGCCATCAAACATAACTCCCAAAACCATAACTAGACAGCAGGTCATAAATACACTTTCTAAGGCTAAAAACACTGCATTGATGGACCCCAATCTAATCCCAGGATGCCTCCAAAATAGCCTGAAGCACAACTATCTAGACTTGTGGGTCACTGTTTAACTACAGGTTCCAGACAGGCTTTGTGCTACAAAAATGGAGGACTGCATGAGTCATCCCTCTGCATAAGGGCATTCCATCAACAGACCAAGGGCTACAGATCCGTAAGTCTGATGAGTCTCATATGCAAAGACATGGAAAGAATTATCATGGATTTGATTAATACTGACACATGAAACCTTCAGACACTGTATCCAACTCAGTCTGGCTTCATCAAGGGCAAATCATGCCTACTAAACCTGGTGGACTTCTTTGAAAGGGTCTCCAAGGCAATGGATGAGAGCAAGATGGTGCATGCTGCATACCTTGACCTGGCCAAGTTATTTGATACAATACCCAATTGGGCATTGTAAGCAAACATATGGAATTAGGCATTAAGACTTATGTTATGTGCTGGATAACCAGCTGGCTCTTAGATAGGACCCAGGAAGTTGGGATAGGAGAGACCACTTCCACAAATAGGCCGGTGACTACTGAAGTCCCTCAAGGTTCTGTGCTGGGCCTGCTCCTTTTTGGAATTTACTTCTCTGAAGTCAAAGCCAATGTCAAAGGCCTCTGGCTGACCAGGTTTGCGTATTTATTTTACATTTGCTTACCAAGAATGCCCGAATGGACACAGGTCCTTTTTCAGAGGAGGCCCAGGGAGAAAAGCTCAAAAAAAAAAAAGTACAAAATGTAGAAAAAGTACAAAAAATGCAGAAAAAGTACAGAAAATAGCACAAAGTACTAAGTATAAAAATACAAAAATAATTAAATTACATACATGATTGAGAAGTTACAGAAGAACTTTACAAAACTGATGTATTTAAATGATGGACACATTTCAGAGGAGCTATAGAACATGCAAGTATAGCATATGACTCATGTTAAAATTTTCTGTGGGAAATGCATATTTTAAGGTTAATATATATATATATATATATATATATATATATATATATATATATATATATATATATATATATACAATGTCAAATACAGGCATATATTCCATTCGCAATTCAGAAGAAAGTAGTAGGACACTGATAAGGTGTAGTCTTCTAAGAGTCTATGTTACCAGAAACTAGCCAGGACAGATGCAAGAGCTGAGCCAAGTTTCAGTTGTGTGACTTTAGAAGTTTTTTGAATTGAGCTATAGAGCAGTTGGAGGTTATTGGGGCTGGTAGTTTCTTCTATATCTTGGGAATGAAGTTTGAGAAGAGTGAGTCCCCGGCTGAGTTGTTTGTTTTAGAAATAATAAGAAGTAGTTTTTTGCTGGAACAGAGAGAGCGATTGTTGGTGTGTGGTTGTATAAGGTTCTGCAGAGAAGGTTTTTTTTTTTCTGGTTGATGCAGGATTTTATGGGCAAATGTTAATTGATTAAAGAGTAGTAGTTGTGGTAGTTCTAGCCGATTTAGTCATTTAGAGATGTACAATGATGTGCCCGAGATGGATAATATGCGGTGAACCTGGAAATTTTATTATAACAGAATACTAGTTTAGCTAGATCTGTTTTTATGAGGTTGGTTAGAATGGGAGAGGTGTATAGGAGTGTTGCCAAGATGTGTGTACACGCAATGGTAGTTTTTGTGTTTAAAGTTAGGAATTCTTTGTTTCTGCAGAGTACCTAATTTCTTGTGTACTTTCTTGATAGCTTGAGAGATGTAAATATCAAATTTCAAATTGCTGTAAATTTCAACATCTAGAGGTTTGGTGTGGGTTACTGGTGTGATAGTGGTTTTATTTCTGGATGTGATATTGAATGACAGGCATGAATGGAGAGTTTTTATCCGGTAGAAGAGAAGGAGCTTGGTTTTATTGGGATTTAGAATGGATTGGATGTTGGTGAGCCATGTTTTGGCAGTTAGAAAAGAATATTGGCTTATGTTCTGGAGGTCTTGTAGAGAGGGGACTGTGCATATTAGTATGGAGATGTCTGAGTATTGTATGACTGTAGCATGGGGGGGGGGTAGAGGTGTGGAGTCTGTTTGTGAAGAGATAGAATAGTAGAGGTCCAAGAATAGAGCCTTGGGGAACTCCTAATGTAACTGGAAGAAGGGAGAGAGTTCATTTTGCCATTGTAACAGCCTGCTGGCATCCTGATAGGTAGCTTTTAAACCAGGTAATAAATGGAATACTAAGATTTAGGGTGAAGAGAACATTAACAAGTTTGTTGTGATTTACCATATCAAAGGCTTTAGAAAGGTCCAGAAAGATGGCAGATAAAACATTTCTGTTTTTTCTATAGTTGTTCACTGTGTTAGTGAAGGACAATAGAGCTGTGGTAGTACTGTGATAAGGGTGAAAGCCATGTTAAGTGTTTGACAGTAGTTTTTGTGTGTGTAGGTAATGCATCAATTGTGTGTGAACTACTCTCTCTAGGATTTTAGATAGGGGTGACAAAATGGCAATTGGATGATAGTTGGTCAGCTCGGTGGAACAACCACCTTTGTGTAAAGGTAGAATATGGGATATTTTCCAAATGTCATGTACTAGGTTTTCAAAGATTGATCTGTTTATTAGTATGGCCCCTGGATAAGCTACAGCTTCTGCTGAGATTTGCAAGAAGTCTGAAGGGAGTTTGTCTGCTGCTAGTGTAGTTGGCTTTAGTTTTTTAAGTAGTTTGTTTATGGTGTTAACAGAGAATGGTTGTAATGTAAAGCAGTCTGTACTATTTTGGGATATGAATGGTTTGGAGATGGTGGGGTGATTTGGGAATTTGAGAGGGCTAGGATAGTTTCTGCGAAGTATTTATTGAATTAAGTTGCTATGTTATCCGAGTTACTAGTTGTTGTTGGTGACGGTGTGGTGAATTTACCTGGATGTAGAATATTATTAACGGCAGCCCAGAACTTTTGAGGGTTGTTATGATGTTTTGTTTGAATATTGTGATAGTAGTTGATTTTGTCAAGTCTGACTAATTTCTTTGCTTTGTTTCTCAATTGTAGGAATGATAGTTTTGTGGCCTGGGATTTGTTTTTATGAAAGTGCTCCCAAGCTTTATCTCTAACTATTAGCAGGGATCTGCATTCCTTACTTAGCCAAGGTGCATAGTTGGCTTTTACTCTAATAGTTATCAGGGGTGGATGGCAGTTTAGTATATCTAGAAAAGTGGTGTTGAAAGACAACAGCCTCTTCCAGGGGTTGTTGTCTAAGAGCTTCCCAGTTGCAGCTCTTTAGCGATGAGATAAAGTTGTTAGGGTTGAATCATTTTTTTTGTTTCTGATTACGCAGCAGGTGGTTTGTCTACTTTGGTGGGTACGGGTCCTTAGAAGAAAGGCTGATTGATGGCCACTGAGACCATCAGGCAGACAACCTGACTGAGAGCATAGGGTGGGGGTGTTAATCAAAATCCAGCAATGGATGGACTGCCGTTTGGAAGATTTGTCTGTCCTTGTAGGAGAAGTGATAGTCTGGGTGAACCCATAAAGGTTAATATGGGTTTCTGGATTTTGAAAGGAGCAGGTAAGTCAATCAATGTTGAAGTCCCCCAACAGGATTGTTTCCTGAGGGAGGGCAGTGGAGATCCAGTGAAGTAAATTTTCTAGTGTGGAAATGTTATTCCTAGGTGGGATGTAACCACCTATAATATTGATGTGCTTCTTAGGGGTTAATTTGTAGCATAGTAAAGAGAAGCTCTGCATTGTCAAAGTCAGGGATAGCTAGCTTTAAGGTTTCAACTGTTAGGTGATATTTGAATAATATTGCTACTGCACCATCCCTTTTGAGTGATCTGTCTTTATGCATAATATTGTATCTGGAAGCTAGGATTTCATTGTCACTGTTGTGTTTTAGCCAGGTCTCAGTTAATACTTCTATGTTAGGAGAGTAGTGGGAGACTATAGCATGGAGGTCATGTACTTTCTTATCTATACTTCTAACATTCGTATTGAGAAGGAGTAGGTTAGAATTGTTATTGCAGTTTAATAGAGTTGTACTAGATGAGGGGGTGGTAGGGCTGATAGAGACACATTGTTGGGGAAATGGACCTGGGTTTGGATGTATGTCTTGAGAGAGATTTAGTTGCTTGGCAAGTTGAAAGAGTGGTTTGGTGAGTTTGGTTTGAAGTTTGGAGTACTTTTGGCAGGTTACAGAATGGGCTGTAAGTGGGTAGAATTTATTTACATAGTATGCTGTGTGGCTGGTGTTAAAAAGGGTAGGGGCTATGTTATAATATAAAGATATGTTTTTGGTGGGATGGGGAAGTAGTTTGCCAGGGAGGGGGGTTAGCGTTTAGAAATTGACTGTGATATGAGGAAAAGTGATATAAGAGAACCAACAGTGTGGTTGCGATGGTATGTAAGGCAGTTAGGTGTCTGTGTTTGCTATTTAGGTTTGGCATTTTATGTTGCAGGGGTGTTAATGAGTTGGGTGGGTATGCTTGCTGTGATTGGTTGAGAATGTTGTGGTTGTGGTTTGTTAGCTATAAATGTAGGGAAAGTGGGGGTTGGAGGGAATGGGGTTAGGGGAGGGGAAAAAGTGAGCCTGAGCATAGCAGGGGCGAACAGAGTGGGTTGAGCCATGAGTCTGAAAATGGAGCTAGTCTACAAAAATAAGCAATCAGTTAGCTCCTGTGTTGGAGCTTCAGGTAAGTTGGATAGAAATGTCTGTGATTGCTGAGGGATCTTGTTTCCTCATTGAAAAGTAGTAGACTGCTGCAGTTAGGAGGACTGATGGGAGTGGATTAAGGAGGGGAAATTATCAGGGCAAGCTAAGACTATGCATGGAGCTTATCGGGGGGGAACCCAATCACTATAGTAGTACTTAAAGTAGTACTTAGGTAGTAATGAGAGGGCTAAGGGAGGGGGATCTGCTAGCCGATTAAGAAGAAATGCAATAGAGGGTTCCTAGTAGTGTGCTGGCCACTTTTCTAGTTTAACAGAAATTGCGTTTCCAAATTATTAAAAGAAGGTCATACTCTGGTCCAGTTTACTGAATCACTCCAGAGGGGTGATCTTGGTCTTGGTTCTTTATGGGGAATTAGTGTTCAGGCATTAGCTAGAGTTTGTAGATGACAATGAATACTCTTAGGCACTGAAAAAGATAAAAAAGACAGAAGTTTGAGGGTGAAAGGACAGCGTGAGCAAAAACAGTAGTGTAGTTTTAAAGCATTAAAATACTGGATAATACTTATCAACTGCATTTTTTCTATTTTCAGTTACTAAACATAACTTTTTATGTTTTCCAAAAAACTATGATGAAACTTTAACAGAGTTGCACTAGTTAAGACAAACAGATGTAATATATCAAGTGCACATTAGCTGATGTTATGAGCTCCCATTTACCTCAACTATAACAGGAAACAGTGAGCCAAACCACTACAAATGCAAACAATTAGGGGATTTGAGGTAAGAATTAAAAAAAGGCAATATGAAAAGTGCAATTTGACTTAGTAGTTTACCTGGTTATCAGCCATTGTTATGTTTCAGAATGTAGGTATTTTCAGAGAAGCATATAGGGAACAAAACAATCCTACTATATAGTTCATAGGTTCATAGGTTCATACTAGGCTATCTGCCCGAGGGCATTTACAAGCCTAGCCCATAGTTTGTTGTGGCTTATACCTTTAGTATATGGGACTACTACATTATTATTTTGCCTATTGCCTCCTGTTGTGACACTACTGAGAATTAATCTAGGTATATACATCCATTGGTCATCCATTTCTTGAACAAGGAGGAAACAAGGGAGCAGAGGCCTCACATATCCTCACAGGATATTATTCAGCATTTGGAGTCTTTGGGTGATAGATCTGTATCCCTCAGCCATCCCCTGCATAGCCGTGTTAAGGTGGTCTCCGGTTTAAGTCTCCCCGCCGGATCTGCTTTTTTTTTAGAGAGGTTTGTGGTGAAATTCATTCATCAAATCTGGATCTGGCCTTGCCAGGTATGTGAGGCACAGCTGTTACCTCTGTAGCGAATGAATAGAGCGGTTCTTCTTTCTAGCTGGAGTTCTTTTTCAGATTTTTGAGACTTGATCCCTTTTGTGAGAACTTTTACCAACTCTTTGCTGCCTCAAGGCCTCCGGGGTCAGATCTATTCCGACATATCCGAATTACAGTATACAATGTCTGATGGTGATGGGTGATGGAGTATATGAGATTATTGATCTCCCCTTTCTGACTGATCTTGATCTATATGAGCAGTATAGGCAATGTAGAAGGTCTTCTCTCCTAACTACTACTACTTGATAGATTACGTAACTCCTGACTATCAAGGTCCTGTCCCTGAGTCCCTTACTCCCATTCTTGTACTAGTGGTGAGTAGCCTAGAGACCAGCTAAGGGGTAACAGTTTTTTTTTCTATGAGGGTATTGGCATTTAATTTTATTTTGGAACTATTAGGGCCATGGCTCTTTCACGTTATCTCTTCTGAAGTATATCTGTGTCAGGATATCTGTGTTCAGATGTATTTCACCATGGTTTTGCCCAGTTTGCAGTCATCTTGCTCCTGTTTAACCCTATAACCCTCCCTGTGATGCTTGTACTTGGGAAAGTAGATGCCTGACAAGAGTGGGGACAGGACTGAGACCGACATTTGGCTGAGTTAATGAAATAGCTGAGTGGCTCACCCAATGGTGACCCTGTGGGTCTTGTTGTGTAGCCATGATGTATTTGCCAACATTGTATGTTTAGATTGATGTTAAGCCTGATGGGGTAGTTCATGTATTTTTGAGGTTCGCCATATCAAGGCCTTAGCCAGATCGAGGTAGGCTGTCCATCAATGGCTTTTCCCACTGGTGACTGTTAGTTGGTGAAGTGAAATTAAGATGACAAGCCTTTGACAAGCCAATCTGGGATGGAAAACCAAGAAGGATGGATCCCTCCAAATGTCATTATGATTGTCCATGATGATGAGGATCATTACATCCTTGCTGGCTATGATTAATAAGCTTCTTATCAGTAATGGGCCGGTATCAGGGTCGGTGGAGCACCGCCTTTGTGAAGTGGGACCACAGTTGCAGCTGCTGAGTATGGTATGGGTCCAGAGGTAAAGACAAACAATTGTCTAGCTGTGGAGCAGTGGTGGGGGTTGAGTTAGAGTGGAGCACTGGGCGCACGGGGCTTTCGGAGTCCCATGGATGCGTGGGATTGCTTTCTTTTTGCAGTTCAGTGTGTGTGGATTGGAGATGTTTGGGGGAGGGAGGGGCTGGGTTTGTAGATATCTCTCTCCTGGGGGGGGAGGAGAAGTAATGGAACCCACAGCCTCCTTCTGCTTTTTGTCTGCAAAATTGTAAGGATCATCATTTTTCACATCATTTGATTCTATCATCAAGCTAATCTGGGGTGAGTTTCTTCTTTTATAGCTCCTCTTATGATTGTTATCTTTGTTTTTTGTCTTGATTTTCTTTTTTCTCTCAAATTTTCTTTTTATGATTTTATTTTTTTTTTTAGTTTTTTTGTTTTAGGTGTCTTTGGGGTAGTCTTACTTTTAAGAGTTTTTGGTTATCTTGTTTTTTGCTGAGTCTTTTGCAGGTTGAGTTTGTTTATGGCTGGGGTCCACCAGAGTGGGCCAACGCCTTTGGTTTGCTTGAGTCTTTGTTTTGTGGGATTGCCTTGTCCATGCAGTAGCATACGGAATTTTGGGTAGAAGGCATTTGTAGAATCGATTCAGCAACGAAGATTGTCGACTTAAAGGTTCGGTCGCATAAAGAGACCACTAGTCTTTAGAAGTGTGAAGTTATTCTTTATCAGTGTTTTTGTGGTCTTTTTATTTCGGGGGGGTGGGGGGAGGGAAGATGGCGAGATTAGTGAGATTAGTTTAGTGAGGGGTATATTTCGTGATCTTCCGGTGTTGAACCCATGAACTTGATGTGTGTGATGATGTCTTTTCCCTGATGTTTTCTTTTCTGTTGTGTCAAGTGACTTTTTGTTTCATTGTATGGCAACATTTGAGTTCCAGGAACTTTTTTTGAGTAGGGTTCCAGTGCTTGAGTAGGTGGGTGAGTCTACCTAGGGGTAATGGTGTTTGGTGTAGTATTATGGTGTTTGGTGTTTTCAGGAAAGGCAGTGTGTTTCTGGAGTTTGGGCCAGGTGAGTGTCCTGAGTTTGGGAGGTTTGTGTTAAGTCTTGTGTGGTTGCAAGAGCACCCTGTAGGTTGCACAGTGCACCTGCCACCAGTCTTGGAGGTGTGCGCGATGCCACCTGTCTTGGTGTCCTCTGTCTTTGAAGAACACCCACCCCCTTCAGGGAACGCCTGATAGTGTTCTTTTATGGCAGGGATTGGGGTTGGTAAAACCTGATAAGGGTGCTGGGTGCAGTGGCAGAGAGGAGAACTGTTCAGCATGAGAAGGGCACAGAGTGCGAGCATTCCCATGACTTCCAAAGGGCAGATGCGCAGATTTTTTTTTTTAGACTTCTGGCATTGTTTAGCATTTGACTTGGTTTTTTAAGCTAATTGTGGTGGCATTTGGTAGGCCTAGAATTTAATGCCTTTTTACTTTGGTGACATGAGCAAGGCAAGAGCGCTTGGTCCATCCATGTCCAGCAGGCTAGACAGGGCAGCATCCCCCCTTTGCGTGGCTTGTCACCCGAGTCATAAGCCAATTGTTGCTGTCTGATCCCCTTATGATGACATTTGAGCATTGGATCATTGTTAAAAGCTGATCATCTTATCTCTGTATTGTGGCATCAGTCTTGGTGAATAATTGGATACTGCTCAAAGGTCAGGGTCATATGCCTGGTCAGGTCAGGGTCAGGTGGGCTCCCAAATGTCTCTTTGTTCATGGTGACTTGGAGTTGTTTGTCCGGAGTGTGTTTACGACAGCGTGGACAATTACTGTTATGGTGTTTGTACCTGCTGTTGAGAGAATGTGAATACCTGCCTGTTATGTTCTGGTAGCTTTTGACATGAGTGTGTCTGGAACCTTCTCCACCGTCCAGTCTGGTGTTGGCATTGGTGTGTGTCTGACATGAGTGACCTGCTAGTGTGTTGTCTGGGAGTTTGGCCTGTTGTGTGTGTCTGTTTGTGTTCTGATGGTTTGGGTGTCTGGTTGTGTTTGTTGCTGTTTGTGATTTTTTGTGTTTGGGTTGGTGCTGTGTCTGTGTTTGGGTGGTGTTTGATTTTTTGCTCAGATGGTACTATGTGTCTTGGTGTGTTTATTGTGATGTTTTGAGGTTGTGATGATCAGTTGTGTTGAGTATGGTATAGTGTGTGTCTGTGTCTATAGCTGGTGAACTCTCCTGCCTGTCCTTTGTTGAATGTATCAGGGGGAGAGGACATAGCTAGTAATGCATCTCATGTATTTGTGTCAATACATCTGCGGAGGGTTGTTGAGCAGGAGAGTTGCAGGTAACCTCAATATTTGTACATTGCAGCTGAGTAGGAGAGAAAGTAAACAACTGAAGTAATCAATGTCTAGAAGGACTGAACAGCTAAAAGGAAAAGGACACTTTAGGTTTAAGTAGACCCAGTATAGAGTTACTTAGAAGGACTAGACAAAGTATAAGAAGAGAGGGTTGAGGTTTGAAGGTGTGTGCTTTCAAGGGCTGAAGTAACAGGAGGCTAGTAATAAGAGTAAAAAATGATTGGAAATGCAGTGCTTTAAGGTTACTTGGAGTTAACAGGAGAGCTTAAAGGTGAGTATGAAAGATCTTTTAGGGATTTGTAATATTAGGGAACAGATTAATGGTTAGAAAGTTAAGGTTTGAATTGACTAAAAAAGAAATACTTAGTGTTGGGCCTGAAAGTTTGGTTACAAGAAAGTTTGGGTTTAGTGAGTTACTTTAGTTTTTTTAAACTATTAGTGGAAGTGTTTTCTGATAACAAAAACAAGTGTTGCAATAGCCAGGTAAATGATACTTAAATGAGCTTCAATCCAGGAGTAGAACAAACAGCTTAAAATGAGGTAGGCAGTTAAGAGTATGCACAGTCCTCTAAATAATCAGTATATAAGAGAAAACAAGGCTCTGCAGCAAGGTAAATGAGCAACTACACCATGCTAGTTATTTGGTTGCATACACGTGGAAGCACAGATAGAGTTTGCTTACACTGTGTATGTTTAATTAGTTCTAGACACTAGGATACCAATTAAAAACAGTTGGATCCTTATTTCCAGAGGTAGAGTGATACCCTCATACTAAAAGCTGTCATAGAATTCCTCCAAGACAGTAACATCCTACAGGATACATAACACAGACAAAAGACTGCTGCTAAAGCCACAACTTAAAACCTAATACCAAGATATATATAATATTACCCTTTGGGAAGTCGGCCATCCTAGGAAACTGACTCATTGATAGCACACCAAAATCACAGTAGCCAGCACACAAAAGGAGAGCTTGTTCTTGAATATCAACTTTAATACATACAACCATTATACACAGAGACAGGACAAACATAAGCAAACTGGTTTCGCCAATTTGCCTTCATCAGTGGTGAAGGAAAATTGGCCGAAACCGGTTTTCTGATGTTTGTCCTGTCTCTGTGTATAATGGTTGCATGAATTAAAGTTTATATTCAAGAACAAGCTAACTCTTTGTGTGCTGGCTACTGTGATTTTGGATTGTAACTGTATCGAGCTGTGCGTCTGGTCCATACGTGTGATGGTTTGTGGATATTTATTCACTGATAGCACTGTAAGCACACCCCTAATAATGGATCCAGTAGTCACAAATTTGGGGACTTATGTGGATAGCAACCTGGCTTTTGACCAATATGTATCTAAGGTAGTAAGAAAATCATTCTGTGTTGCTTATCTTATAAGCAAGGGCGTGGCATCTAGATCCAAGGAGATCATTATTCCTTGAATTCATCCTTCATCAGATCTATCAATGAGTACAATGTCTCCTTCGATATGTACCTGACCAGGCATATGTTGTAAATGTAATGTCCACAGAGATTCCTCACAAAAAGATTACAGGGTGTAAACAACATGTCCTAGGCAGATCATCTGATATCCGTATCTCTATACTCAGTTTCATACAGACTGTTAAGAGGTGATCTAAGTCTGGCATGCAAGGCATCCTTGGATCCTTCTCTGATGGACCTTTTGCTCATCTGCAAAACTAACAGCATCAGAACTATTTGATCTAGGGAATTGGACCTTGCTTTCGACATAACTAGGACATGCTGAAGGGACAGGTATGTATCTCAGAGAGTTCCCCTCCTCTGGAACATTATTCTCACCAATATTAAGCAGAGTTCTTCCTTAACCCTATTCAAGTGTGAGCTGGGCCAGTAGATGGGAAATTCATCTCAGGTCTAGCACCTATGTCTCATGGACAGAGGCAGTTTTCAACTAATACACTACCTTACATGTACTCCTTAAAATAACCTCTAAGGCACAAAACACTTGCATGATGTTTGGGATGCATGGCAAGACTTATAAAGACTCCAGTGTTCGTTATCCTAGTATACACCTATGAACCTATGCATAAATAACTAGAAGGTGAAGTACTGGATAAGAATCAGAAGAGGCTTCTGCACCCCTGGTTGAGTCTGATCTGCATGAGGTTTCAGCTTAATGGGTACACTTCTTTATTCTGTGGCTCCATGATCACTGCTGACCATAGGAAATCTCTTATGGCCTGGTTTTGATATGCACTCCAACAGTGATTTAAAGTATTTTGGGCTTTTTATTTTTCTCAGAGGTAGTGTTAGTATGAAGTTGGTATATGCATGTAAATGGGATGCAAGGAGAAGCTTGACCCCTGCAAATAATGCTTTTTTTAATTAGTTATTTATTTCTTTTTTCCCAGCCATTCCTTTAATCTTGTTGTAGCTGTTACCACTTTTGTTTCAACAAGACTTTGTAGAACCATAAGAAAATATCTGACAAGGTGAATGGAAGAAACTAATGGATGAAGCAGTACAAATTTTGTATACCTTTAGTGTGAACTAAAGGAATGTGGTTGATGCAAGTGTCTGTCACTCAGTCAGGTCAGAATGTGCTAGCAG
This sequence comes from Protopterus annectens, assembly GCF_019279795.1. Classification (NCBI taxonomy): domain Eukaryota; kingdom Metazoa; phylum Chordata; order Ceratodontiformes; family Protopteridae; genus Protopterus; species Protopterus annectens. The sequence continues at coordinate 1,835,083,583 of NC_056731.1, forward strand.
TACACATCAGTGACTTCCCAAGTGCTTCTGGAGCTGGATAGGATAAATATAGCTATGTTAGACACCATATATGGCATATATCATCTGATCCTCACAGCAAATGGACAATACAGATTGCCACTCCTAAAGGAGACAAAGGCTGTACTCTTCCTCCATATCCTACCTACAGTTAATTCCAGCTGTCTATATGGGATATGCTATGCATATGTCAGTCATTTGCAAAGAAGCCAGCAGATGCAGTCCTGAACTGCATGGTGCAACATGCAGGAAACTACATGAAATTCCTGATATTTCTCTAGGAATAATGAATCATCATGCAAGTATTTCACAAAGCTGCAGGTCTTTGCAGTACCAGGTGCAATATATTGCATGCATGCACCCCACAGGGTGATCAGGGGATGGTACATATGAAAAAGATGGCTTCCAGTCCATAAACTGCTGGGTAATATGCAACATAGATGGCATTATCATGAATGTCAATACCTGTGAAGCCCTGTAATATACATATCTGACAGAAAAGCAGCCTGGGGCTAATCACTTCAGCTCTCATAGCACAGGGACATCTTAATGATAAAAACCTGTGTCATACAGTTCTCTTTTAATGCTGAACAAAGAGTTGTTGTTGTTGTTGTTTGTCTTTCGGCTTTTCCCGGTTAGGGGTCGCCACAGCAGAAATCCGGTCTGCTAATGACTGGCAGTTGGTTTTGATGGTGTCGAGTTGCCAGCCTGATGCCCAACCTTCAATGAAGGCACACCCATTCAACGCATGTCTTTCGAATGCCCACTCGACCGTGGGGAGGACATGCAGTCTCCACACAGAAGGCACTCCCAACCCAAGCCGATAATGCTGAACAAAGAGTAAGATGTGAATATGTTGTCAACAGTGAAGTACTAAACACTACAGAGTATATATATTGTGTATCTCCCAGTGGATGCTTTTTATTCACTGCAACCCTGAAAGATGATTTATACTCTGTGTCCTAATAGCTTGCTGAGGAGAAGTAAAACTGGATACAAAGTCAAACATGCATAGTAGCACACACAAAGTGTTTGGCATCCTGAATGGAGAGTTTGGCTGTCTGAATTCCTTGGGGAATGTGATCTAGTACTCACCAGAAAAGGCTGTAGAGATGGGTTTGTTTTCCTTAATTTTGTTTTATTATTTTGCAAATGAAAATACAATATTCTGTCAAAACTTGCATATGACAAAGTGAAAATCATGAAGCAAATGATAACAAACATTAAAGAGTAATTTTAAACTGGTAAAGATGAAAGATAATTGCAATAATAAATATCAAAAAGAGAAAAAACATAAAACTAAGTAACTATTTACAAATGTGTCTAAACATCTGAAAATGTTATATATAACATAGAAGATAATAACTGTTTAGTTAGATGTATTGTCCATTCTATCCAAAGCGTCCATTACTATTATCCAGGAGTTCTTGAATGAAGTAGTTCTGCTGGTCCTGTTATTTATTGTGTTCAAATCCATCTGTCCAACAGTCATTGTAAGATTTTTAAATTACACTACAAAGTTGTTGGATATCTTAGGAAATGATGTCATGAATGCTTATTTAAATGGTATATTTATTTCTGTGTATTAAGATTTTTAAATTCTTTAAATGTTCGAGAAGTTTGTTTTTTCCAGTTTAATGTGATTATCTTTATAGTTATGGATAATAAAGTCCATAGTATTGGCTGTCTATTTCTTGAAACACTGTTAGGTATTGGTGAATTAAACACTGGTGATTTAGTTATTTAACTCAAAATTTTCATTAAATATTCTCTGAAAGAAGATATTAATGTTAGACCAATAAGATTTCTATTTTATACAATCATAGAAAACATGTTCCCAGTTAGCCTCTACATTCAAGTTACGTCTCCAGCAACTTTCTTGTTTGTTAAACGTTGGAGATATTTTATGCAGAGTGTAAAAACGTCTTTGTAGGAATCTCCAAGTGAACAAGTGTCAATGGGGAGATAATGTTGAAAGTTTTGACGATTTAAGAAGTTTTTTTTTCTTGATCTTGTGGATGTTTATTAATTTTTTCAAAATAACTCCAATAAGATTTTTTGTGATATATTTTGTTTTCTTTGATTATTTTGTAGATATTTGATAGGTATCCACTTCCTTGGTAGGTTTGGTTAGTGATGAAAGTAATATAGTTAATAAATGTGAGTATTTTTGATCTAACAGATGTTTGCATCATATCTCTCAACAATTAATATATTTCTTAAAGATTGCAAGGTTAACCAGGTGTTGATAGATAACTTATATTTTTCTGTTAGGAAATTAATAGGAAGTATATAATTTTTTCCATGCGTTGGTACCAGTATACTAAATCTGAATTCTTTAAGGTTTCCATTTTGTCTAATTGAAGTGTATCAACATTATTTGGTGTGTATGCTATTGGGAAAAATCAGAAAAATCCAAGATTTAATACTGGGATCAGAATAAATAAATGTTTTGAATAAAGTTAATGTTTGAGTTAATTAAGTCGAAGGGATAGTATTTTTTTTTATTATTTTCATTTGTAGAGATGTTCAAGGCCTGTGCAGTCCTACTCAACATGTGTTTGCAATGGAGACTGGCAAGTGGTCAACACATGGTTGCCAAAGGCCAGGAGGAGTCTGGGGGTGATGTACAATGAGACAAAGAAGCTGACGATGTTGAGGAAGTACCCTGAACAGCCCATGTTGCACCTGGGGCTCAGCTTGTCACTGTAGTAGCATTTAGACACTGCTTGGTAGATTTGAACTCAGCAGAACATGTGGATATGGATGAGTTCTGTGTTACATTATATTCTAGGTATGCCTAACAGTACTGTGCATAATGTAAAATGATTTAAAAGCATATGCCACTGCCATGGATATGCCTTAACACAGCATACTTTGTGTAATGTATGTATACCGTGCATCAAACAGGACAGCATACTTTGTGTAATGTATGTATACCATGCATCAAACAGGGCAGCATACTTTGTGTAATGAATGTATACCGTGCGTCAAACAGGGCAGCATACTTTGTGTAGTGGCTGTATATCGTGCATCAAACAGGACAGCATATTTTGTGTAATGTATGTATACCGTGCATCAAACAGGACAGCATACTTTGTGTACTGTATGTATACCGTGCAAACAGGACAGCATTCTTTGTGTAATGTATGTATACCATGCATCAAACAGGGCAGCATACTTTGTGTAATGTATGCATACTATGCATCAAACAGGGCAGCATACTTTGTGTAATGTATGTATACCATGCATCAAACAGGACAGCATGCTTTGTGTAATGTATGTATACCATGCATCAAACAGGGCAGCATACTTTGTGTAATGTATGTATACCATGCATAAAACAGGACAGCATGCTTTGTGTAATGTATGTATACCATGCATCAAACAGGGCAGCATACTTTGTGTAATGTATGTATACCATGCATCAAACAGGACAGCATGCTTTGTGTAATATATGTATACCATGCATCAAACACTTTGTGTAATGTATGTATACCATGCATCAAACAGGGCAGCATACTTTGTGTAATGTATGTATACCATGCATAAAACAGGACAGCATGCTTTGTGTAATGTATGTATACCATGCATCAAACAGGGCAGCATACTTTGTGTAATGTATGTATACCGTGCATCAAGCAGGGCAACCTTTAAGACATCTATGGGACACCACTCATCATCATTTGCATAGTAACCACAGCTGTAAAGCAGCAGTCGAGTGATGAAAAACGTAATCAAGAAACAGACACCAAATATCATTAGTCTGTGTTAGCTAATGCCAGGGAAATGCACAGTAGATGTGGATTCACTAGCATGGGATCTGTGTAGCTAACAGCTCCAATGCAAGGTCTGTGAAGATACTGAGCTGTGGACAACAAGGCTGACACTAGCATTAAGCAGGCAAGCAGTAGCACATTTAAAATGGCTCATGCCAAACGAGAATGCTTAAATGGCTTGTAGCTGCCTGATGGTTGCCTCTTATATAGAGACCTCTGCAGTGCCTACACAGAGGGTTCTGTATCTTTGTCTTCCTTTGAATAGTTCTTCAGAAGTGAACTGTTTTTACAGGCAGGCTTGTCTATCCTTCACTAAGACCTTCTGGTTGAGCAGTTGTAAAGTGTTTCTTGGACAGTTTTCTTCATATCTTAGCACCTTTGGTCACAGGGTTTGGAATGTCATGTCATTTGTGGGGAACTGTATTTTTGTATTAATATGTATGTCATTATACATATACAAACACATTAAATTAACTGTCAAATATTATTTCACAAAAAGTGCGAATCAAGATGAAATACACTGTCATTAGACCTCCCACCCATTCTAGATTCTGTTCCATATCACCATGCTTCTATTAATTTTCCAGGCCACATATAACCAACCACTTTACCGGGCTTTACTTCACCCCCTATCATCTCAGTATTTTTTTTTTAAACTATATCCCAGAAAGGGGTTCCTTATCTTACCTTTCTCTTCTCTTACGTAATCCGTAATGCTTCTAACAGATGCTTCACCTCCTTCATTAAAATCCTGTGCATTATCTTCTCCAGCTGTCCTTTTGTCTTCCAGATTCATGCCACTAGTGTCTTCATCAGGTATGCTATGTGAGTTAATCCTATATTTTTCTTTCTTTCTTTCTTTTTTTTTTTTTCCCAGCTGACTGCTGATCATAATCCCCTCTTGGCCAATGAACCATTTATTCTCTCATCACCATGGGTGAGACTTGACCTAGATGGGCAATCATTTAGGCAGCCATCAGAGGTGATTCAATTTTTTTTCTTTTAAACTCATGTTCTCATACATGCTCAGTTACACTAGGATGTGCATTAGTCATCTGTGCTGGGCTTTTCCATGAGGCATATTCTAGCAAGCAACCACATCTAATAACCTAAAAGTGTGTAAGTTAGTTTCATCAGTCTCCACTGGAGAAATCATATCATCATCATACGATGCACAGGAATACATAACTCCTTCCCTCCACAGACAGGTAAGCGGGCCATACCCCTTCATTTCTCTCTTTCCTAACTGGCTCCTCCAGTACTGGGGCTGGTGATTGAATCTCGGTTACCTAGATCATGTCCAGTACTTCATTTCTCTGTAGCACAGAGACAGACAACTTGTGCCTATCTTTTGATCTTTCAAAAGTTCCTCCTCTCCATTCTCTGCAACCACACATAACTGTCAAGCAGATACCTTTAACCCTTCCACCTGGAAATCTCCTCCACCTTTTCCATAACTTCTCCCATAATTTGCTGACCTCTCCATACATTTACCATTTAGGTTGATTTGTCAAACGCAAGCTCCCCACCTCTCCAGCATCTGTCGTGCATCACCCTTCCTGGGGAGGTTGGTTTGCATCTTTGATTTCCCTTCTTCTCCATTTCCCCTAGCACTGGCTACAATTAATAATCTTTAGTGATTGGACACTCTAAATTGGCCCTAGGCATGAGTGTGTGTGTGCCTTCCGTGGAAGGTTGGGCGCCGGGCTGGCAACTCGACACCGTAAAAACTCTACTGCCAATCATGAGCGGACAGGTGATCCGCTGTGGTGACCCATAACTGGGGCAAGCCGAAAGATGAAGAAGAAGAAGAAGAAGAAGAAGAAGAAGAAGAAGAAGAAGAGTACACAGATTGCAGTTCACAGACAGAGGGCCTATTTTATCTGTTTTATTGGTCCACCCACTCATGTTATAGCTGCTTCCCAAAGCTGTTCCTTTCATTATGTCTCACAACCCGCTCTACCTCTCTTCTATTCCATTTAACCAATGTAGTGAACTGTATTTGGTCTTTCACTAGAAACAAGCATCCCTCATGATTAACATGTATTGCAATATCAGGGATTCCTCATGATGGTTTCTATAGCTGGGTACATCCTGTCCACCAACCACCATTAAGCAAACCTTTTTTAAAGATCCTGCACTAATAGTAGCATGCAGCCAATACTGGGGCATGTTGTGTTGTCACATGGTAACTGCATTAAGTGATCCTAACTCCTGAGTCCATCAGTTTTTTTTTACTCATATAATCCAGATCTCAATCGATACTATCATCCTTAAAAAGTTTCAGTGGTACAACACTAACACAAGCAGGAACTGTACAGAAACTTTTCTGGCCTCCTTTTCTTACCAGAAAGATAGTAGCAGTCAGCAGCTGAAGTCTATTAGCTCTAGGAATAAACAGCAAGATCTACTACATACCTGCAAGCATCAGCAAAAGCACTGCTATAGGGACTGGAGTTTGGCAGATAGAACTAAACCTAGCTTTCTAGGCTTAATTTGTTAAAATAGCCCACTAGCTCTACACAGGTGTAAGGCTTGTTCATGAACAGTAGATATGTGATGGGCCGCTATTCCACATCAGTATTATATTGTAATTTCCCTATTGAATGGCAGGTTTTGGTTGCATGAGTGTTAGGTAAACCTCATTGTTTATGAATCACTTAGTAAGAGGTAATCCACCCAACATGGTTTCCGCCCTCACCATAGTACAACCTCTGCTCTTGTCTCATTCACCAACCTGGTTAACCAACATAGAAACAACAACAACTATGTATCTGCTACCTTCTTAGACCTCTCAAAAGCATTCGACATGGTCTCACACCCTAAGTTACTGGACAGCCTTCATTCTCTATCCTTTACTTCTTCTACCATCTCCTGGTTCAATAGCTACCTATCAAAAAGACAACAATCTGTACAATGGAATAATGAGCTATCCCCTCCTCTCCGCAACTCAATAGGGCTACCTCAAGGCTCTATACTTGGCCCACTACTTTTCACAATTTTTACAAACAATTTATATATCTCCCCTAAGCAATCCTCACTAATTCAGTATGCAGATGATTCCACTCTCATCTGTGCAGCCCATCTGTCAATACCCTCAAACAACTAGCCCAGGAATCTTTCTCTGCTATTGAAAATTGGATCACCAACATCCAATTTATACTTAACCCTAACAAAACCAAACTTCTGCTGTTCACACCTAATAAAACTAAATCCTCCCCCGCCACTTTCTCCATCTCATCTAGGAATGGCACTATCATCTCTCCATCCAGTCACACAAAACTCCTAGGAGTTGAAATAGACAACAACCTAGCATTTGATCTTCACATAGCACAAACTATTCAAAAGGTCCATAAGAAAATGGGAACCCTATACAGGCACAAAAGCTATCTCACAGAAAAGGCACGAATCACTTTAGCTCAAACACACCTCCTATCGACACTTACTTATGCCGCACCTATCCTAACTCACACTAAAAAATCAGATCTGGATAAGTTAGAAGCATGTTACAACAAAATAGCTAAATATGCCAATAACTCCCACTTTAGAACACATCACTGCCAAGTACTAAAATAAATTCAATGGCTGGAATTTCCTAACATACTATCTTACCAACAACTCACCTATGCCTTTAACATCAGAAACCACTCAGAGAAAACTCCAGCCCTCAGTAACCTAATAACCTTCCACTTTTCCAGTTGCCCTCTATGCTCTTCCAATAAACCCCTACTCAGTGTTACTACTGCTAACAACACTGCAGGAAAAGCCCTATATTCCCACATCATAGCCAAAAAATGGAACAATCTCCCCACCAATATAACCTCCACAACAACAAATGCAAACTTCAAACAATCACTCAAATCTCATCTCAGGACAACTTGGATTTGCCCATGTATCACATGACAATCCCTATACTCTCTTTTATCAATCTACTCCAGTCTAAATATCACACTATATCTATGCACATTGATCTCCTATCAAATCTACTCCAGTGTAAATACCACACTATATCTAGGCACATTGACACACTGACTCTTATCACATATCATAGTGTTCTTTTGCTCCCTTCTATACATACATACTACATCTGTAAGCAGTTCTTACTACCTTTGTAAAACTATCTCAAAATGTACCTTTTGTCCTGCAAAATCCAGGTAACTACTGGAAGCCAAACTCTGAAAAATATCTGTTTAAACCCATTCACTGAACCCTTGTACTATTTCTCAAAACTGCATCTTAGTCTTGTGCTGCAAGTTTTAACTATAGTTAACAAAGTAAGAATAACTCTACTTGTAAATCCATTTTTCACTACTACCTGTTTCTGTACGAATATCTCAAATTGTATAAATGTATGTATATCTGTAATTGTATAAATGTCTTCTTAATTGTGGAGCTTTTCTTCCCGGGCCTCCACTGAAAATGGACCTGGTCTAGCTGGATTTTCCAGGATAACAAATGTAAAATAAATAAATAAATAAAATAATAAGTTTACCATCCATCTTACAGATGAGGTGATGAATGTAGCTCACATCTGCCTGAGGTGGTAGTAGCGAAGGTAGATGTAAAAGATCCCACAGCACTTTTCAAAAAGAGTGTGAGAAGATTCCTGGTTCCTTGACCAAATTTCTGCTAGTTAGTATGAATACCACCTTGACTCTCCCTGAAAAGAGGTTGGTGGTCTGGATAGACTATCCCAGTCAACAAAGCACAAACAAATAAACAAACAAACAAAGTGCTCATGTAGTAGATTGTTGGTCTAGTCAGAATATTAAGCTGTGGTATGTGTATTCTGTATGTGGGTTTAAATATTAAGTTGTGGTATGTGTATTCTGTATGTGGGTTTAAATATTAAACTGTGGTATATGTGTATTCTGTATGTGGGTTTAAATATTAGATTGTGGTATGTGTATTCTGTATGTGGGTTTAAATATTAAAATGTGGTATGTGTATTCTGCATCTGAGTTTAAATATTAAGCTGTGGTGTGTGTATTCTGTATGTGGGTTTAAATATTAAGTTGTGGTATGTGTATTCTCTATGTGGGTTTACAAGAGAGTGGCCACCATTAATTCATTTGTGGAGAATCTCAATGAGCTTAGAGAAACTCAGGAGATTTTAGCTGCATTGATGCAAGTGATTTTTGTGGATGAAACCTAAATTACACATTACAAAAAAGCATGATTGGCAGATGGGAGATATTCAAAAAGTTTTAGTTAAGCAGTGGGTATAGATTCAGGAACAGAAAAAGCTGGTTGGAGTAACTTGCAGAGTATTATAAACTTACAGATGCACACCATACAATTACAAACTAACATTTATGATTCAGAGACTCATGCCCACAGAAACACTCTAATAATCTAAAGATATTTGGCATTCTTGAAAAGGTTGAATGAATGGACCACATGGGATATATAAGAAAGGAACTGGTGGTGCTTCTGGGAGTGGACACCACAATCACTGCAAAGGAGTAAAGCAAGGGAGCTGTTGTCTAATTTGAAAATCAAGGGACATCAGGTTAAGACAGTGCTGGACTACAGTGCTGCTTCATTTGCCAAAAGGAAATCCTTGGCTTCCTTTCTATTGTGGAGCAGGGAACTCGGGCTTGGAGTTATTCTAAGGTACCTATCTACAATGCATTTGGTAAAGAGCATGCAGAGTTTTACCTTCATGGTCCCAGGTTATCCAGAGTTTTCTTAAAGACTGGAAAATCAACAAACAGAAGTCTTATGTGGAGGCAGTTACAAACAGCAAGGATGTGCCTGGGAATTCTAGAAGGGGAAAAATGCCCCATGTGTTATCCCTTCTAAACTGACATTGCTGAAAAGGGAGAAGGTGGCAGAGTTTCCACTCTCCAAACCTGTTAATCAAGTTAATCAAGTGGTGAGCAGAGAGAATGAACTAATCTTTTTTTTTTTTTGGGGGGGGGGTCTGGGGAAGAGTAAAGAACCTGCTGGTTCTCAGAAAAGTTTGTATGAAAAGTGCCCATTACATGATCCAATGGAAAAATACCTGAGGACTTAACTTTAGAAGGCATCTAGGTGATTAAATCTATGTCGTTAATGTCTATGAACTGAGCAAGTGACAGATGCAGATGGAGTCAGGGTCATGTTTTTCCTCTCTTTTGGTTTTATGTACCTTCTGTACAAGTTTGTGAGCTCATGTTTCAAGGTTTAGCATTTGTACAAACAGCATGGAGTGTCCAGGCAAGGATTTAAATTCCTATGGTCTTATTTCAATATTTATGGTGTAACTGAATATAGTTTTGATGCAGGGATGTATATGCCTTTTTCCTTTTTTTGTTTCTTCAATTACTACTTAAGATTGATACCCATATGAATGTTATGTGGACTATACATCTGGTCCCTTATGATTCAGTCAATGGAGATGGGGCAGGCGTGGCTTTGGTAAGGGTTCTGAGATAAGTGCTTTGAGATTTTCTGCCTTTTTTTTTTTTGCTTCTGGGCTGTTGGTGGATTGTTTTTTTTTTTGTCAGGTTTTCCAAGCCCATAAAAATGAGTTATTTGTTGCCATAGTTTAGGTAGATTATTATGATGATTTAGTGGTTCAATGCACTTGAAGATGGGTTCCATAATGACATTGCTCTCATGTAAAATTTCCAAATGTGGTACCTGTAGGTTTTGTTACATGGAAAGCAATGTGAACAGGATTCTACCATGCTCAAGGATAAGGCTATTTTAAGTCAGCACACAAGGATGGGTTTCAAGCCTATTGCAAGAAGCAAAATTAAAGTGAGTTCCAGTTTTATGGTTAAAGAAAAAAGTAGAGGGGGAAATATTGGTTAGTTGTGCCAAATTAGCCTAATAGGGTGATGGTCTAACTGTATCTTCATTGCATCTTTCCTTTCATGCAAGCGTGTTGGGAGTACGTAAAGATGCTATTGGGAGAATAGAGTATGATAAAAATATGAACATCTAAGCATTAAGGGAAGATTATTAATGTTTATGGTCCAAATGTGGATGATGCATGCCCATGTTATCAACTGAACACAAAGATCAGATCGCTATCTAATTGTGAAGAGTCTATATTCATGGGAAATACTTCAGTATGGTGCTTGAGATAAGGTTGGATAATCAGTTGGGGGGGGGGGGAGAAGACATCCTGTAACAAATAGGATGCTACATGTAGGATTACAGTAATTTGATTTGGTGACTGGTGAGGAGGTGATCCATCTGGAGCTGATGGATTTCACTTAAATGAGTTAAACTGTAACTTGTGGAGATCCAAATTCAAATTAATAAAATATTGTATTACTTCATTGCTAACTACACGTCCCATCAGTGTCAGTCAGAGATCATAGAAATTACATTAATACCATTGAAGGGGTTAAAGATTAAACCAAATACCTTCTTGCTAAGGGACTTTAATTTCCAAAGCACTAACTGGCACACATAGACTTCTAAAAAGAGATATGTTCTGCATTTCCTGGACTTTGTTAATCCCAAGACACTCCACTAGAAGCTGTAATATTCTTGATGTGGTCCTTACCCACCTAGCTTCCACTTGTACAATACCCCATCTCTTCATTCTTTGTTAAATCTGACAAATTAGTCATCTTCTCTGTCAGGCCTAGAGGTACCACTCTGCCACCAAATGGGACTATCTGTGAGACATCTCCAGGGCAAACCTACTTCAGCTAGTAGAAGACCTATGCAAAATTTCCATCAATTCCCACAAATGCAGCCACCTGAGAGTGCTGATGAATATACCAGCCAATGTTTACCAGCAGAGAAACAGCTACACAGGAAAAGTAACACTTGTCTTCCCTAAATATAATGGTAAATTTAAGAATAAACATCTCCAGTAGAATTCATGTATTAATTGTATAACAAAAGAAGGAAAAGTTGTAAGAAATACCAACCATCCTGTCTCAGGATCACACTGAGACATACCAGAAAGAAACTTAAGAGCACTTTTAGAAAATATAAAACAAAGAACTTAAGATCACTACATATACCAAAAGGAACTATAAATCTTTCTTCAGGTGTGTAAGAAAATTAAGGAATAATGTCCAACGATGCACTGAGCTCATCCATAATAATATTATCATACATTCTGATGCCAATGATTTAGACAATGTATTAGCTGACAAATTAAGTGCTACCTTTACCCCACTTAGCTGCATTGTTACCTCCAGCATCCCTAGACAGTTAGTCTCCTTTAAAATCACTGCAGAACAAGTCTTAGACTGTCTATCAAAGGTAAAGAATAATGCCTTTTACCCCACTCAGAGTTGATGAAACAAGTCTGAGTAACCGTAAGCTAAAACAGGCCTGAGCTCTTTAATCGACAAATACTCAAGAGCAAACTATAGAATAAAAATCCACCAAGCTATTCGAACTCTGCAACACACTTCTTTATTATGAAGCGCTTTTCGTCCAACTGAATCGTTGGACTTCCTCAGAAAAAATGAGATTTAAAATTTATGAATTTAAATACAGATCTAAAAAGGTCCTACTCATTACATATTTAAAGTAAAAGATGATTTAATTACAAATCCATTAAGGATATATTAAATTACTTATGTTATTTAAAACATTTTACAACCAGCCAACAAAATATTTTCCACAGAAAACTTATTCTTTTTAAACTAAATGTGTACCCATATATAAACATATAAGTGCATGTTATATAAACATATAAATATAAAAACACATAGGTATAAAAATATGTAGCTTTATGAATCTAAACATATACAAGACTAGATATTCTACATTTTAAGCATCTGAAACATCTTGATTCTGGTCAGATGGTCTATCTTTTTAAATCATCTGTTTAAATTGCTTTGTTTCTCATGTAATATTTTTATGCCTTTTGTGAACTTGTACAACTTATATAGAGCTTCTCTCTCCGGGCCTCTACTGAAAAACATATATATATCATCAAGTTGGTCAAAAATATATGTATTTATATATATATATATATATATATATATATATATATATATATATATATATATATATATACACTCTACCCCCTGACCGCTTATTATTCATAACTTTATACAAAATAATGCATAATGATAAGGAAGATGTATATGTGTGTATATAGAAAGCAAGGAGAACCAGTATACTTACATGCACATATACTTATATATAAATATGCAATTTACCTCTCTAAACTTTTTAATTTCAATAAGCACATAATAGGGCATTTGTCATTAAGGCCAGGGTATGTGTAGGCATTAAGTCTTATTTGCCAAATTAATTCTAATTTATATAATAAGAGAATTAGGGTCACCCCTAGGGTCATTATTAACCTGGTCTATGACCTTAAACTTAAATTTATGTACTGGGAAAGCAGATGTATGCATTGCTAGAGCATTTTCCTCTTTGTGTTTATTTATGCTATACAAGTGTTCATACACTCTGTCTCTTAATCTACGATCTGTCTTCTCAATGTAAAATGACGGACAGATTTGACATTTTGCCACATAAACCACTGCCTTAGAATTGCGGTTAAATTTACATTTACTAGTTATTTTTAGACCGTTAATGGTTATGCTAATGCCTTGCTCCATTATGTTACAATAGGGACAGTTGCCACACTGAGTCATACCTATCTTTGTGGTAGATATCTTTTTCTGCTTCTCTAACAAGTTCTTGAAATTAACCATCTTCTCAAAACAAAATTAGGAGTATCACCCATTTTGGATGCCAGAAACATATCTTCTTTAAATATACTCCAATTTTTGATGATGATGTTTTTAATATTTTTAGATGTCCAGAGAAAAGGTCAGAATATATGCTAAATTAAAATGTACCCCTTTGTTTTGTTCTTGAGTTGATAAGAGAACCGAATTATTGTCAAGGTTGTTGTCAACATTGTTTATTTATCTATTCTGTTTTAATATGGGGTTATATTGTCCAATACTTCTTTTAAATTTGACTTCCTCTATTAAGTTATCTAACAATTTAACAGGGTGTGCTATTCTTAGAAACATCCTTTTTAAATTAACACATTCATCGAAGAAGTCCTGTTCAGTAGTGGTCATTTTTGCAGCTCGCACTAATTGACCCTTTACTACTGAACGCTTCTGATGAAAAGGATGTGCACTTGTATAGTGCAGGAAGGTATTGGAATAAGTAGATTTTCTAAAAATCTTAGCTTCCAAGTTGTTATGTTCCCTGTTTTTATTTAATTCAACATCTAAATAAGATATATAATGTTCTATAAAAACATATGTAAAATACAGAAATTCTGATGTAGTATTTAACCATTGGACTAAAATGTTTGCTGTATTCTTATTTCCATCTATTAACATAAAGATATCATCCAGGTATCTTGTGTAAAATTTAATAATATTTTGAAATTCCTGGTTACCTAGAATATATGTATGTTCCCAGTGTGACATCACTAGATTCGCATAGCTGGAACCACATTGGGAATCCATTGCTACTCCCTTAGTTTGAACAAAGTACTTGTTGTTAAAAAATATAAAATTGTTAGTTAGTATAATGTCCAATAGTTCTGCTACTAATGAAATTTCTTGCTCTGGGGCACCCTTCTTTCGCATTCTCATACTAGCCCACTCGATACCCCGTTCATGAGGGATACTGGTGTAAAGGTCCCTGATGTCTATCGTGAGGAAATTATACTTGATTCTATAATCAAAGGTGTTTAATTTGTCTAAAAATGACCAGGAATCCTTACATATAACTTCCTCTGTTGTAACATACTTTTTCATGGTAGAATCTACAAATTTGGTGCAAGCATATGTAGATGAAGCCCTCCCATAGGTTCATAGGTTCATAGATTAGTACTAAGCTAACTGCCCTTGTGAGCCATTTTAATCCTAGCCAATTATCCCTTGTGAGACTCAAATCCTGCACCTTGTGTTTGTAAGGCAAACACCTTAACCATTAGGCCACCCTCCCTCCACCGTTGGTCTAAGTGGGGGATCCGTTATGTCTTTATGAAGTTTAGGGACTCCTAACATACAAGGGGTCCTTGATGAAAATATTTGTAGGAAATTGTATATGTGCATATCTATTCTACCTTCTATAAATAAATCATTCAGGTAAATTCTAATAAGTTGGTTTGCTATATTCAATTCATTTGAGGAGGCTTCTGAATATGCATCAGACTCCAATATAGTTTGAATTTTCATATCATAATGGTGGACATCCATAAATACTAGTCCGCCTCCTTTATCTGGTTTCATTACACGGATTTTCGCAGAACATAACAGATTAAATAAATCTTTTTCCTCCTTACTTAAATTAAACATGTAACTAGCTTCTGATTTGCTCAATTTTCTAAAATCCAACTCAAACATTTTTTCAAAAATAGATAATAAATTATGTAATGGTGGATTAAAGCAACTAGGTACTTTAAATTCATTAACAATACTACCCTGTACACCCAAAAGCTGGTGCAGGATTAGTTTTCTAACAAAATTTTAAGGTCACAAATTGATTGTGCTATATTCATTCTATTTGTAGGAATAAACGACAAACCTTTAACCAAAAATGTTAACCAAGTCCTCAGAAACTTTAAATGAAGAATAGTTGTAAATAAAAAAATCCTTCTCTTTGTCTTTAATAACACACGGATATTTTTCAAGCAAACTGGCAGTGGTTATCTCCTGTTGTTGTTCCTCCTCCACTTGTTGTAATAATTGCGAGGCCTGCCCCTGGTAAAATCCTGCCTCGGAGACTGTGCTACCACTTGCTGCTGGTTGTTTACTTGTTTATTATTAGTAGAGTTTCCATGTTTATTATTAGTAGAGTTTCCATTACGGTCTCTAATCCGGTCACTTCTCCTTAAGTTTTCTCCCTCCTGGTTGTCGGAAAAGTTGCTTGTTCCATTTCTAATCCTCTTCGGGGAAAAAGAAGAAGAAGAAGCAGCAGATGCTGAAGTATTGACGTCATCATTAGCAGGAGCCGATTCGGGATAGTTACATTGCTGTTTAGAAACCCATGCTTGAGATGGTGGTGGGCGTGGATATGCTACACCTGTTTGATACTGAAGACAGTCTCTGTTTAACTTTTTAATTTTAGTTAGTCTCATTTTTATCAAATGCTGATCTACTAGTTTAAAAGAATAAGTTTTCTGTGGAAAATATTTTTGTTGGCTGGTTTTAAAATGTTTTAAATAACATAAGTAATTTAATATATCCTTAATGGATTTGTAATTAAGTCATCTTTTACTTTAAATATGTAATGAGTAGGTCACCTGTCCTTTTTAGAGCTGTATTTAAATTCATAAATTTTAAATCTCATTTTATCTGAGGAAGTCCAACGATTCAGTTGGGCGAAAAGTGCTTTATAGTAAAGAAGTGTGTTGCAGAGTTCAAATAGCTTGGTGGATTTTTATTCCTGAGTTCTTTAATCACCAAATTCCACTGCTCAGAATTATTTGTATGGCTTCTAGCATTAGTATGTAAGAAAAGTGATTGTGGATAAGAAGTGCATTACTCTGTACTGGTCACTGCTTATGCAGTGCATTACATGCTTTCTACAAACACTAAAATGATGACATCATTGTCTTGGTTTTCTGTGAAATAACAGGTGGTTAAACAAAAGTATTAGTACCCACATTCTGAATACACTCCCCATGTTCTCTGTTACTATATATTGTAGTTTCTATTATTCTCCCCTTCAACAGTGGTTGCCAAAGAATAATTTCATAGTGCTTATAGATGTCAAAGTAGATTGTGCAGGTACCCAGTCTCCTCAAATAATCTTCCTCATCACCAGCTTTAGTCTTCATCAGATGGTTGCCTCTCATTCAAGATGAAACCCTACATAAAATAAACACAGTACACTTGTCCGTATATTAATGGAGAGACCGACAAGCCGAACAGATATTAGAGTCCTACTTAACAGCATGTGATTACTGTCAGTATCCATAATCCAGCTATAAAGGCCTGCCAAATACTTGTGTTTCTTATCACTGGATGCAACTACTTCTT
Organism: Protopterus annectens; assembly: GCF_019279795.1. Classification (NCBI taxonomy): domain Eukaryota; kingdom Metazoa; phylum Chordata; order Ceratodontiformes; family Protopteridae; genus Protopterus; species Protopterus annectens. The sequence continues at coordinate 1,835,100,312 of NC_056731.1, forward strand.
TTAAAAATGTTGTGTGTGCCTTTAATTGAAATATCTTGCCAGGAATGAGATTTCATGAGATTTCAATAAACAACCTAGACATCACATCAGTTGCTTTAAATTCAGTGCTGCACTGTCACACTTAAAAGGTGGATATTTTCCAACAACAATAATTTCCCTCTCCTGGTTCATTTGCTGCCTCTCTCAAAGGGAACAAGTTGTTAAATGGCAACAAACCTTCTCATCTTTTCTGTCAGTAACCATAGCAGTCTCACAGAGATGGACTCCTGCTATTCAATATCTTCATTAATGATCTTCATACCATCACCCATCCAGGCGATAGAGTATAATACACTGACAACTGAAAGAAAGCACCAAAACCTCTTTTTCAGCAATTGAAATTTGGCTAAAAATTCATAACTTACTACTTAATTCCAACAAGACAAAATTGACACTTTTAACTCCAAAACCATACCTTACCAAAAGCAGTCCTTTACCATAATTTCGGCCAACAATACCAAAACTAAAATAATAATGAAAACAAGCCTTCCAGGGTTATTATAGTAATTATACACTCAGATTTAACCAGCACATTCTCCAATCAATTAAAAAATACATCAGAAACTAGGCTTCCTCTACAGGGCTAAGGCATATGTTACAAACAAACCAAGGGTAACATTAACTTCAACCTACCTACTTTTAACCCCTCTTATATGCTTCCTCTGTCCTGACTAATCTTAACAACACACAAAAAACAAAAATAGCATCATGTTATAACAAGATAGCTTGCTACCAATCTATCAAATAGAGCAGACCATTGTAAGGTCCTAAACATTTTGAATGGTCAGAAAACCCCAACTACCTAATCTACAGTCAGCTGATTACTGCATTTAAATGTTTCCACCTTTACGAAAAATGTCCATCACTACTGCATATCCTGCAACTCTAAATGCCCCCCCCCCCCCCATCTAGAGACCTCCACTCTAGTGAGCAATTTTTTACATGCAAACAGGGCTCTAAACTCTGCAGACAAATCTTTGTGTTCATAGCATGTCTCAAAGCTCTAGAAAATCACAAATCTTTATATTCACAGCATGTCTCAAAGCTCTGGAACACCACAAATCTATGTGTTCACAGCATGTCTCAAAGCTCTGGAACATCGCAAATCTATGTATTCACAGCATGTCTCAAAGCTCTGGAATACCACAAATCTATGTATTCACAGCATGTCTCAAAGCTCTGGAACACCACAAATCTATGTGTTCACAGCATGCCACAAAGCTCTGGAGCACCACAAATCCATGTATTCACAGCATGTCTCAAAGCTCTGGAACACTATTCCTATCCAAGTAAAACTATTAGATAAACTCCCAAACTTTAAAGCACTGCTCAACAAGCATCTCCACCACTCCTGGTTATGTTCCTGCTTCTCACATAGGTAACAGGGGCATCACAGACTCCATAGGTTCATAGGTTTATACTCAGCTAATGACCACCTGGGTTTTTACAAGTCTAGCCATGCAATCTAGCCCAGCTTTGTCCCTGGGTTCCTTGGATGTCTATCTGGTGTGGTATGTTACAAAAATAAAATTGCAAAAGATTCCAAAGACAACTAAAAGGCATTCTATAGTTATGTCATGATTCTAAATGGCAATGCTCATATATGCTCTGAGCTACAACAGAATGACATTAAATATACTGATCCCAAGGATATTGCCAATATCCTGGCAGATCGATTTAGAACCAACTTCACCCCCCTCTCACCCCCTCAAGGGCCCATCTCAATACTAAAAGATTGCCAAATTCCGGTAATCATGGCCACACAGGTAAAAACAGCACTCTCCAAAGCTAGGAATACAGCATCCATGGGACCAGATGTTATCCCAGGCTGTGTACTACATGAACTACAAAATGAACAAGCACCTCAGCCAAGTGTCATGTTTAATCATAGCCTCACCTCAGGCTTCGTACCCACTGAGTGGCGCACAGCTACAGTTATTCCACTCTACAAGGGAGGACCCACCTTTGATCCCAGGAACTATCATCCCATCAGTCTGACGAGCCTGATCTGCAAGGGCATGGAACGCATTATCATGGAACTTATAAACAAAGACATTGGCAACCTTCAAACACTGGACCTCACCCAGAGTTCATGAAGGGCCGATCTTGTCTCCTGAATCTGATTGACTTCTTCGAATCAGTCTCCAGAGCTGTGGATGAGGGTAAGGCAGTCCACACAGCCTATCTGGACCTCGCCAAGGCCTTTGACACTATCCCCCACTCTGGAACCATAGATAAACTTACTAAGCTGGGCATAAATCCCTACTTCACTCGATGGGTTGCTAACTGGCTTACTGACAGAACCCAGACTCCAAATCCAGCTCCAGACAAGTGACAATTGGATTACCTCAGGGTTCAGTCCTGGGACTGCTCTTGTTTGGCATCTACTTCTCTGAAGTACAGGCCAACACTAAGGGACTCATGCTAACAAAGTTCACAGATGACTCCAAACTGGGAGCCATTATTGAATCCCCAAATGCTGTAGATATTCTATAAAAGGGCTTTACAGAAACAGATACTTGGTGCCAGAGCCATGGGCTCAAGCTTAATGCCAAGAAATGTATAGTTATCCCCTTTGGGAAAAACCATGTACCCATGAATTACCACATAATAATTGTGATGAGAGACTTAGGGACACAGGTGGACAATGGTCTCACCTTCGATAACCACATCACCACAACAGTCAGGAAATCCTTCTATGTGGCACACCTCATCACTAAGGGCTTTTCATCCAGAAAAAAGGAGGTCATTGTCCCACTGTACTCATCCCTCATTAGACCTATTATAGAGTACAACGCCCCGTTTGGTATGCACCTCACAAGACATCTGCAACAGCTGAAAAGACCACAGAAATACATCACTAAAAGAATCACAGGCCTAAAGCAGATGCCCTATGCTGACCGTCTAAAAAAACTCCAGCTATACTCTGTGGCATATTGTCTACCCAGAGGTAATCTCTGCTTAACATACAAGGCCATGTCAAACCCTGAGCTGTTGGACATGCTCCACTTAAAGAAATCCCAATCCCTCAGAGCCACATACTCCAGTGATCTAAATATCATTACAATGACCAAAACATGCTGGAGGGATAGGTTGCTGACCCAGAGATTCCCCATACTCTGGAATAGACTGCCCATACATGTCAAGCAGAGTGCCTCCTTGGCCCTCTTCAAAAGGAACCTTGACGATTGGATGGGAGATATGAAATTCACCCCGGGATCATGTCAGTCACCCTGCTAGACAGGGGTCCAGGGAAGTAAATATTGTGGGAAGAAATATCCAGGGAATTGTTATGGCTAGGCTTGTATAGGCCCTAGAGCCAATAGCCTAGTACCAACCTATGAACCTATTAATTTATTTACTGTTGACATTTGTCCATCAGAGAAATGAGGGCCAGAATGGGGGTGAATTTGTGATTTTTCAATAAATGATCAAGATTTCTTTTGAATAAGGTCATGGATGAACTCTTCTTCACATAGATGGGGAGCTTATTCCATTGGAATCCTTTGAGACACATATCAGTCTCTCTAGCATGTTCTGTTTATGCTGCAAGCAAAGTTCAGTTCCTTGGATCTAGTGTTTCTGGTGCTGTTTGTTTTGCAGATGTGCAAGAGATTCAGCAGAGCTGGATATGAGGATGCCTTATATGGTAGACATAGATAGCCTCTCCATATTCTGTAGAAGACTAAGTATAGCAATAGGATGTTTTTAAGATAATCTGTGTAGGACAAGGTATTCATACCCTGGATTCTTCTGATGTGGAACCTTTGAGGGGATTCCAACTGTTGCAAGTGTCTGGTTAGGTATATGCCAAAGGGGGCCTTGTACTCAATGATGGGTCTGATAAGGGCTAAGTAGAGTGGTACTACAACTTCCTTGGACCTGGATGCCATACCCTTGTTTATGAGTTGGGCACATAGAATTATTTTCTTACTATCTTGGCTACATGTTGGTCTAAGACCGGAGGCCGGATTACTGTCTATATATGTTCCCAGATCCCTAACTATCAGGTCAACTCTTAGGGTTGTTTTATTGATGGAGTAATTAGCTTGGGTGGATGATTTCCCAAAGGGCACTATAATGCATTTCTTCACTTTGAATTTTAATCCACAGCCTTGGCACAACTCTTTGGTTTGTGTTAGACTCCCTTGTAGGATGTTGTGTCATGAAGGAAATCTATGATAGCTCACAATTTACAGTCATCTGTGAACTTGGTGAGCCAGAGGCCTTTGATATTAGCCTTTATGTCCAAGAAGTAGATGCCAAACAGACGCAGACTCAACATGGGGCCCTGGGGTATTCCACTGTTGACGGGTCTCCTGGTGGAGGTAGTCTCACTGATCCTGACTTCTTGGGTCTTATCTGTGTGCCAGCCAGAAATTCAGTGAGTTATGTAGGGATTTATGCTTAGCTCTGAGAGTTTGTCAACAATACCTGATTGGGGTATTGTACTGAATGCCTTGCCTAGATCAAGGTAGGTGGTATGCACAGTTTTTCCCCTCATCCATACCCTTGGTAACCCTCTCGAAGAAGTCTACCAGGTTGAGTAGGCAAGACCTTCCCTTGAAGCAAAACTGGGATGGGTCCAGTGTCTTTAAGTTGCCAATATCCTTTTTTGATCATTTCCATGATAATTTGTTCCACAGCTTTGCATATCAGGCTTGTCAGACTGATGGGTATGTAGTTCCTGGCACTGGTTGATGGTCCACCTTATTAGGTGGGATGACCATTGTGGCCCTCCATTCACTTGTCAGGTAACCTATTTTGAGGCCATAGCTGACGAGTACCTCAAGTGGTCTTGATAGGTCTTGTTTTAGACTATTTAGAGGGTAACGGGGGTTATTGTTGGGATCAATTGAAGAAGTGTTTTTGGCCTTAGTGAGCACCATCAGCACCTCTTCCATGTTGGTATTTGAGGGGATAGAATGGATTTCACAGGGGTTAGTGGGGCTTAGTTTGGGGGTAAAGATAGAACAAAATTTTTCAGCCAGTAGATTCACAATGTCACCCTGCTCAGTGAAAGATGTGCCATTTACCACTAGTTCAGCACACTGCTGAGTGTTACCTTTAAGTTTCCTGGCACATCTGAAGAAGGCCTTATGATTGCCCTTAGCCTGGAAAGCTATCCTGATTTTGTAATTGGCCTTGTTGGACTTTATTAGACCACTTAGTTTCTTGTTTAGTTAAATCAGGGAGATCTTCTCTTTATAAGAGCTGATCTTTCTGATTTTGGCTATGACTTTTTTGTCTTTTGTTATATACCCTGTTAAGGTAAGGATAACATCAATGGGGTTTATTTTAGGTGTTAGACCTGGGTATACTTCTGGTAGGTACAGCAGCTTCAATGCAGTCATTTACATGTTTTTACAGGGTTTCTGTAAATGCTTTTGCAGAGGTAGCTATGTTTTCGTGTTTTGGGGGAGCCCTGAATTTTGATAAACTGTCACTTACTAGGATGAGGTTTACTTTAAAGTAGCTCCTTACTGTTACAGGTTTAGTTGGGTTTTCAGTATTCATTTTTATTTCGAGACAATTTTTGTACCAATATGCTTGATCCTCTAGTTGGAGTGTGCACTGTCTGGTCCAGAGTGCTTGTGTTCATAAAGTCCAGGAAGCATTGTCCCTGTGTGTTATAAGCAGTAGTTAAAGTCTACAATGAATAGGGTATTTGGCTGGATGGTGAGTACCTCTAGTAGGTATAGGTAAGAGTTGTGAGCTTCATGGCTCATAAAGTGTGACCTGTAGTTAGCCAGGACATGGTAAGGAACCTAGGAATCTTGTCTAAGGAGACTTGGACATGGATGAACTCCATGGCATCATCCTGTTTAACCAACTTGGAGTTGTATAATGTAGATCAAGACATGTCCACCTTTCACCCATATCTGTGCTGCTGTTGGTCTAAATGTGTGGAAGACACTGTAGCCTTCCAGTTTTTGTGGCTTTAAACCAAGTCTTGGTGACAGCACAGATGTCTACATTCTCCACAGTGAGGATATCTTGTAGGGTACAGAGTTTCTTGTTTAGGCTCCAAGCATTGAAGAGTAATACCTTAAGGTTGCTTTGATTTTTTTTTATTATTACATTGGTAGTTTTGTTACTTTAACATTGCCTAAAAAAAGATCTAAGGGGTGGATCGTGTTTTAGTCAATATCAGAAAGCTCAAGGGGGACAGGTACAGACATCCTTAGCAAAGTAACATTGCTTTGCATACTGCTTACCTTGGATTCCCTGGTGTGACAGCATAAACTAAGCCAGTTAGAAAAAATCAATCATTTTCTGTCCATACTGTGGCATCATCTTTGGTGAAAGTAGAATACTGCTTAATGCAAGGCACGTTCCTTTCTGTGACACATATTTAGAGAGATCCATAATGTCTCTTTTCATATAATCAAGTGAGGTATGTCTCAGGTCATTTACACCCATATGGACCATGATAGAATCATATTGGTACCTATGGTGCAGTGACTTGAATGCATGCATGAAATTGCCAATCCATGCTCCAAATAGGCAACTAACCATTATCTTCTCCTTGTCCAGCCTGGTGAGAGGAGCATCTGTGTGTCATACAGTAGAATCCCCATATGACAAGAGCACTAGGTAAAGTGCTTGCTTCTCTTATGGGTTTTGTTCTTGGGGGATCATTGGGTGTAGGGTTGTGTGTGGTGTTAGGTTTTGCTTTTGGTGTGTGCCTTAATTATTGATGAGGATAGATGTTGTCGTTTGATGGCTTAGGAGGTCTTTGAGGTATGGAGGAGTTTCTTTTAAGTTCCTCACCATAAGAAGGTATATGTGTAAGGTAAGCAGTATGTGCGAAGGTTGTAGTGTGTGTGTTCTTGACAACCCTGTTTGTAGGCAAGATTTTTGCCTCTAACAAAGTCATAGGTTCATAGGTGTTTACTAGGCTAATGACCACAAGGGCCTTTTTAAATTTAGCCATGCATCCCAAATCTTTGAGAAGTTCTGAAACCATTGATAAGTGTAAGCATGGGCCTGGGAGATGAACCATTTACAGGTTACCTGTGTCCATTAGAGACATAGGTGCCAAACCAGTGATGAATTTCCCGTTTCCATCCAGTTGTTCAAGTTGCAGTTGAATTGGATTAGGGAGGAACTCTGCTTCACATGGATGGGGAGCCTGTTCCATAGAAGGGGTAGTCTCTGGGATACATATCTATCTCTCCAGTAGGTCCTATTTATATCACAGGCAAGGTTTAAGTCTTCAGAACAGGTAATTCTGGTGCTGTTTGTTTTGTGAATATGAAAGAGGTCCATCAGAGTGGGGTCAGACAAAGCCTTGCATGACAGGCATAGATACCACCTCAAAAGCCTGTAGGAGACAGAATACAGGGATAGGGTCTTGAGGTGGTCTGCATAGGCCATTTTACTTATGCCCTGCATTCTTTTAGTGAAGAACCTCTGTGGACATTCCATTTGTTGGATATGCCTGGTTAGGTACATTCCAAAGGGGGACATTGAACTCAATGATAGGTCTGATGAATGCCGAATACAGTGGGACAGTGACTTCCTTGGACTTAGATGCAAAACCTTTGTTTATAAGTTCCACAACATAGAATGATTTCCTGACCACTGCAAACACATGATGATCAAAGGCTAGATTGCTATCTACATGTGTCCCTAAGTCCCTGGCTACTGGGTCAACTCTAAGGGGTGTGTTGTCAATATGATAGTTACCAGAGATGGATGACCTCCCAAAGGACACTATTATGCATTTCCTGGCATTTAGTTTTAGTCCACGGCTCTGACGCCAGTTGTTTGTCTGTGCCAGCCCTTCCTGGTGAGCATTTGTGTCAGTGTGAGATTCAATGACAGCTCCTAATTTGCAATTATACACAGATTTAGTCAGCTAGGGACCACTGACATTGGCCTTGACATCTAAGAAGTAAATGCCTAAAAGGAACAGTCCAAGGACTGATCCCTGTGGGGCTCCACTTGTGATTGGCCTCTCTGTAGAGGTAGACTTCCCAATTCTAACTTCCTGGTCCTGTCTGTGAGCCAGTTGGCTATCCACCAGGTGACATACGGGTTTGTACTTAACCTCTTGAGTTTGTCAGCAATGCCTGAGTGGGGTATTATTTCAAATACCTTGGCCAGGTCAAGGTAGGCAGTATGAATGATTTTGCCCTCATCCATTGCTTTGGTGACCTTCTCAAAAAGTCCACCAGGTTGAGTAGGCATGATCTGCCTTTGATGAAACCAAACTGGGTTAGGTCCAGTGTCTGAAGGTTTACTATATCTCTGTTGATCATCTCCATGATAATTATTTCCATGGCTTTACATATAAGACAAGTGAGACTTACAGGTCTGTAGTTTCCAGGGTCTGTAGATGGTCCACCTTTGTGCAGAGGGATGACTGTTGCCTTTCTCCATTCATGAGGCATGAAGCCTGTTTGGAGGCTACAGTTAAATAGTAATTCCAGAGGCACTGATAGGCCATGTTTCTTGCTATTTAGAAGGCATCCTGGGATATTGTTTGGGCCCAGTGATGCAATGTTCTTGGTCTTAGAGAGAGCATTAAGGACCTGTTCCCTAGTGATAGTATTGGGAGTTATATTTGATGGTATTTCCCGAGGGAAGGTTGAGGGGGGAGAGAGGGTTATAGTTGGAGATTAATTTTTCAGCCAGGAGGTTTGCTATATCTTCTGGCTCAGTATAGGTGTCTCCATTTACAATGAGCTCTGTACACAACTGTGTATTGCCTTTGAGGTTGTGGACATAGATAAAAATGCTTTGTGGTTGTTCTTGGCCTGGGAGGGCAAACTTACCTCAAATTTGGCTTTGGTAGACTTTATTTGTCCTCTGAGTTGTTTGTTTAGTTTGATTAGAGTGCTTTTATCCTGCTGGGTGCTGCACCTCCTAATTTTTGCCATGATTTTCTTCCTCCTGTTATACAGCCTATTGATTTTCTGATTCCACCAGGGTGGCTTGCTTTTTGAGTTAGTTCTGTACTTCTTCCTGGTGGGTACAGCTACCTCTATGCAGCTATTAACATGCTTGCACAGGGTTTCTGTGAATAGTTCTGTATAGGCAGAAGTGTTCTCAGGGTTTTTGGGGGCTTGAAATTTTGCAGGTTCTCACTTAATAGCAGGAGGTTAGCCAAAGAATAGTTCCTGAATATTTCAGGTTTTAGCTAGGAGTCCAGGTTTTATTTTTACTTCAAAGGAGACCATTTTGTGGTCTGACCTTACCAGGGAAGGCATTAAAGTAGGGGCCGGGGGTGTGCAGCAATCTCCCATATTAATAAGGAGCAGATCCAGTATGATTGCACACCTGATTGGTGTTGTGGGTATCTGGTCCAGGGAGTTTGTGTTTACAAAGTCCATGAATCTCTGTGCATGTATGTTTGGTGTCATATAGTATTCTCAGTTAATAGTGGGGTAATTAAAGTCACCCATGAATATGGTATTGGGTTGGATGGTTAGTGTTTCTAATAAGTTTAAATACATGGTATGGGTTTCCTGGTTCATAGAGGGGGACCTATAGCTTGCAAGAAGGTGGTATTGGATTTTACCTATGGTGATTTGAACATGGTACAACTCAAGTGCATTGTCCTGTTGACCAGCTGTGAAGTATATTTGTTTTTGAAGTAGATAGAGGCACCTCCACCTTTAGTCTCTGTCTGTAATGTAGCTGGCCTATGTACATACATCTCTTTCACACTACTTTAGTTTCTTCTTTAAGGATTAAAAGATTGTCTGACTACATGAAACAATTGCTACATTGTCTCACAATGTCCATATCTACCAAGCTGACAACAGAAAAAAATCAGAAAATTGCAAATCCATGTTGTCAGAACCTGGCTATTGTGGTTTAGGGACTTGGTTTTACAGGGTCACCTGAGTATTGTCTAGGCTAGATGTTAGATTTACTTTTTCTGAACATATTTACTTTTCTATCTCCTCCTAATATCCTTTCTCTCTGCTAAATCTCAGCCTACATCTATCTTAATTATTTTTTAATGACTCTTTCCCTTTTAATAACACTAACTGCATATCTTCCCACCTACTATAATGCCTCTACAACATCACTGTGTTTCAATATACTCCTTAAATGTAATTCTGCACTTAAGTTGCATCAGTACTGCCATTAAGGATGTTTCATTCATGCCCAACATAAAATGTATTTCTTTTCCACCCAATGAGGTAATAATGTATTGTTGATGTAAAACTTGTAACTTTTGCAACCAAGGCTCTATGTCATCTTTATAAATAAAATACACTGAAATTTTCTGATAACCTACTGAAATCTGCCATGTTTTTCATTTATAAAAACACAATATTACCTGTAAAAACTGTTTTGTAGAAAATGTAACATTACTATGTAACCTAAATATGTAAATGTGCCGAAGCTTTTCTTCCTGGGCCTTCGCTGAAAAAGGACTTTACCCAGTTAGTCTTTCCAAGTCAACAAAGACAAATAATATAAAGTGAAATAAACACACTGGAGAATCATGGAAAAATGGCAGGACTAAATATCAGCTTCAGTGTAAGATTAAAAAAAAATACAGATAAAATTTACTACCAGTAGAAGACAACAAACTATTATAATTTGTATCACAAACTCTTCTAAGAGGAATATGTAGAAATTATATAAATTGTGCTAAATCAACTTTGCTAAGACAACCAATTAATTCTTGGTCCAGGGTTAAGTGCCTAAAGGATCAAACTCTAGCCAGCCAGTCTCCAAACTAAACAACCAACCCACAACTGCTACAGTAAACCTCCCATTCTGTCATAATTTAAAATGTTTTACAAGAGTAAATTTTATTTACTATTCATAACAATAAAACTCCAACTCCTTCTTTTCATATTTCAAGAAAGGCAAATTTGCAATAATTATCCCCTCCATTTTACTTATCCATGTTATGTCCATTGACAATAAAGTTATTGAAAGAGGTAGACCAGAAACATATCTTCCAGTCAAGATTGCTTTGTTTATCTATAAACTGTATAAGCTTTCATTAATCTAAGAAACTTCTTCATAATTTTCAAAATAATTCTTTATATGGAAATCTGGTATAACAGCATCCTTCCCCAAAGTGAAAGAATATATATATATTTGAAGAAATCACAATTTCTAGCTTCAGAGCTTTAGACAAGGTACTGAAAAAATTGGTCATAACTTGATACTAGGCTGTCTAAAAGTATATGACATAATCTTGCATGAACAATAGGATTACAGGTCGGGTTTCAGCATAGTTATTTTCTAAATTTAGTCGCTAATTTAGTTTTATTTTACAAATCCAAAGGCCTTCTCTCTTTTATAATCGTTATTGATTTAAGATAGCTTTGGTACTGCTAGTCACTTTCTATTATTAGAGTAGTTCAGATGAATGGACCGAGTCTGTAACTAACTAGCCAATCTGTTGTTTGCAGTCATAATCCACACAAAAAAAATCTGTCGCATTACTAGGCCTACAGAAGCTCTTCAGAGATGCACACGACATCTACTCTTCTTTTCTTCTCGGTTTATAAATATTCTTGCGTGGACCTCAAAGGTCAGTATTCAAAATCCCTAAATTGGTTCTCTTTCAAAATGCTTACAGTGAATACTCTAAACTAAAACATTGTCCTTTGGTAAACACAGGAGAGCAAAAAATACATTTTGATCACTGATTCCCATGGTCTACCACTGCAGCACATTTATGCATGCTGTAGTTTAGGTATCACATTAGACTTCACTGTCATATTTTCTGCTCTTTTTATCTCAGTTGCAAAGCATCACAGAAACCAATAAACTGCTAGAAAGTGACAAGGCTCCTGACATAAGAGGTATTTATAACCATTATTTATGTATTTATTTATTTATTTGTGTATTTATTTTTTAACCAGGTTAGTCCCACTAGGCTATGGTCTGTTTGCAGGGGAGACCAGAGGTGGTATTTATACTAGTAGGATAAATTTGGCCAGGGCATAGGAGAACTTCAACCTACTCTTTTTGATAGGTTCTGTGGGATCAAACAAGTTGACTCCACATATTTAATTTTGCCTTCTACTTTTCTCTCTTTTTTCATGCTGAATAGCAACAAAACCATTCAATCCTTACATAATATGTTGCTTCACCTCATTGTCCAGACCATGTGAACACAACTGTATTACTCTGTCCAAGGCTAGCTAACTTCTACCATAGCAAGGATCTTTGCTACTAATCTTCCTTATCTATAAGCTACTCTGCCAGGATGACTGCATTCCCATTAGCCAGCAAACTAACATGTCCACTCAAATACTTTCTCTCAGATGTTCCAGCATGGTTCTACCCACTTCCCCAGAGAAAGTTAGTCCTCTTTTTATGATTTAAGTTTTCACCTCATTTTGTTGTGTGGAGACAAATATTTTTATTCAAATGATAGATCTGGGTGTCATAAGACTTGTCTGAAGCTTGGTCTATATATATTAGCTGGGCAATATGACAAAGATGAAGCAATGGTATATTGCACATAGCTAATGATATAGATGTCCTTACCCTTTTTTTCACACAGACTGATAAGAAAGTAGTCCTGTGGAGACCGATCTTTTTACTGTTTTGCAGCTGGATATGTTTTCTGTGATTTCTCCAGCTCACGGTATGTGTTTAAGTAATGAGAAGCTGGAGATCTAAATAGATGTGTACAGCTTCTTTACCAGGATTTCAGATCATGTCTGCAAAGGTAAATTATGTGGCATACATTCATGCATCAGGCTTTATGGGGTTCTTAAACAGGTACTGAGTTATTGTATATACCAATTCCCATACTTTAAAAAATTACAGTTCTTTCTAAAAAAAAAAAAAAAAAAGTAATGTGATATATGCATTATCAGGTCTACCTAATAACATTGACAACGAAATAACCGACAGAAAAAAATGAAAAAAAAAAAGTTCAAAAACACGAAACTTCACATGCCCGACAAACCAAAATCCCGACAATCAACAAAACAAATACCTTTCCTGAAAAACACACACACAACACAAGAACACCAAAAACCTTACAAACCTACACTAAACCTTACATACACAACTATCTATGCACTAACCTTAACCCAAACCCTAATCCTAAGGTCCGTCACTATCGCACACTTACCTTACCCGCACCCTAACTCACTTAATCCGCCCCTAACCCTCAAGTCCGTCAGTATCTCACACTTACCTTACCCGCACCCTAATCCTAACTCACTTAACCTGCTCCTAAACCTAAACTCCGTCACTATCACGCACTTACCTGACCCGCACCCTACCCTAACGTCCGTCACTATCACACACTTACCTTACCCACACCCTGAGCCTAACGTCCATCCCTGTCGCACACTTACCTTAACATGTCGGTGTTCTCAGCATCGGGATTCTCAACTGTCAGTTTTCTCCATTGTCGATCTTCCGGTGTCGTTGTTCTCATTGTCGGCGTTCTTCGATTTCGGCATTTTCAGGTAGACCCGCATTAACTGGGTATGTCATGTATGATACATGTAAATCCCATGTACCTAAAGGCATTTTTTATCAGTCAATAATAGCAGCTGCATTAAATGAGTCTTTGCAATCATTTGTGAAATTGTAGCATGTGTTGAAAATCACACCATCATCTAGGAGCAGTTATGGTCCTTCTGTATTAGGTCCCTCTATTATATTCTCTTGAGGTAGACAGATTCACACCCAGTAATAATGAACAGACAATGTCTGGAAATTTCTATTTACAGTATTCTGGATATGCACTTGCCTTGTAGTGCAGGTACACACACACACTTGGTCTTGCAGCTGTGTCTTCTGCTGTGATTATCTTGTAGTATGTCATAATTAGTTGTACTGTAATGGGTACAATCTTTTACTGTCCTGAAATGAAGTCATTTCCCATTTAATACAGATATCTTCTATTTCCCCTGTGTAACTGACCATTCTTTGTTTTGATAGGATCTATAAGTTACCATTGTTTTTACCACAGTGGCTTTTTTATTTCTGTACATCTCTTTCGACTAAATGTTGTACTCACACTACTTCACCATGCAGTAAATATGTCTTGAACTTTTGTCCTAGTACACTTGCTGTCTTTTCTGAGCTTGTTTGAAAACTTGTTTTACATGTTTTATAATTTCTGGTTCTAGTAATACTCAAGACACTAGTAATTTAGTTTCAAGTCCTGTTTCTGTCAGCACCTGGAAAGGAAACATGCCAGGAGGTTGGAGAGGAGAGTTCTGATAGTTTAGTGAAATTAAATAACACTCTTAGTTTACATTAATAACACATTTTCTTATTACAGACTACAGTCTGATTTGTTCTTTCCATTTGCCTTCTGAATTGTGGATATCTTGGAATAGCACAAATGTTTTTAAATACCCATTCATCTGAACATCTATGGAATTATTATTTTACAAACTCAGGACTGTTGCCTGAGATAAGAATATCAAGAAAGAATTTCCAGTCTAGAAAACACTGCTTTGAACAACATTCCTTAGATGGCATGTCTCTCATTTTGATTACTTCTGGGTGCTTAATTTGGTAATCTACATAGATCAAAAATTTTGAATCTTTGAAATGGAATAAATCAGTTGCTAGTTTGTTCTGTGGCCTTTCTGGAATTGTTTGCGGTATCATTTCCACTTTTACATTATTCCAGTGAAATATACCACACACCACGCCCCTTTACAATCATCCTAATATATTGAGACATTTCTCACCAAAACATCAGACATCGGGAAGGAATTCCCTGTCAGGAAAATATTACCTTGAATAACATTATAACATACATGGATGACATGTCTCTCATTTTGATTATCCATTAGTACTTTATTCAGAAATTCATACCGACAGAGTTTGTGAATCTTTGAAATGGATCAAATCAATTGCTAGGTTACTCTATGGCTTTCTGGAATTTTATGTGGTATCATTTCATCTTTAAACCCGCGGTGGTGGTGCTGCGGTAGCATTGTCACCTCACAGTAAGACGCTGTCCAGTTCGATTCTCAGCTAGAACGTCTTCTGCATGGAGGCATGCATGAATGGGCGTACCTTCGTTGAAGGTTGTGCGTCAGGGCTGGTAACTCGGCATGTAAAAATCAACTACCATTCATTAGCGGACCGGAGTTCCACTGTGGCGACCCCTAACCGGGAAAAGTCGAAAGAAACAACAACAACATAATTTCATCTTTAACTTTTACATTCTTCCTGTGAATTACACTACACACCACACCCCTCTACAAGCATCCTAATCTGGTAAGACATTTCTCACTCCCAAAAATGATATCCTGCATTCTTTACTTATACTTCATTATTCCAAGATGTACTTCATGGAGTCTCTCTCCAGCATTTTGTTTCAGAGCAGATTCAGCTTGATTATTCTCTTTAATTTGAACAATATATCTTATACACAGTTAATCTTGCTATATTTATTTACATCTATATATGCACTGGCACTTGTTTCCTTTCTTCTGGCAATTCTTTCATTGTTGTTGTTGTTGTTGTCTTTCGGCTTTTCTCATTTAGGGGTCGCCATATTACTGTTTCTTAAAGCAACTTCATTTCTATCAGTGTTTATTTTGCATGCTCCCTGCATTATTGCAACATTTCTTCTGAAATCACAAAATAGGGAATTATAAACATCACTTCAACATTTTTACTCAACAGTTCCTCCATACTCTCTTTTTAAGTAAGCTCTGCTCAGTGAAACTGCAGTGTACATCTCTCTCCCTGGGTTATAAAATTCTAGACCATAGTTATGTAGAGTTAATACAATGCTTTGAAGACATAGTGGCACATCATATAATGGCTTTAGGAAAACATGTTATATTTCTATATGATCTGTTGTTACATGGACATGTCTTCCATAAACATACTCACAGAGTTTTTCAAGGCCATGCCCATACGTCATAGCTAGAAGTTCCTTACCAGATTTAATATATCTTGCCTGTGCTTCTGTCAATGCTTTGGCACCATAGAAAATGCGTTGCCCCTATTGCTGTAGTACTGCACCTATACCAGACGTACTGGCATCCATTTCTAATGTAGCTGGTTTTGTTGTCCCATATTATTCAAGACTCAATGAATCTGTAACCAGTTTCTTTAGCATAGTGAAACATTTCTCCTATTTTTTATCACCTTACCAGTCTAAGTTTTTCTGATGCAATTTGCTCAAATGTAAAGACATGCAATGTATGCATTAAGCTTGTATAGTTATTGAAACATGGCAAGAAATCTTAATAATGTATTTTTGTCTTTTAGTCCTTCTACTTGGAAACAGTGCTTTTTCTCTTGATGTGGCTGAACACCATAGTGTGCCAAGACATGCTTAATGCCTCTGATAGTACTTGCACATATTTGACATGTTTTCTTTAACTGTAGATTATTTGCTCTCATATTTTCTAGTAACTTAAAATTCCTCAGAGCATTCCAGATTGGACTTACCCTAAATCAGTGTATCATCTATAGTGTTTAAAAAAGCCTTCCAGACCCTTTATTATCAGTTTAACTATTCTCTGGACTGTGACCGGTTCTGATGAAATACCAAAAGGCATTCTCAGTATGTAACATTATAATGATGTGTGTTGAATATACACAGTTTTTAACTGCTGATTTCAAATTAAATTTGCCATAAGCCCTGGCTAGCAGAAAACACTGGAAATATTTAGCTCTTGGTAATATGGATAGAAAACATCATCAATGTAGGTGACCAGTAGTTTCTTAAATATGATGTATTCAGGTCTTGCAAATCTACACAGATACTAATTTGGTCTAGTTTAACTATGATAACCACACATTTTCGCCATGGAATAAGCTCTGTCTTGTTATTACACTCAGTTGCTCAGTACATTTCAGTTCCTTTTCCAGTCTCTGCTTTATTGCATCTGAAACTGTCCTCAATGCCAGTTCAAATGGTGAACTCTTCAGCTTCATCTTAATATTATTTGCCCAAGGATACAGTCAGGCCCTATGCACAAATCAGCATAACTTTCAAAACATAATTTTGAAATCTTCTGATAAGTTTTTTTTTTTGTTAGCATCAATCTTCAATCTTTAATGTTGTTCTGTGTACTGTATTTTTCATCAAATCATTGCTGTTTCTCTTTGGATTATTTTTCAACTATAATACTCAACTGCATAAGCTGTTTACTTCACAAATGTACAATTATCTTCTCTGTTATTGCATAGATTAGAACATGCATGACCAACTGTTTGAATCATGCTCTGCATGAATTTGTGATTATTTGCTTTCACTACCTGCATTATCTCTGTTGATACAATAAGGCTGACATACATTGGTTATAGATTTAGCCATGCCCAACTGAATACCACACAGTACTTCTTAGTATATTAGATGCTTTAGTGAAACAACTTGGAGCAATAGACTGGAAACTCTATTTTCTGTAAGTTTAGTATAACTTTTTTGCATTTTGTTGTTAGCTTATGGTATAAATTAGTCAATAATGTAACCATTGAGCCCTTATCTGTGAAACGGTATCCTTATTACCCTGGATGCATTTTCTGTCAAAATTTTACATTCTGCATGGTATCAAGCTTAAGATTATATTTTTGCCACTGATACACAGTTTCTCAGTTTGGTGCTTAATTTTCTTGCAACATCCATGTGCTTCTGCCTTTTCTGTAGATACAGAAATCTACTACTACTACTACAATACACACACACACACACACACACACACACACACACACACACACACACACACACACGCACGTGCGTGCATACACCCACACACACGCGCATACACACACACACACACACACACACACACACACACACACACACACACACACACACACACGCACATGAACACGTACACACTCCCACGTGCAGACACACACACACACACGCGCGCGCGCACACACACGCACATAAACACGCACACACACACACACACACACACACACACACACACACACACACACACACACGCACACACACGCACACACACGCACAAACAACACACACATATACGTCATTTGCAACTTTCTGTCACAGCCATAAACTACATTATCTGTACTTGTATTTGCATCAGTTACTTGTAAAATATTTTCTGACTACTTTCTCTGTTTTTCTACATTTCTGAGATATGGTTCAATAGATCACACTGTCTGCATGCTTTATTCTTCAATGGACATAATTTAACCCCATACCTGTGACCTCATCTTAAGCAAAAGGCATTTATTCAAATGTGGCTACCTTGTTTTTATTTCTGCAATGTTTTCCTGGCTTCCTGTTACATTTTCACACTGCTGTGTGGTTTCTACACTATCACGCATTATTATCATTACTTAAAGTAATTTTCTGCTCTAGTTCAACTTATCAGTTATTCATTTCCTCTACTCTCATATTTATATACATCTTATTTCATTTACTTTATTTACATCCACATCCTTATATAATGTTTAATCTGTCTCAGCAAAAAAGTTTGCTTCTCAGTTCATTGGAGGTTACTAAGCTGTCAGCCCAATAGCCATTTTAAGCCTGGGCATGCTTATATTAAACTTACCAAAATATTTCTGATGTGTAAATATACCAAAGAATTTCATGATTACAATATAGGCTTGCACACATCAAGTGCTCACCAGGCTGCCTCCCCCCAATTATTAGGGACATAGGGTCCAAACCAGGGGTAAATTTGTGATTTCCCATCCATTGGCACAAGTTACATTTGAATAGAATTATGAATGAGCTGTGATCACATGGATGGGAAGCCTGTTCCAGATAAGGGGTAATCTCTGAGACATACTTGTCTTTCAAACCTCTCCTGTTCATATTGCAGATAAAGTTTAGGTCCTTAGAATGGGTATTTATGATGTTATTTGTCTTACAGATCTATCAGTGTGGGATCAGAGGATGCCTTGTAGGCAGGGCATAGATCACTGCATAGCAGTCTATAGGAGATCAAGGAAAGGAATAGTGCTTTGAGAAGGTCCATACATGATTTGTTGATTACTTCCTGTGTTCCTTTTGTGAGGAACTTATGTGGTCTCTGTGGTTAATCACTTTTATGCAACAGACAACTTTATCTCAGATTAATGAATCATACAAGTCTTCAAATGTATATTCTTTAGCCCTGTGTCTTAAGTCAGTTACATATGCATCTATAGTGGTAGTTGTGGCCTGTATTTTTGTTTAAAAAATGCTGAATATATGGCAAATATTTCTTAGCTCGCAAAACTGATGAAATCTGTTTTTTATGATTACTAACTCAGCTTTTTTCTCATGTGATTACATGTGATAATGGATTTACTACAATGTCTTCAGCAATGTGAAGAAAAGTGGCTAATATGCTGTCTTACTTTTCTTTCTCATGCCGGATACCACACAAAAAAGCCCAAACCTCTGCAGTCGTTTCTTCCAATATTTCTATGTTTTACACTCTTTTCTGCTGCTGCCTGTTGGCCATCATCCCCCTTCTGGCCAATTAGCCTATTTCTTGCCTGTCATTGGAGTGAGGGGTAACTGGGAGGAGCTGTCATTTAGAAGGTCATTAGGGAGGAATGGTTCAAGGGTTTTTATCTTTAGCCATACATTCCTCTGCAGATGTCTAGCTTGTGGAGCCAAAGATGGTCATACAGTGAGGTGTCCATTCTGATAAACCCACACTTCTGCAAGGGGCATTTTTAACAAGCAGCCACCACCCTCCAAGCATGGGAGGTGGTTTCTCCAGGCTCCACCAGAGAAATTGCACTTCCCTGTGTGCTCTCCCAGTCGAGGTTGACAGGTGATGCCCCAACACTCCTTTCCCTCCCTGCCTTGCTCCTCCAGTGTCAGGGCTGCTAATCCAACCCTGGTCTCCTGGGTCACAGTAAGGACTTTATCCCACTGTATCACAGTGTCAGGCTATTGCTTCCAATTTTGTACCAGATTCCACTGAAAAATCAAAAAAGTGCGCAAATTAAGTACTAAAATATTTGCCAGGATGAAAATGGTGCTGTTTTAATGTGACGTATTGCTGCTTTTTTAACTTACCTGACTATTTTTTTCTTTGTTTTAGCCACTGTCCCAAAAATGTATAATGGTGGATTGAGTGAAAAGCTTCCAGAATGTCTCTTTCACATAGTTACTCAGTCGTTGCTTTCTTTACTTTATCATTTTTCATTGTTTTATTGTTAATTCATTGCTGTTTGTACTCTTGAATTGTAGCTGATGGTCTAAAAGTTCTGTAATAACTGAAATACGTTTCACCTTCTGCAAAAAAATAGTGGTGGTGTGGTTAGATCCATCCTTATCATCAGTTCTTATTGCACCAACTTTTAATGTAAATTTCCATGTAGATCCATGAAGAACACTCAAGCTGGGATCATCCTTCACTTCCATAGGTCTCAACCTCTTAAGAGGCCAATGTGGAACACAGACCCTAACAATGTGTGACAAATGGTCAAAATGTGGAACACACTATTTTCGCACTGCACAAAATGTGCCTTCGTCATGGAGCATGATAGAACATCTTTAAAATTCAATAAGACACACTCCTCAGATCCAAAACCTTTATTTATCTGCAATACCATAACCACACCATAAGTAAATTAAACAGCATTTTACAAAAATAAAAATCAAATTTACTACATTTCCTACACGGACATTACAAGTCACACAAATGATTTTAGTTAGACTAAGTTAGTTAAATAGCATCCTGTCATATGTCAGATGTAGACTTATTGCCATGGAGCATGGTACTTAACAAATGTTCTTGCAACACACACACACACACACACACACACACACACACACACACACACACACACACACACACACACACACACACACACACACACACCAATACTACCTGCATTTTGCATACACCACTTTAGATGTGTTCTACCCCTGTCCTACTGCCAGTTCTGGGCCTGGCAAAGGTGCCTAAAAAGGGTACTTAAAACCAGGGCCCTCTGTACTTTTACAAGAATGTTCCATTTAAGACATCATGCCTTAGAACAGTTATGACCAAAGAATGCACAATCAAGTTACACTCTAAAGTTCTACCAGAAAACAAAACCGAATACTTTAAATCATCTCATTACTATAAATAACTCACTTCTGACATCCATTCTGACATACCTCTCAACCTCTTAGTGCAACAAATCTGGACAAAGCCCTGCCCAACGTACTAGGGGGACAAGCAGCACAAAAACTGAGACTCTTTAAATATTGCACTGATAAACTTAGAAATTATGCTCTCATAAACTCTTGCCATACAGTTTCTGCAAAAAAAATGGCTTTTACTTTCAGAAATGTACTAGGGGACAAGCACAAACAGACACTAAATATTGTTCTTATAAACTTAGAAAGTTGCTAGAATAACAGGACCTGACTTGGCATACAGTTAATGCAAAAGAAATAGTAATTACTTTCAAAGATGTATGAGGGAGACAAGCAGCACAAACAGAGACACTTTAAATATTGCTGTTATAAATGTAGACAGTTGCTAGAATAACAAGGACCTGACTTGGCAAACAGTTTCTCTAAAATGGCACACAGACACTTTAAATATTGCTGTTATAAACTTACAAAGTTGCTAGAACAGGATCTAACTTGGCATACAGTTTCTCTAAAAAATGGCAATTACATTTACAGTTGCACTAGTGGGACAAGCAACACAAACACAGAGACACTTTAAATAGTCCTCTTATAAAACTCAGAAAGTTGCTTAATTAACAGTATCAGGTGGTGAAAGTGGATGAGTTTAAATACTTGGGATCAACAGTTCAGAGTAATGGTGAGTGTGGAAGAGAGGTGAAGAAGAGAGTACAGGCAGGATGAAGTGGGTGGAGAAGAGTGTTAGGAGTGATTTGTGACAGACGAGTACCAGTAAGAGTGAAAGGGAAGGTCTACAAGAAGGTAGTGAGACCAGCTATGTTATATGGGTTGGAGACAGTGGCATTGACAAAAAGGCAGGAGTCAGAGCTTGACGTGGCAGAGCTGAAGATGTTAAGATTTGCACTGGGTGTCACGAGGATGGACAGGATTAGGAATAAGTATATTAGTGGGTCTGCCCAGGTTGGAAGGTTTGGAGACAAAGCCAGAGAGGCAAGATTATGTTGGTTTGGACATGTGCTGAGGAGAGATGCAGAGTATATTGGGAAAAATATGCTAAGGATGAAGCTGCCAGGTAACAGGAAAAGAGGAAAACCTAAGATAAGGTTTATGGATGTGGTGAAAGAGGACATGCAGGTGGTTGGTGTGACAGAGCAAGATGCAGAGGACAGGAAGAAATGGAAACAGTTGATCTGCTGTGGCAACCCCTAACGGGAGCAGCTGAAAGAAGAAGAAGAAGATGTAGTAGGGGGACAAGCAGCCCACAGATACTAAATACTGCTCTTATAAACTTAGAAAATTGCTACAATAACAGGATCTCTGCTAGCATACCAGTTTTAAGGATAAGGAAATACTTGCCTAACCAATAACCTTAACCATTAACATTAACCTTAACCATTGCAGCTAAAACAGTCACTTACCTCTACCTATGTAAACAGCACCAGCAGCTTAATACAATCCACGGCACAAACGATGATCCAGCAGGCAGCAAAATAAACATCAACTTTCTGACTGGTCTCACTCCATCAAAGCAGCAGCAAGCTTGAGAAAACAACAGGAAACAGCAAACTCTTGAAAAATACAAAAACAGCCACCGAGTAGTCTCCAAAACACCAAAACAGACTTTAATGTAGTGAAGCGCTTTTCATCTACCCAAATAGGTAGACTTCATCATGGTTTTGTCTGATGAAGTCTACCTATTTGGGAGACTACTTGGTGGCTGTTTTTGTATTTTTCAAAAGCAGCAGCAAGCACCGTCCCTGAACCTGAAGTCCATTCAGCTCACTAACTCCTCTCCTAGCAGGCTGGCTTCCAAGTCCCAAAGTCTTCACCACAGCCGCTCCTTCCTTTTCCCTGATGCCAAAGTTCCCAGTCTTCAGAGTTCTTCCTTCCAAGTTGTTGTTGCAAGCAACTTGCAAAAAGTAAAAACCCCTGATTCCTGGAAGCCTTTTCAAGCCATTATTTTGGTGTGAAAAGGCATCCCGGAACGCAATTGGCCTGTATTGGGGAGCTCTCATTGGATCCCATCCCCCTGAGAAGCTAACTTGATTGGCTCATAGACCACATTCACGACTGACTGTAAATGCGATCTACGAGCCAATCAAAAACTGCGGACCCCAGCCAACACTATGTAATGTGGAAGGGCAGCACAGTTATGCACTGGTTTGTATACCGCAGTGCCGATTGGCAGTAAGTGCAGTATACAAACCAATCAGAATTCATGCAGCAGAGCCACAGCTGTTCAATGCGGAACAGCGGAACAGTGGCTTCGCTCGTCGTTAAATGCAAAGTGTTCCGCATACTCCGGAGCACTTGGATACTCAGTTCACTTCTGACACTGTCAATTAATTGATTTAAATAATGAGATATGTGAGAGCTAAATGGGTACCTGCAGTTTTTTTACTAGCATGATACAGAACCCCCTAAAGAATCATATCATACTTTCATGTATTAGTCTTATAGGAGCATGATGAGGTACTGAACTATAATACATAAGATACACTCATCATCAATGAATTTCAGTGGCATAGCCCAGGCTTACTACATATATATTTGTCAAATAACTACAAATCCATCTAGTAAATGGGGCAGAATGCAGATTTTGCAGGCTACTGTGGGGTTGCCACCTTTGAAAGAAGTAAAACCTGACAAAAGGTTGTACTCTTTGTTCTGCTCCTTTCTCTATCCCCTTTTGATAAGTGAACATGTAGTGCTACTGACTTTGAAGAATTAGTAGCAAAGTGTGTGTGTGTGTGTGTGTGTGTGTGTGTGTGTGTGTGTGTGTGTGTGTGTGTGTGTGTGTGTGTGTGTGTGTGTGTGTGTCATGCAGAAGAATGACTATGGAAAGACTAGCCACCTGGTGGTGTGAACATTGGCTGTAGGTGATATTTGCTATTGATATGATACCCTGACCACGTGTATAGAATAGGAAGAAAAAGGGGTTGATGCCAATGCTGATATTAAAAGCTGTTTTATATTCTTATTTAAGCAGTTAGTACCTTTGCTGACACTATTACACTTGGAAAGCATAGGACCTAAAACACTTACTTGGGAGATGAAGGTACAAAGAATGATAAAGGCTCAAGTATACTGTTTCCTCTGTTGAGTAGTTTATATTTTCCTGAATCCATTTGTGTTCATATCCACATATCATTTTTACTGGATTCAGAAAGTATGTATGTCTTTGCTCCTACAGAAAGCAAGTGCAACTTGGAGAACAGACCTATTAGTTTGTTATTGTTAAATGAATAATACAAACTTCATTTAGATTCAACATGAAAATGAGTGGTCAGGTAAAATTTATTAGTGGTCTTTTCAAGGTCACATTTCACACCTCAATGGTTGATAGTAAAAACAAAAAATAGCCTGTTCTTACAAGTTTAACTGCAACTTGGAAATCCAAGTAAAACAGTATACAGTTTGGGAAAATGTACATATGAAAGGTATAGGGACTCATAATGACTTACAAAAACTGACAAACCATATCCAAAACCTAATTTAATGAGAGAGAACCTAATTTTCTGACTATCTGAAAAATGTCCTAAGCATTGGCAACCCTATTGCTATGGCCTTCATGTTACATGTATAGCACATACACAACCCTGCCCAGCAAGGCTTTAGTAAGGAACACAATGTTTGTAGTTTCTCACTTCCCTTTTTGATGTAATAAGCCCTGTTGTGAATTAAAAACTGTTCACATTTGCAGTACTTGCGCACATCATAAAAACATTTGCTTTTATGAACCATAACAGACTGACATTCCAATATCTGAAATATTAACCCACTCTTTTTGGTCTGTCACACTCAATTTTTTTTGGTTTGTTATTGTAACAGTGAGTTTATCACACACATTTCTAAGAACTCTGATTATTCAGTATTTGTTTAAAGGATTTCAGACATTCTATTACGTTTTTTAAATTTCTTCTTTGCAGATGAAGTGAAATTACAACAGAAAACTGCCCAACTTTTCATTCTAGGGGCAATGATAGTGTTTATCCTGCTGCATATATATGAAATGATGGAGGGAAATGGTACAGAAACAAAGCTTGTATCCAAGCCCCGTCTTGGCAGAACTCTAAGCTATGGGACAATTAGAGTTAAGAAATGCTTAGGGTATCCATCTACCTGAAACATGAAGTCTCCATTCCTCTGTAACTCAACTTATGTTCTCACAATGCACAAATCAATAGGTGGAATAAACAAATGACTGGCTAGAGTGTGTTGCCTGAGTCCAATGGAAACGAGGGTCAAAATGTAGGGAAAAGATTATCGAAGCTTGTTTTGTTGGCATCGATTCAACTTGCATCCACTTCACTTCTATACATTATCACCTAATTACAATATACTACCCATCTGTGTAGATCAGTGCTTTACTGCTTATCCTGTCTGTTATCATTTAACTGATGTGCCAAGTATTTGCTCTGTATTTTAACTATAACTAGAAACAGTTTTATGATCATGTGTACACCACTTCAAACAAAACTACAGACCATATCAAATAAAATTTGTCTTTCCATTCCAAATTCCCCTTGCAATTAACACCACTGCTTCACTTTAGTCAAAGCAAAATGATTCCCCATACAAGCCAGAACCAACTTCCTTACTTTTCAAACTACTCCATCAAGGTATCACATTTCCTTGCGTAGTGAAACTCATTGTAGCCAGCCCAGCCTACAGCCTCAGAAGCCAATCTGCTGGTTGGCCTTCACTACAAACGCCATCCATAAAAGTATATTGTGAAGATCATCGCTTCTCTGTTCTTCCCCCTAAGTCATGGTGATCTCTCCCTTACAAGCTCACCCACCACTCAAGCAGCTCCAAATTTAGGCCAGAATTCAAAGAATTCCGGATTGGTGAACACAAATGCAATACCTGGAGACTGGGGACATTACTTAAATGTAAATTTTCCCTGGTGGGTTAACACCCCTCCTACTCTATACTATCTGAGTTAGAAATTTGCCTATTTGCATACTTGTCAGTTCATGGGCATTATTTTTCCCTTCAGGTATTTCTTGTTAGACATCAGTAACACAATCCTGTAATGCCCTTTGGAACATGTAACTATCATTGTTTCTCTGTACTTCAGTTTCTTTGTACATTGTTATTGTTCTTTTGTATTCATGCCTATGTATTATTAGTCGTATATGTGTTTTATTATGTTTCTGTAGATATTTGTTGTTTGTTGCTTTTCATTGTTACAATGTGATTGTAACCTGGGCTGAGTCTGCAACTGGTCATTCTGTGATTATCTAGTAACCAAAATATAAATAAATAAATGCAAAATTCTATTCATTATAGTGTGAATATTGCACACATCTATTTTTCAGAACCTGCTGTTGTTATACTGATATTCATATATATTCACATTGTGAATTTATCTCATGCCCCTGTCATTTTGTTGCCCAAACATGACTGTCTTATTACTGTTTACAGGTTATAAAGTCTTTGTTGTTACATACTGCTATGCAGATTACCAGTATTTTTATTGATTGTAGTTTTATTATCTATTCTTATTGTCTGGAAATTTATCTCTCCAGAGTTCAACTGAAAATTAAACTTTCTAGATGTACTTCTCACTTGGCAATTGTAAAAAATAAATGAATAAAGCCTTTCTGCAGTGATATATCACTATCTTTAAACAACTAAAGCTTACCGTTTTATTGTCTATGTCTATAAACAGCTAAAGCTTATTGTTTTCATCGAACCTTTTTCTCATTGATTGCAACAGTCCTTATAATACTAACAGTCCTTATAATACTAGGGATACCCATTGCAAGTTTCAAAACATTCCAGTCGTGTTCAGTACTCTTTAGTTTACAGACGTACCCTCAACCTATGGGATTTGGAAGGAAAAAAGTCCATCATCCAGCTTTCTTTTTTGCAGATAACATGGCTCAATTAATCAAAACTGTCACGCTCCCCTAGACAAGTTAATGGAATTCTACACTGAGTAAATGAAATTAAATATTTTTCACAGTATATTGATAGTTCCCGCAGTAACTGTTTCTGGAATATGACATTTTTATTTGTTATACCTCAAGATGATCTGATGAAGGCTGTCATACTGGCTTTTCATAATCTGTGTCTCTATAAGATTACATCAGAGAGGCAAACCATGTTATGTGGTCTTGTCTTTCACTGCTCAGTGGCATTTGTGATTACTGTGACTTCCTGCTTTTTGACTGTGTCTGAGAGAGGTGGCTGGTGCTCTGATCTGTTTCAGTGACTGTCTTTGATTCTGTTTGTGCTTATTTTTTTAAAAAGCCATTTTATGGTGCTTTTCGGTGTTAAAATTAGATCAGCTGCAAATGTTGTTGTTTTTGTTCAAGTTCAGAACTGTACCCCAGGTGAAGTGATGTGTAGCTGATAATCTGTGACAGATAGTTCACAAGAAAAATTACTTTTACTAGCCCTCCAGCACTAGAACTAAAATCATAGTACTTTGTAAGGGTCATAATGCCTACGGTAAAGCGCAGTTTCCAAATTCACTGACTTGTCTCAACCAAAATTTGTGTATATAATGTAAAAGATATTTAGAAACACCAAAAATAAAATAACATGGGATTACATGGAAAGGCAAAAAGTTGTGAAGAGAATCAGATGTCCAAGGTACAGACAGGAAACTGTGAAAGCAATGGTTACTCATATTTTCTCTGTATGTGGTATTTCTGAAGATGAAATGGAATAAAAATCACATTGTGATTAGAAAACCTTAGAAAAAGTAGAGATATCCTTTCAAGAGTAGTCTGTTTTGACATTCAGTTTAAATTGTTTCTTCTCCATTAGTACAAGTACCCATGTTATGTTTATGACCTTTAAATCTAAGCCATAGTACATTAAAACTACAATATAAGTTTACTTAGTTGTACTAACTGCTGTGTTGGTACCATCAAATATTGTTTCATTACTCTTGATTTCTATCTCACTTCTAATGACCACGTGAGTATCATTGGCAGATACGTCAGTACGAAAACAAGTCTCACTGGTACACCTTTACTTTCTAGGACGAGGTGGCCAGTACTCATGTGACATTTTTCTCCTTCATATCTATATATGGTTAAAAGGCATACTACATGAAACAAACCTAAGTATGAATTTACTGCCCTTTATTTTGTATGCTTGCTTTTGTTTAACTTTGCTTGGTCTCCTTTCTACAGCTATTTTACAGTGTTTTTTTTTTTGGCTTTGTCCCTTTATAATGACCATCAAGCCCTATTCTCCAAGTTACTGTATGGACTTGTTCATTACTATGGGCAAGAGGTGTTCATTTATTGCTGTAAAGATCAAACAAAGCAGCAGTGGAAGCCATCATACACATGCTGGAGGTTGGGGGGATTTTTATTGACCCCCCACCTTCTCTTGCACATGTCCATTTAGATTCAACAGGCTGGTATGCAAACTGCCTTTAGTGATGGGTGTCTGTGCCTCTGCATACAAGGTTATTAAGTGCACCCCCCTCCCTTTGTAGACTTCCCTTCCTGTACAGTCCCTGGTCTGCACCACGGATTCAACCACAGAGAGGGATCCTGAACAGAAGATTTCCTCCTCCTCCTCTTCCTCCTAGCAGGCTAGGCATCATCATTCCTCTCTTCTGTCACACCAACTCCAGTAGGTGCCCAAGTCATTAATCAAACTTGGGTCACCCGGATCACAGTCAGGACTTCACCTTTCTCTAAAAACAGGATTCTAACAGACCTGGAGTCTTGTTTCATGCGCAGGTGACACTATCTACTCATTCATTCACTGAATTATTTCTTCTACCAGCTCCTTGTCTTCTGTTCTACAGATCATACCTACAGAGGAAGCATCATTTTAATATCTAACTAACTGCTAACTGGTCTAGCTGTTGTTATTAAACTCTAGTTTCATTCTTATGTACCATGTGCATGTCAGGCTAGTTCAGGACTTGTTTTTGCACTGGGGGAGTTCCAGGCCAGTCAGCTCAGAACTAAGAGTCCAATTGTTTTTCTTTCTCACCCACCCTGTTGTTGTTGTGTCTTTAAACTCAGTGTATCCATTGTTGCCCGCCCCTTGTGATAATTTGGCAAAATAATTCCCTCCCTCTCCCTGTTTGTTGGCTGTTAACAAGAAGCACATAGGTATCATTTTGCAAAGTCTCTCCCCCTTACTTACCAGGCTAAAAGACCTTTATCTCTCAACCTCCTAGAGCAGAAAATCTGGACAAAGACATATAAAATAGGGGAACAAGTGCTGAAAAATAGGGAAAACATTTAAATAGTGATGGGTGTCTGTGCCTCTGCATACAAAGTTGATAGAATATTGGGTTTTGCATTGACACGAATTTTCTGAAGGGTATGAAGTCTGAAACTCAAATCTCTGTCATTTTTTCTGACTTTGATCCTTGATGATTTGGCAGTGATTTCATAGAAAACCTGGATTTTATGAGAAATAGACTGAAAATATTTATGGTAAAAAATATGGACATTCTGTGAAAATCTGGACTGTTGAGGGGTAGTTGGCATTGAGTGTACTGCTTGCACTGATTTTAGTATCAAATTAGTGAGTTTTTTTGCTATAACTAGTTTACTGATACTTGCTTGTGGCAGGATGTTTCCAGGCTAGTTGTTTTGTATTGAAATTTAAATACTCAGTAGCAAGTCCACCCAAACATTATTCTAAGACTGAACTCCAAGCAGTTATACTTATCCCTGTGTCAGAATTATCCCAGTCAGTATCATGGACCAGCACTTCCCCACAACTTCTCTAACTAGCCTGATTGTGGTAGATATCTTAAGACTGTGTAATAATTGTCTCATGCTATCTGATGATCATCTATTACTCAAATAACATAACAAAGCGTGAGAGAAGTACATATATCATATCCTTGGAGGCATAAATCTCACACACCCAAAATCTTCAGCAGTATACCACATATCACACTTCTCCAAGGTCATCACAATACACATAATCCATCATATACTGAGGTTTTAAACATTAACTTGCTTAAACCTCAAAGACCTCCAAAACACAACACAGGCACAAAGCACGCTGAGCATATTAAGCCTACTTATTCACATAACACAAGGAGTCCCAAAGTCACACATGTTGAGTCAGTAATGCATTGACCCAATTAAGCATTATTGTTATTGGTGACTCCATTGTAAGACATATAGATGTGCCCCTTACTGGCTGAGCAAGGAAAGAGTGACAGTTAGTAGCTTGTCTGATGCCAGAATACATCAGATCATGCATACACTCAAGTCCAAGTACCAGTATGGCTCTGACATAGTTCATGCCAGTGTCAATCACTTGAGGTGTACCTCTCTGGATTATATGAACAGAGACATGATAGAGCTCTCGGATTATGTGTTCAAGGCGGGTATGATCCTAGCATTGAGCAGCATTCTACCTTCTATAAGGATGATGCCACTATATGAGCAAACAATAATTGACTTCAATAATTGGCTTAGTTTTTGGTGTTGTTCAGAGTGGGTCTAATGTTTGTAAGCCTGGGAGGATACGATCAACAACTCACACTGCTTCCCTAGGGATGACCTGCATTTGTTCCCTCATAGGTTTTGATTATTGGCATTGTCCAGCCCATAGTGCATTTTTTAGGCAATGCCAGTCTGATAAACATACCAACATAACAAAACAAGCAAAGGGAAATATGACAATGTTACTGATCGGTGCTAGGAGCCTATACAAGAAACTTCACTCCCTGCAAGTCCTTCTCACCCTGGAGACATTGAGGTCTGCGTAGTGACTGAGACATGGCTTAAAATAGCAAACAGCACTGCAGCTGTGCAGGGCTCTAATGCCTTCCCCACGTACAGACCAGCTACTGTGCAGGAAGAGAAAAAAGGTTGGGGTGTCTCAATCTACATCCAGAAGAGACTCACATCAAGCCTGGTAAAGCAGCATGATGCACTAAAGCTTCTTCATGTCCAAATAACCATCAGTAAGATCCCATACCATATATTAGCTAGCTATAGAACTCCCTCTATGACAAAAGAAGGCCATAATGCCTATCAACAGGAAGTAGAATCACTCAGTATTAAACCCAATACCATTTTCCTAGGCAGTCTAAACTATTCATCTATAGGCTGTAAACAGCACCAGTAGTGCACAAGCACAGAAATTCCTGGACTTTATCAATACAAATGCCCTTGAACAATTAGTCAGGAGTGCACACTGGGGGGGTGGCGGGTGGGACGATAGCATTTTGGATCTTGTCCTTGCTAATATGACAGTATCTTCCATCACCCCTTGTGAATCTTTATCACTTGTTAGGTCTGATCATAAAGCACTCTTCTTTGAAAGAAAACTGAAAACAGAGATCCCTTCCTCTCAAGGTTCCTTTAGAAATTTATTTATGACAAACTACCTACTTCTCCCAAGTGATACATTGGCGAGCTTCAAATCCCTAACAAACCAAGCTGACTCCACTGAATATTCAGAAATGTACACCATCACACTATACCAGCATGTAAACAGCTGCATAGATGCAGCAGTACCCTGAAAGAACAGGTGCAGGGCAAACTCCAGAAATAAACCCACATGGTTGAACCATAATATCAACGAACTTCATAATAAATGAAAAAGAATTTTGACCAAAAGTAAGAAAAGTATTTCCCAGAATGTTAGAGCCCTTGTCACTGAAATAAACAAACAACTCAGAAGCTTAATAAAATCCAACAAAGCCAAGTCTGAGGCTAAAATAGCTACCCAAGTCAAAGACAATCACAAGGCATTTTTAGTTATGTTTGTAATCTCAAAAGAACAATGCAGCAATGCTCTGAGCTGATTGTGAATGATATTACCTACACTGAGGCTGAAGACATAGAGAGCATACTGGCTGATAAATTAAGCTCTAACTTTACCCCTCTTTCCCCTCTGTCTGTCCCTCAAGAAATACTTGAAACTAGCTTGCCTCTAGCTATCACACAAGACCAAGTCCTAAAAGTGCTATCAAAAGCTAGAAATACTGCATCAATGGGTCCTGACAATATCCATGGATGCATCTTAAATAGTATGAGGCATGATTTAGCAACACCCCTAACAATACTGTTCAATCTCAGCCGCCATACAGGTTTTGTATCAAGCAAGTAGAGAACAGCTATAGTCATTCCCCTACATAAGTTAAGACCTTCCACAGATCTAGGCAGTTACAGACCCATAAGTCTGACCTGCCTCATATGTAAAGCTATCGAAAGACTCATCATGGAATTAATCAATCAGGACATAGGGAACCTCCAAACACTGGGCCCATGCCAGTTTGTATTCATCAAGGGCAGGTTATGCTTTCTCAACCTGGTGGATTTTTCTTTTTAAAAAGGTAAAAAAAAACAATGGATGAAGTCAAAATAGTAAACACCGTATACCTCAACCTGACCAAAGATTTTTACACAATTGCCCTCTCAGGCATAGTAGAAAAGCTAAATAAATTGTGAATATACTCCTATGTCACCCTGCTGGATTGACAGACAATTCACAGATAGGACAGAGATAATCAAAATAGGGAAAGTTACCTCTACAAAGAGACCAGTTACCAGCGGAGTACCTCAGGGTTCTGTTTTGGGACCTCTCCTATTTGGCATTTGCATTTATAAAGTAAAAGCCAATACCAAAGTACTATGGCTGACTAAGTTTAGAGATGACTGCAAACTAGGAGCAGTCACTGATTCCCCAAATGACTTGGCTATCCTGCTGGAAGGTTTGTCTCAAATAAGTAACTGGTGCCAAAATCATGGACTGCAACTAAATGCCAAAAAAAAGTATTATTTTATCCTGTGGGATGACATCTACCCCAGGGAACTACCACAGTGACAACACGCCCTTAAGAGTTGAAGCAGCTGTTCGGGATTTGGGAACTTATGGGGACAGTGCCTTAACTTTTGACCAAGATATGTCAATTGTTGTAAGAAAGTCCTTTTACATTGCATAGCTTATAAACAAAAGGACTGTGTGTAGATCTAGGGATGTCATTATCCCCCTTTACTCAGCCCTCATTAGGCCAATCATTGAATGTAATACCCCTTTTGGTATGTATCTGTCCAGGCATATGCAACAACTGGAATGCTCACAGAGATACCTTGCTAAAACGATACAAGGTCAATGCAACATCTCCTACATGGACTGACTCAAATCCCTATCACTATACTCAGTATCCTACAGACTGCTAAAAGTGATCTGTGTGTGGCATACAAGGCGTCCTCTGACCAAGTCAAATGGCATCAGAAACACACAATCTAGGGATCTAAACTCTTCTGCATTATCAATATAATGGTTGGGAGGGAAGGTATATCTCATATAGAACACCAGTTCTGTGGAACAGACTCCTCATTCACATAAAATGAAGTTTATCCCTGTCCATATTCAAGTGCAACTTAGAAATATGGATGGGAAACAGAAAATTTACCCTAGGACTGCCCCCTTATACTACTAATTGACAGAGGCAGCTCCTAAATGCTTTATCCCATGCATGGGTCTCCTCAAATTACCTATGGTATAGTTCCAGTTATTCTCATTAGGGTAATATATAATTATCAACCACAGGATGGGTAAGGTCAATCAATAACATGGTTGGATAGGTTATTTTGAGCACAAAAAGGGAAACTGGCTAGGCTTAAAATGACCTGCTAGGGCAGCTGGCCTTGTACTTACCTATGAACCTATAATATGTGTTTCTAAGTGAAAAGCCTCTGGTGTATAGCATGTTTATATTCCACTGGAACCCCCTTCCACCCTTTCCTGTATTCCTCTGCTGTTTGAGATGAGATATTGTCTGAAAATCTCCTGATCACATAACATTTTCCTGCTCCAACAGGTTTACTTCTCATTTTATCCTCTTGAGGCACAGTTCTTCCAGTACTTAGCTTGCTTTACCTTCTTTATCTTAATTTACTTTACACAACCTTTCATTTTCTGCATGAATTAACCTATGGATAAAATCTTGTTCTTTTTCTTTCTGGTAATTATATCATAATCACTTGATTTTTTTCTTCTCAATTGCCGAGTGGTAACAGAAGCTGCTTTCAATAGTCATAATTAAAGTCATGCAGGTAGCTGATAAAGGCTAATGTCCACTAGAGCCTTTGTAAGTCCATCAATGCAACCAAAATGTAGCCCATCAGTTATTGTGCCTTAGAGGTTATGTTAGTTAGGCATGATTTAACAGCTGCCTCTGTCAATCAGAGACATAGGTTTCAGACCAGAAGTGAATTTCTGATTTTCCATCCACTTGTCCAGGTTGCAATTGAATAGGGCTATGGAAGGGCACTGCTTCACACAGATGGGAAGCCTGTTCAAGGGAATGTAGATTCTCCGAGATACATACCTGTCCCTCCACCATGTCATATTTAAGTTACAAGTAAAGTTTAAATCTTTTTATCTAGGCAGATCTGGTGCTGTTCAGGATACTCATCTGTCTGTAGGAAGCAATAGAGATAGGGTTTTTAGGCAATCTGTGCAGGACATTGTGGTTATACCTATTCTTTTTTGTGAGGAACCTCTGTGGACTTTCCAACTGTTGCATATACCTGGTCAGGTACATATCAAAGTGGCATTATACTCAATGATAGGTCTTATGAGAGCTGAGTAGCATGGCACAATGACTTCCCTGAAGCCAGATACCACACTCTTACTTATAAGTTTAGTGACACAGAATGATGTTTTACTGCCTTAGACACATATTGGTCGAAAGGCAGGTTGCTGTCTACATGAATCCCCAAATTCCTGACTACTGTGCCTACTTTTAGGGTGTTTTATCAATGAGGTGGTTTCTCTGGGTGGCTGAATTCCCAAAATCTCTTATTACACATTTCTCGGCATTGAGTTTTAAGCCATGTCTTTGGCACCAGCTAATTGTGTTAGACCCTCTTGTAAGATGCTAGTATCATGGGGAATGTATATGATTTCTCCTAACTTTCAGTCATCTGCAAACCTGGAAAGTTAGAAGCTCTTTACATTGGCCTTTTCTTCTGAAAAATAGATGACAAAGAGGAGCAGACACAGCGCAGATCCCTGGATGATTCCACTGGTGACTGGCCTCTTTGTCAAGGTGGTCTCTCCAATCCTAACTTCCTGGTCCTATCTGTGTGTCAGCCATCTATTCAGTGAGTTACATAAGGATTTATACCTTACTCTATGAATTTGTTTACAATGCCCAGGTGGGGTATTGTATTAGATCCCTTAACTAGGTCAAGGTAGGCAGTAGACACCATTTTGCTCTCATCCATTGCTATGGTGACCTTGTCAAAGAAGTCCATCAAGTTCAGTAGTCATAATCTACCTTTGACAAAGCCAAACTAGGCCCAATATATGAAGGATTCCTATGTCATTGTTAATCATTTCCATGATAATTCTTTCCATGGCTTTGCATATGAAACTAGTCAGACTAATGGGTCAGTAGTAAATGGGATCCTTGATAGTCTGCCATTGTGCAGAGGGATAACCATTGCAGGTTTTCAAGTGCATGACACAAAGCCTGTGTGGATGCTATGGTTGAATAATGACTCCAGCTGTCCTGACAGGTTATATTTCAAGCTATTTAGGAGGCATCCTGGGATATTATCGGGGCCCATTGAAGCTGCATTCTTGACCATAGAAAGAGCATCTAAGACCTACGCTCTATTGATAGTTGGATAGTTATGTCAGACGTTATTTCCTGGGGGGTGGGGTAGCTGGAGGTGAGAGAGGAGTAAAGTAGGAACTGAATTTGTCATCCACAAGATTTGCTATATTTCCTGGTTCTGTGAATATGTCTTCATTTACCAACAGATCTGATGTTTTCTTTTTTTGTCTGATTCACCTTATCAAATTAAAACTTTTTGAATTTTAACGAAGAAGGGGGCCTGGAGCCTTATTTGCATTTGTCAGTTGGTTTCTTTGGATATTTCTGAGTTTCAACTTATGGGTTATCGAATATGGCCTGATCTGACCTCAGTGCCTTATGCCAAAGCTTTAGATCCAAGAGCTCTGACTCCTCCCCTACCCAAAATTCCCATCTTCTGCCTGAATTACCTCTTATCTCATTTTCCACCTGACTAAATCAGATGTGTGAACCGAGAGCTCCATCATTTTACAATAAGTGAAAAATATTTTCCTTCTTTTTTGAGATTTTTGATATTAATTATTAGGTTAGAGGTAGTGTTAGGTTCCTATTAGTTGTTAAGGATATATTAGAGGGATTTTCAGATTTTTCTACTGTGTGTACATGTTCTTAAATTCATTGTTGGGATATTAGTTAGTTTAGTAAGTTAGTTAGATAACTTGTAGTTCAGATTTCATATACACTTTGATTGCTGTTTCATTTTCTAATGTTAACAGATTTTAAGAACTGCTCCTTTTCTGGGTATAAAATACCCCCTCAAGACCCACACTCTTAGAGCTTCTGCTGTTTGGGGCTTTCACACTTGCAGGATTCATGCTCCATTTGTGCTGTGTTCAACATCAGAACCCTCCACAGGAGAAAGGAAAAACTTATCTTAAACAGCCTTCTTCCCCCACAGACAGGATACAAATGTTCCCCTTCCTCCAAGAATCCAAGAAAAAATTAAACATCATCCCAGATCCCAAGGTCGACTGGTATTATACTTCTGGGTTTAATGGCTTCCTCTGTAGTGATGGTTCCTTTAGTCGGATACCGCAAGATAGTTCTACAGGGATCCTAGCTGTACAGTGGTCACTACACAGTATGTCTCATGCAGGTCTCCAGGGACCACATTCTATGGTAGATTTCAACCAGTTCAGTAACTCAGGACAGGGTCTTCCGTCCTCCAATACCCTAAGCCACAGTTACCACAGATGCCTCCCTCCACAGGTGGGGCATTTTGAAGGGAGGATGGTCCAAGGAATGTGGTCTACGATACAGGCCAAGCTTTATATAAATGCCTTGGAGTAAAGAATGGTCCTTCTTACGTTGCAGGCATTTCAGCACCATCTACCAAAGGATATGATTGCCATTTACTCATACAATATGTCAGTGGTTTGGTACATCAACAAACAAGGTGGAACTTAGTCATATCCTCTTTGCTGAGAAGCCATGAGAATTTGGCAATGGGCAATGTCTTCCAACTGCTTTCTAGTAGCAATGCACATATCTGAGATGTCCAACATTCTTATTGACAAATGGAACAGAACTATACTTGTGCCCCACAAGTGGCCTCTTAACAATGCAGTTGCAATGGAGCGTTTCTGCTGCTGAGGCCAACCTTGCTGTGACCTTTTTGTGTTGTCGCTAAAGAACAAATGCAGAAGTTACTTTGCCCTCATCCTCCATAGGGATAATCACTGAGAGATGCTCTAGTCCATCCTTAGCCTCTAGGTCTCCTTTATGCCTTTCAACCAATACCTTTTATCACCAAGTTCATTCAGAAAGCTATAGAGTGCAAGACCAGTGTAATTCTCATTGCTCTGTTCTGGCCTCGGCAAATATGGTTCCCCTTTTTTTATGGCCTCACCTTCTTCACCCACCATGGGTTCTGAATCTATTTCTGGATTTCCTCACAGACTTATCCGGATTACCTCTATTGAACCTCAAACCCTGAAGCTAACCGCATAGTTTCTCCAATTCTAACTATAGCCAGAGATGGCAGACTATCTATTCCAGTAATCCATATCATTTCTTCTTCTCAAAGAAACTTAACCAAAAAGACTTACAAGAGCAAATGAAAGCATTTCTCCATCTGAGCCTCTCCTAATAGACCAGACCCCTTTTCAGCACCCCTACCAAAAATTTAGAACTTCTTTCAGAATTTTTTATGGCTGGGTCAGGTTATTCAGCAAAGTACAGTTAGCAGCCATTTCAAACCTCCACGATGGGCTCAGCAATGCTTCCCTCAAAGTGTCCAAAGCTTTTCTTAGAGGAACGTTTTTACTGAGACCTCCAGTTCATGATCCAATCCCTCCATGAGATGTTACCATCTTACTTTAGTTTCTAATTTAAAAGCCCTTCAAACCAGCAGCATCTGTAGATATGAAGTTTCTGCCATGGAAGACTTTTTCTGACTGCCATTAGATCTACTAAACAAGTATCAGAGTTGCAGGTACTCTCGTGCAGATCTCAATTCCTTATCTTTCATAAAGACAAAGTGTCATTGAGAACTAACCCTTCTTTCCTTCCTAAACTAGCTTTTAAAATCAGTTTGAATCAGCAGCTTGATTTGCCAGTGTTCTTCAACAATTTTTCAAATAAAATACATTACACACTTTAGATGTGCATAGACAACTCAGGTTCTACCACCATCATACTACGAACATCAGAAATTCAGATCAACTGTTTATATCCTTCTGCAAGAAAAAATGGGAAAATCAATATCTAAGGTAACTCTCTCAAAATGGTTGGTAGATTGCATTTCATTTGTTTATGATTCATGAGGTATGTCTCTATAACCAAAGTCTAAGGCGCACTCTACCAGAGCAATGGCAACCTCATCCACATTTGCAAAATGAGTACCTATGAATGACATATGAGCTGCAGCAACTTAGTCCTCAACTCATACCTTTGTATCTCACTACAAGTTAGATGTACATTCTTGAAATTGGACATTTTTTGGCTCTGCCAAACTCAAGAATATCTACCCAGGTCCCTGTTGGGTAGCTTGTGAATCTGTCCCACATATTGAATCAGACGAAAAGAGACACAATGGATACAAAAGTTATGCACTTACCTTAATGATAGATTCTTCTTGTTTTTTTTCATCTGGCTTAACTCCCCTCCCTCCTTCCCCCTGCCAAATTATCATTATCTACTTCTAGGAGTCGATCAAATCTCCTTTGGACCCTACGCGATCCCGACTGTCTCTTGTACCTTTTAATGCTTATTATCTTTTTCCTCCTTGTCCTTACATACACATATGTATGTGTGTGTGTGTGTATATATATATATATATATATATATATATATATATATATATATATATATATATATATATATATATAT
Organism: Protopterus annectens; assembly: GCF_019279795.1. Classification (NCBI taxonomy): domain Eukaryota; kingdom Metazoa; phylum Chordata; order Ceratodontiformes; family Protopteridae; genus Protopterus; species Protopterus annectens. The sequence continues at coordinate 1,835,139,254 of NC_056731.1, forward strand.
ATATATATTCATACATACATACATACACGCACACACACACACACACACACACACACACACACACACACACACACACACACACACACACACACACACACACACACATATATATATATATATAGAGTTTCACTTTATAATCTCAAAATACTAAAATATCGAATTTTAGTATTTTGAGACTATAAAGTCGAAAGTGCAGTTACGTGAAACTGCATAATATCGAATGCAGAAATGTCGAATCCATTGTTGTATTGTCGCGTTTGTGACATGCAGTGCTGTTTGTGGATTTAGCTGGGGATTCAGGTAAGTGGTGTTCTTGTAAGGGCACTGGGTAGGGATTTTAGTGTGTGTGTGTGTGTGTGTGTGTGTGTGTGTGTGTGTGTGTGTGTGTGTGTGTGTGTGTGTGTGTGTGTGTGTGTGTGTGTGTGTGTGTGTGTGTGTGTGTGTGTGTGTGTGTGTGTGTGTGTGTGTGTGTGTGTGTGTCTAGTGGTGAGTTTTATGTGTTTGTGTGTTTAGTGTGACCTTGGCGTTAGTATATATAAGTAGCAGGGGTATGGGGGGTGCATGGGGGCTTTCCCCCTTGCTTATAGGTAGTGTAGGTGTGTTTGTTTGTTTGTTATGTTGTGTTTGTGTGTGTTGTTTTGTTTGTTGTAGTGTCATTAGGTAGGTGTATGTGTGCTTGTTTGTGTGGTGGTGTGTGTATGTGAATGATCGGGATTTTGAATTTCGCGGTTGTAGGAGTAGTTTTTTTGGGCTTTCAGCTTTATAGTCTTAAGATACTAAAATTCAGTATTTTAGTATTTCGAGATTATAAGTGAATCCACATATATATATATATATATATATATATATATATATATATATATATACATACATATATTTATTTGTATCTACCTATCTATCTATCTGTTTATATGTGGGTCAGTCAGCAAACTCGATCTGAGGTAGTTTAGGCAGGACACGGAAACTGTGGGTTGGAAAGGAGTCAGAGCTCTTAGATCCAAAGATTTGATATAAGGTGCCTAGGTTAGATCCGTCCAGATTTGACAACTCACACATTGAACCAGATAAAAAGAAGACAACACGGATCTATAGTTATGGTGAATACTTAACATTCATTTCATCATACTGTTGTTTGCTGCCTTTGAGGTTTCAGACATAGCCAAAGAAGGCTTTATGATTGTCCTTGGCTCGGGATGCAATCTTTACCTCAAAATGTGCTTTGTTGGACTTAATTTGTCTTCTTAAATGTCTGTTTAGTTTGATTAGAGAGTTTTTATCTTTTCTGATGTTACCCTTCCTAATTTTTAGCTATGGCTTTTTTCTTTTGTTGCACAACTTGTTTAATTTTGGATTCTACCATGTCTTTTTTAGTTAGCTTTTAGCTTACTTCTGGTGAGCACAGCGGAGTCTATCCAGTCATTGACATGGTTATACTGAGCTTTGATGAATAGTATTCCATAGAGTGATGTGTTATCTAGGTTTGGAGGGGCTTGGATTTTTGACAGGTTATCACTTAATAAATGGTAATTTACCTAGGTAGTAGTTTTTAACTGTTACAGGGTTTGCTGGAGTTACAGAACTGATTCTTCATCTTTTATCTAAATATAGATTATGACAGATAATGACAACTTTGCCCACCTAGCCTGCTCATTTCCCTGTCTACTGCATGAGCTAGAGATCCTATGTAAGAATGTTTTCCTATCTTTTATAGTCCCCTTCACATTTTCTCCCTTTATTTTGGAATTATGTTACTGTTGTGACTGTACTACTTCATCTAACACCCTTTCTGTGAAATACTACTTCTTTGTGTCATCTTTGAGTTGTACACTGTATTATCTTAAAAGCATATCTTGTGTTCATTCATTCTTATTTTTGGAAAGATGGTAGCCACCCGGACTCTACTAACACCTCTGGGTGTTTACATTTTTTTATCATGCTTCCTCATAGCTTTGCTTTTCAAGATTGTGCATGTTAAACATTTGTAGTATTTCTTTACATTGATTTTTTAGAGCAGACAATGCATAATTTTTATTGGCATCCTCTGAATTTTCTTGATCCAATCTATTTCCTTAAAATTATAAATCTATTAATTTTCAATATGAAACAAAAACAACTTATTATTATTTGCTGCTGTCTTATTCTGCGTGCTTAATTCTATGTTATCACATAGAGTCATCCACTAAATTCTTTTCTCTTCTATTCAGCTTTCCCTTCAGCAGTGCATTGTTTTGTTGGATATTTACTTCCTATCTTCATTAATTTGCATTTTATTGTTGTTAATTTAAAAGGCATGTTTTAGACAGTGCTCCAGTCTTGTCGGATGTCTTGCCATCTCTTCTACAACTTCTTGCTCTAACCCTATTGCTTAACATTTTTGTTTTTCTTTTTATCTCATGCCTACCAACTAACAGAGCCTACCTGCTACTGCTCACCCTTTCATTCTTCTACTTTTGATGTGAATGTTGATTATGGAGATACCATCATCCTGGCAACCATCAAAGATTTTCAGTGCTGACCCTAAATTCTTGCCACTGTAGCTAAGATGTATTCAGCACTGAAGTAGGATGGCAGAGCTGTCCCAGTAGTGTATGCACACTTCTGGGCACCTGAACCCCATGGCACTGCAAATATAGCTACTTAGTGAGTACCCCCCTGAGCATGCATCTGAACCCACTACACTGGAAAGACACTCCTGGGCATGTGTCTGAACTCACATACACTGCAAGCACACTCCAGGGCATGTGCCTGAACCCACCTACACTTCAGGCACACTCCAGGGCATGTGCCTGAACCCACCTACACTTCAAGCACAATCCTGGGCACATACCTGAACCTCATTGCACTGCAGATATAACTACGTAGTGAACACCCTCCTGAGCATGTGCCTGAACCCCACTACACTGCAAGGACATTCTTGGGCATGTACCTGAACTCCACTGCACTGCAGATATAACTACTTCATGAACGCCCTCCTGAGCATGTGCCTGAACCCCACTGCACTGTAGATATAACTACTTAGTGAGCACCCTCCTGAGCATGTGCCTAAACCTCACTGCACTGCAGATATAACTACTTAGTGAGCACCCTCCTGAGCATGTGCCTGAATCCCACTACACTGCAAGGACACTCCTGAACACATACCTGAACCCCACTGCACTGCAGATATAACTACTTAGTGAGCACCCTCCTGAGCATGTGCCTGAACCCCACTGCACTGCAGATATAACTACTTAGTGAGCACCTTCCTGAGCATGTGCCTGAACCACACTGCACTGCAAATATAACAAATTAGTGAGCACCTCCTGAGCATGTGCCTGAACCCCACTGCACTGCAGATAGAACTACTTAGTGAGCACCCTCCTGAGCATGTGTCTGAACCCCACTGCACTGCAGATATAAGTACTTAGTGAGCACCCTCCTCAGCATGTGCCTGAACCCCGCTGCACTGCAGATATAACTACTTAGTGAGCACCCTCCCGAGCATGTGCCTGAATCCCTCTACACTGCTAATGCAACTACTTGCTGAGTCAGTGAACACATCCTGGTTCTTTATGCTGTAGTATTTTCCCCAGCCGTAGCTTTGGGTTAGCATAAAAGAAGATGTGGCTGCCTCCAACCCCCCCCCCCACCAAGTGGGCAAGCTGGCTTTGTCCTCCTACTCCCATATTCTGCCTTTGCTGCCCCTCCTGGGTTATCACTTGGTTCAGGGTCAAGACTTTATCTGGCATATCATTTGCTTAAACATGTGTTATCATCATCAAAAAAAAAAAAAAAAGATCATACTGTATAGGCCACTTTCGGTCTTTGTAATTCAAGTCCAAGATAACCAAGTCGGGTGCAATCTCCCTTCTCCTTACCACATGGGTTACTTACCTTAACCTTACCTGATGTCATCAAGAAGGACATCATTGCTTATGAGACCTTGTCACCATAATCCACCAATAATGCAAGGTCCAGGAATATTTATCAGATGAATCTCTGTTAAGGGTGAAAGCATTCATCTATTTAATATTTTTTTTTATTTTTGAATAAAGAAGTATTGATTTCTAAACAAGCTATAAGTGCTTGATTATTACGAAGTGTCAACTGAGACTGACTACAGTTTGTGGTTATTTTTTCCTGGTTTCAGGCAGACACATCTGGCAGCTTCAATGGTCAAGAAGTACCAGTCTTCCCTGCTGCAATGATCTGTTCTTTATATATATATATATATATATATATATATATATATATATATATATACATGTATGTGTACATATATATATATATATACACACACACACACACACACACACACACACACACACACACACACACACACACACACACACACACACACACATATGTATATATCTATATATCTATATTTATATAATCTCTCTCTCTCTCTCTCTCTCTATATATATATATATATATATATATATATATAGTATTCACAAATTGTACTACTTTGTTAATATCTTAATATTTGTAACCATTGTTTGCTTTTTATAATTCTGTTTAATGTGTACTGTAGAGTATTTCTTCCCGGGCTTCCACTGAGAATGGGCTCATACCCAGTCGGACTTTCCCGGTAAACAAATGTCAAATAAATAAATAAACACACACACACACACACACACACACACACACACACACACACACACACACACACACACACACACACACACACACTATGCATGCAACAGACACACATAGAAGCAGTCCTATTTCTTCACAGAGAATTTTGTTTTAAGAAATGATGTCATCCTATCTTCTGATGTTGATGTTATGGCTGATGGCTCATGGATCAGTAACAACATTATTTCATTATAATTTAGCTGTTGCAGTCACCCTCACAGGCATCCTTTTGTTTGGATTGGCTTTATTCTCATTTAACACTGTCGTGCTATATGGGGTGGTGACTTTAACTCCTATCTTGGAAGCTTTGACTATGGCTGTATCTCAGCTGTATACCATGAGCCCTAATAATGCACTGTCCTCTCATAGACAGAAGAGAACAATCTCACATTTTACTGAGATTTTGTGTATTTAATGAAGGAGACATTGCAACATTACCTGCAAATACATATTATTGCATACATGCACTACTTTATAGCTGCCTATTTAAAAAAAAAATGTGAAATTATTAAAATAACTTCCTATCTGCAGAGAGACTACATTTCAGGTCGAGACTATTAATAACTTCAGCTGACACTACTAATATAAATGACACAGAAACCCTTGCTCTTTCAGAGTACAAGCTTGCATAATAAATTACTGTAGGGAGACAAAATGCTTTCCTTTTTCTCTATTACATAATGATGTCCTGCTGATTTATTTTGCACACTGATCTGACTTCAGTTTCAAGCTAAACACTCTCAACATACAGCTCCACATATTCCCAGATTTTGAACCATTCCTTTACAATGTCGGAGTAAGCAACTGGATAGATTAATATTTTACTACTGAGTGACAAAGTAAAGAGACTTAGCAGTACAATGTCAGGTGTGCCAGTTCCTGCAGTACAATGTCAGGTGTGCCATTCCCTGCAGTACAATGTCAGGTGTGCTTGTTCCTGCAGTACAATGTCAGGTGTGCTAGTAAGGTAATGTTCCACATTACATCCATCTGTACTTGTCACTTTTAAATTGTTACCTATTTAGTCACTGATAAGAAATTAAATCATTAGTTACATGTTATAAAACTAAAGAATTCACAAAAAAAAAAAAAAAAAAAAAAAAAAAACAGTTACTGACAGCACGTTTTAAACTGGGAAGTGACATGCAGTCAGGCTTGGAGACAGGCATGTGGGTCTGGTAGCCTGGGGAGACCCAGACAGACCACACACCTTAAGCCAGGACTGGTGATGTGGCTACTTCAGGGAGGAAGCTACCCTGTAGCAGTGGGAATGAAGGTGAGCCACAGCTGCTGGTGGGTACTAATGTTCCTTGGACAGATTAACTGCAAGAGCAGAGGTGAATAGTAGTACTCAGGCTGACAGTGAGGCACCACTGTCAGAGGATACCAGACTTCTTGTGGAAGGGGAGCTGGGGAGAGTTACAAAGACAGAGTTGAGACAGGCTCAGCTCTCAGAGCCTACATTACAAGGCCTGAGGGAGGTAGCTAGGGAGGCTCCTGATTCTCAAGGAAAAGGGGATTCTGTATACTGGAATAAACGGTTACTGTATAGAGAGTGGACCCCTGAGGGATGGCTAGAAGATGAGGCAATACAGTCATTGGTAGTGCCCAACGTCTACCGTTTCACACTTCTAGCCATAGCCCATGACATTTCTTTTGCAGGTCATATGAATTTATTGCGCAGGTGGATACTTCAAACCATGAGGGGGGGTGCTGTACAGCCAGGTTTCCTCAGAGGGAGAAGAGCACCCAGTGACATACTATAGCTAAACATTCTTTTTCTACTGTTGCATAACATTCCTCCCTAGGTTGGAGTCTACAGCTGAAACATACCACTGGGTGCTCTTCTTTGCTGTAATCTGGACTGGCTAATGCAGGAGGTCCTCCTAAAACCCCTTTAAGCTTTTAGAGTGCCTGCTCGCAGGCTGGGGTCCACACTACCTTGTCTGGCCTGTCTTTCCTCATCAGGTCTGTGAGGGGTGCAGCTATTGTGCTATAATTGGGAATGAACTTTCTATAGTACCCTGCTGTCCTCAAGAATGCCCTCACCTGTTTTTTTGTTAACAGGGGCAGGCCAAGCCTGAATGGCTTCCACTTTGGCAGGTTCTGGCCTGATCTTACCACTCCCCACTCTTTGTCCCAGGTAGGAGACCTCTGCCACACCCACCTGACACTTACTGGACTTAATGGTCAACCCTACACTTTGCAGTCTGCCCAGGATCTCTCTGACATGCTGAAGGTGCCCTTGCCAGGAATGGCTGTAGATAGCGATATCATCCAGGTAAGTGAGGGCATAATTTCCTGCTCCTGCTACTATATTATCTAACAGCCTCTGGAAGGTCACCGGGGCATTTTTCATCCCAAAGGGCATCTTTGTGAACTCATACAATCTGAAAGGAGCCACAAAAAAATGACCTCTCTCTAACTGTGGGAGTCAAGGGCACCTGGCAATAGCCCCTGGTCAGATCAATAGTGGTCAAATACTTAGCCCGACCCAGCTGTTCTAAGGCTTGTCCTAGGCATGGGGTAATCATCTGACTCTGTGTGACTATTTAGTTTCCTGTAGTCAACACAGAATCTGGTGCTGCCATCTTTCTTTGGTACCAGCACCAATGGGGAGGCCCAGGGACTGCTGGATTACTGGATTACTCCCAGTTCCAACATTTCTTGTATCCCCTCCCTCAGAGTCTGTCTGACTCTCTCAGGCACCCTGTAAGGGCCTGCTTGATAGACCTTTGGGGTCCTGTAGCCACATGGAGCTGCACCAGGTGGGTGCACCTAGGTTGCCCAGTGAACATGCCCAAAACTCCTGTAACACTGCTCGGGTTTTTCAAACCTGGATGGAGGATAGCTGCTGGGACATTGCTACCCCTTCCACTGAGGTATCAGTCTGAGGCTTTGCATTCACTCTGTCCAAGGGGACAACAGTACTATGGCTCACTTTCAGGCTCACTGCTGCAGGATAGCTCCCTCTCTGAAATAGCCACACCATCAAACCTGGCTTCAGGTATGGTATTTGTCTGGCTCTCCCCCAGCTACCAGATCCACATGCCTGTCTCCAAGCCTGACTGCATGCAACTGCATTCACACAAGGTGCTGCATTATCAAAATCATTCCCTGTCAGGATGTCTGCAGGGATATCCACAAACACACCTACTTGCTTGTTTCCTTTTCCTCTCTCCCAGTCAACGTGAACCCTGGCCAAAGGCATTTGGAATAGGGTCACTCCTAAAGCTCTCACTGGAGTGGACTGCCCAAGCAAGTACTGCTCCTCTTTAACCACAATGGTTATGTCAGAAGCTGTGTCCCTCTTAGCAGTGGCCTGTTTTCCATCCATTAAGATAGGATATAATCTCTTGTAATAGTCCCACCAGGGGCTCCAATATCCTAGACCTGGTCATTACCAACATGGGAAATCAATGCTCCATACCTATGGTCACCCCCTCGTTAGTCAGGTCTGACCATAAGCTAATCACCCTTAACATCCACATCCCACCCCCACCCCCAGTAAAGAAACCACCATAAAAAACTTCTCCAAAGCCAACTTCATGCTACTCAAGTCAGAAGTGACAAACTTCATGACACCCATGCAGACGGGAACTGAAAGTTCAACTGCTGAATCCTACACTAAGGCACTGTACGAGCACATCCACTCATGCATGAATCGTGCCATCCCAAATAGAACCAAAATGCTCTCATCCAAAAAAAGGAAGACAATCTGGTGGTCCCCTGCCATAAACAAACTTTACAACAAAAGGAAGAAACTTTTGCAGAAAAGAGGAAAATCCCAGGATGCAAAAAACTCCCTTACTAGCCTCAGTAAGAAACTGAGATGCTTCATAAAATCCTCCAAAGCTAGTTACGAAAATAAAATTGCAAAAGATTCCAAAGACAACCACAAAGCATTCTATAACTATGTCAAGAATCTAAATGGCAATGCTCAGATCTGCTCTGAGCTAAAACAGAATGGCATTAAATATACTGATCCGAAGGATATTGCCAATATCCTGGCAGATTGATTCAGTGCCAACTTCAACCCCCTCTCACCCCCTAAATGGCCCATCTCAATACCGGAAGATTGCCAAATTCCAGTAATAACGGCCACACAGGTACAAAACGCACTCTCTAAAGCCAAGAATACAGCATCCATGGGACCAGATGACATCCCGGGCTGTGTACTACATGAACTACAATATGAACTGGCACCTCACCTAAGTGTCATGTTTAATCATAGCCTCACCTCAGGTTTCGTGCCCACTGAGTGGCGCAGAGCTACAGTTATCCCAATCCACAAGGGGGGATCCACCTTGGATCACGGAAACTACCGTCCCATCAGTCTGACAAGCCTTATCTGCAAGGCCATGGAGCATATTATCATGGAACTTATAAAAAAGACATTGGCAACCTTCAAACACTGGACCCCACCCAGTTTGGGTTTGTGAAGGGCCGGTCTTGTCTCCTGAACCTGATTGACTTCTTTGAATCAGTCCCCAGAGCCATGGACAAGGGTAAGGTGGTCCACACAGCCTATCTAGACCTTGCCAAGACCTTTGACACCATCCACCACTCTGGAATCATAGATAAACTTACTAAGTTGGGCATTAATCCCTATGTCACCCAATGGGTTGCTAAATGGCTTACTGATAGAACCCACACTGTAAAAGTAGCCGACTCCAAATCCAGCTCCAGACAAGTGACAAGTGGAGTACCTCAGGGTTCAGTCCTGGGCCGCTCTTGTTTGGCATCTACTTCTCTGAAGTACAGGTCAACACTAAGGGACTCTGGCTAACAAAGTTTGCAGATGACTGCAAACTGGGAGCCATTATTGAATCCCCAAATGATGTGGGTACTCTACAAAAGGGCCTTACAGAAACAGATGCTTGGTGCCAGAGCCATGGGCTCAAGCTCAATGCCAAGAAATGTATTGTTATCCCCTTTGGGAAAAACATGTATCCATGAATTACCATATAGGTGGCAGTACACTAAACACAGAAAGTGTGATAAGAGACTTAGGAACACAGGTGGACAGTGGTCTCACCTTCGATAACCACATTGCCACAACAGTCAGGAAATCCTTCTATGTGGCACACCTCATCACGAAGGGCTTTTCATCCAGAAAAAGGAGGTCATTGTCCCACTGTACTCATCCCTCATTAGACCCATTATAGAATACAACGCCCCATTTGGTATGTACCTCTCAAGACATCTGCAACAACTGGAAAGGCCTCAGAAATACCTCACTAAAAGAATCACAGGCCTAAAGCAGATGCCCTATGCTGACTGCCTTAAAAAACTCCAGCTATACTCTGTCGCATATCATCTACTCAGAGGCGATCTCTGCTTAACATACAAGGCCATGTCAAACCCAGAGCTGTTGGACATGCTACACTTAAAGAAATCCCAATCCCTCAGAGCTACACGCTCCAGGGATCTAAACCTTGTCATCACAATAAACAAAACATGCTGGAGGGATAGGTTCCTGACCCAGAGACTCCCCAGACTCTGGAATAGATTGCCCATACATGTCAAGCCGAGTGCCTCTTTGGACCTCTTCAAGAGGAACCTTGACGATTGGATGGGAGAAAGGAAATTCACCCCAGGAATCACGTCAGTTGCCCTGCTAGACAGGGGTCCAGGAAAGTAAATAATGTGGGAAGAAATAGCCAGGGAATTGTTATGGCTAGGCTTGTATAGGCCCTAGGGCTGATAGCCTAGTACCAACCTATGAACCTATGAACCTATGGTACCCCTGTTGTCTGCAGACAACTTTACCACTGGCATACTGTTATTTCCACTTGCTGCCTCCCACCTTTTGTTACCCACCTTGCCTCCTTGTACATATATATGATACATGGTCCCAGTGGTTACATTTAAAATATTTAACCCTTGATACTGGCTGTGTACCTGAACTAGTGGCTTCCCCTGTAACTGGTGGACTCTGTTGAGGTGGTTTAGACTGTCCACCATGGGTTCCCTTATATCCATGTGCAGCACTAGGTATCCCCTTCCTGTGCAGTGATGCTCTGCCTGCTAAGTAGAGATCTCCTTTCTTTGCCAGCTCATCTACAGAGTTACATTCTTAGTCTGCCAACCAGATTCTCATGTCCTCAGGCAAAGGACTAAGGACTTGTTCCCTCACCAAAAGGTCTGCCAGCCCTTCAAAAGTGATGAACTGACAGCCACTCACCCACCTATGAAAATAAGTACTTAACTCAGGAATATAATCACACACTTTCATCTGCCTTGCATCTATGCTCACAAAGCTTTTTCTGCAAACTTCAGGTGTTAACTTAAAACATTCAAGTAAACTATTCTTTACGTTTTCATAGTTTAAACAAACAATAGCAGACAATTTAGAAACAGCAGTTACAGCTTTACCATGGAATAAGGGGTCAGGATCCTTACCCAAAGACCTTTGACAACATAATACTGTTTACATACTCTTCAATATATGAATAAAACTATCAAAATTATCACCCACTGTAAATTGTGGAAGAAATTTACTGACCTTTATTGCTTCTGGGGTTCAGCTATTCCCTTCCTCATCTCCTCCATGACCCTGGTGAATAGTCAGCATCTTCCTCCCATTTTGACATTGCTTCTCCTGTTTTTCAGTCTCCAAATGCTGTAGTCTCTCATTTTCTTCAGCCTCCAAATGTTGCAGTCTCTCTGCTGATTCTAATTCCAATTGTTTGGCCTCCCACAGCCTGTGTAACACCAGATAGATTTTAAGTCCTCTGAGGAAAAGGTGAACTGTCCTGTTTCTGAGGGCTACAAATCCCCATCACCAAACTGCTTATCCTCCTGGATGCTTGTCTGAGCTATGACTAAGGCTGAAATCACTTCCTCTTTAGTTGGGTTGGCATGTACCAGTCCTTTAGCTTCACATACCTTAGCCAACTGTTTTTTGTCAGCTTGCTATAATCCTCTGCTGACATCCTTGCCTGCTTTCCCTGACTAAACTAAGCTAATAAAAAAAAATTAAATATAACTGCTGTGAAATAAAACACTGAATGTTTACCGTGTGGCTGCTGAGAGAATACACACCTTTAGTGACAACTGCTTACAGGCAACAGAAGTTCAAAATCCCACCACTGCAACCAATATGTGATGTCCCTACTCTGGGCCAGTAATCTAAGAACCTGAATCCTCACCACTGACACTGGAGCAGGATGTACACTTGGAATTCAAATGGATACACTCAATATTTACAGATGCAGACCTCTCTGCATCAAGCACAATTTCCCTTAGAAGCACACAGGGAACATACTCAGCTTGTGGTCTTGTTTCTCTATCTGTCTCCTCCAGGTCCCCAGTAAAACTCCCCACTGGTATAGTAGCAGATATAAGTCCTCAGCTGAGTGCTCAAGCCAAGTCCTCCACCACCCTCTCTGTGAAACCAGTACTTCATGTTCCTGCTCCAAATAGCTGTCTCACACACACACACACACACACACACACACACACACACACACACACACACACACACACACACACTTTGAGATTTGATTTGCATGCACACACACACCTGAGAAAGGTTGACACAGGGTTACCAGCTATGCCCCCTTCTGCCCAGACTATAAGGTAATTTTTCTGCCACAAGGCACTACAAAGTCAGCTACCTAAGGCTCTTGCAAGGGTACCCAGTTATACCGAGTGAAATTAATACTAATACAAATGGTAATGTTGATCCTCTGAGGAAAAGGTGAACTGTCCTGTTTCTGAGGGCTACAAATCCCCATCACCAAACTGCTTATCCTCCTGGATGCTTGTCTGAGCTGTGACTAAGGCTGAAATCACTTGCTCTTTAGTTGGGTTGGCATGTTGGCAGAGTTATCACCAAATAAATATGTGCAAATGCTCTCAAAGCTTAAATATTTTCTAAAAAGGACCAGCCACAATGAAAAGTATAAATATATTTAATAATAAATAATAAAATAACATGAAAATACTAAATGTCTATTTACAGTAAACACCAGAGTTTCAGACACAGAAAATATTGAAAATAACACAGGTGGAAAGATTTACACATTTACAGAAAAAACAATACTTAACTATTCTCACTATGTTTTCCTAACTTATTTAGAAATGTACTATCCTTGATCACTTACTAGTGCAAGGCATGATGAAGTGGGTGAGTGGTCTTCCTCTTTTGTCTGGTTCCAAGAATAGACTGCTCCTGAGACTTCAGCCTCCTCTAAGATTAAAACATTATTTCTGTACAGAATGATATCACATACCTCTGGTCATTTGACCTCTGGTTCCCATTCAACACCAATTGCTAGAAGCTGTCAGGATTTAGCACCTATGTGTTACCATGCACATATAGAGCTTTGTTCAGATCTGCTGCAGGTGCTGGAAGTCATAAAACTTTTCAACTCTCTACCCTTACAGAGTAGCAATAAGCTCCCTGCTAGAGACAATAAAGAAGGCTTCCTAATACTTGTTTCCCAGACATTTTGTGTCTAGCTGCAACCAGAAATGTAAGATACAGTCTTTATGGCCTAATTTAATTGTAACTATTTTTCAAAGTTTGCTGGAGCTGGATTGTGATTAACATCTTCTCTTCCAGTATTCTCTGTTACAATATATACATTTAAACAGTTACAATAATGCATGCACATTTCTTTGCATTCTAGCAGGGCACACTGTTGATAATTTTCCACACAAGCAAACCTCACAAATACATTTTCAGCACAAGCATCTGTACAAATCGGTTTGATATACAGATGACTCATAATTCTTTACAAAATTCCAGGTAGCTGTGCAGGCATATGTTATACATCCACTGCCCTAGTTCTGCTGGCATGGCTGGTATCATCACACTAGGACTCTATCTGGGCGAATGTATGAAACTCTGTGTCATTTTGTGGTAGGTAGGTTTGTTTTTAGTGCTTTTTTTGAAAATAGACAAGTTATGTTGGCCTTTAACTGAGGGCAGGAGAGTGTTTACAGTTTTTGAACTGTGATGTATGAAGCACTGGGTATGGGTTTTATGCAATGTCTCATCAAAGGAGAGTTAGATGCATGTCAGATATTCACTACATTGAGGGAAAAAAGGGTAATTATGTTGGTCACTTATTCTAGTTACAGGACTAATAAAAAAGTGTAAACCTTGCTACATACTGCAAAGTCAGTGTTAAAGAATGTGTGTTATCAGAGATAACCATTTGTACACCTTAGCTGAAAGTGTAGCCCGAAGTTACTGTTCTGAGCCTGAACAAAGCCTACATTTATTAATAACATTTCCAAGCCTAACACTAAAATGATCTTTCTGCAGGATTTTGTGCAGGATGACAGGAATACAAAAATATACTCATTATTCTATACTTATGCACATTACAGCAATGAAAGTGAGCTACTTTAATTGTGGTAGTGGGGTTAAAGGCTGCAATGACAGCTTGACGAGTGAGAGGCCTTTGAAGGTTGTTTTTTTTTGTTGTTACTCTAATATACTGCTCCTTACTAGTACACTGACTATGAATGAAAGTGACTCATGAGTTAAACCACAATAGAAGGTCACATTTAGGCAACCAACAGTGGGCAACATTAGACAGAGAGGAGTGTAGAACACATGAAGACAATGATAAACTATCGTAACTTGGTAAGTATTGCTATTGTTCCTTTAGGGGATACTTGTTGGGCTGTGAGTTGGTATGACTGTTGATTTATGTTTTAATCCGCAGATTAAATGCTTCAGGTTAGCATAATTTTAAAATACTCTACTGTTGTATAACTACTGCTCTGTACTTAGAGTTGTGAAGGTAGAGGCTGAACCTTGGATGTGTGGTGAAAGGAAGATTTTCATAATATAAGGCATTCTCTGATGAAGACAAAGTAGAAAATAAAAGGACTAGTCTTGCTTGTTGTGTTTTTACTTTCATGGTAGTATGAATAATATAAAAATAATAAACAGAATGGTGAGAGCTTTAATCTGTCATAACTTGCTGAGTAGAATTTCAGAATGGCATCTCCCTTCAGGAATTTGCATACGTGTGTATATCCCTCAGTGTGTGCAGTAGTATCAACATATATGCTACACTTCATCTCAATTTACTTAATATCCCTGGAGAAAAACATGAGCACACCGAGGGAGGGTTTTGTTAATGAATCTAAATCAGTAATATGACTGCATCATAGCCAAAGCAGAGCAGGGAATCACACTGGTTGCCAAACCTGTACTTTATTAAGTCTTTAGGAATTTCTCTAGGATCACCATAGTGATGCCTCCAGGTGTCTAGTATTGCCTGTTCATATTTGCGTTAATGCTACATACCATCTATTTAAATATTTCTTCCTAAAACTTTAATGATGGCCAGCACTGATGCTTGACTTATGTCTACTCCTTTCTCCCTTTCCACTTTACAAAAAAAAAAAAAAAAAAAAATTTCTAAGCTTGTTTCCTGCCTTTCCTGTAAGTAGTGTAGTCCAGATACAGATTTGCTGTATTCAGGACTGTTTGTAAGTTTCTGAGCCCGCAAGCCTTTCTGTGTTGGAGGGGAGCCTTCTAGCTTATCAGTGGGAGTGGTAAGCACTAGGTAGCTTATTTATAAAAAAAAAAAAAAAAACACTTTATGCATCGCTGCTTAGCTAGGGTTAAACTATTTCTGGTGCCATAAAGTCTGCTCTTCGAATTTTCCCTTAGAACTAGCCAGTTTTTTTTTGTTTCAGCAATCAAATCTGTTTCTTTGAGCTCAGCACTTGTTCAGAACTTGTTGTAAGTACTAAATAAGCTACAAATTACTACAGCACTCAACTTTCTCACTTGTCTAGAGGAAAACAGTTTTTAGTACTTAATAAATAAGCACCTATCCAAGCATGTGTAAGGGTCAGCTCCCGGTGTTTTCTCCTGTCTACCTGATGAGTCTGGGCATCTTGAGACAATGCAGCAATTGCCTCATGTACACATACGACACTCTCCTCCTACCACCCAACATTACAACCTGTGAGAGATGCACTTATAGCCAAACTGGAAGCAAAGCTCTCTTCACCCAAGATGGGAGTAGACAGTCAAGAGGAGAAGATAAGCACTTGCACCACACCACATGCATCACATAGTCCCTCAAAACCTACACCACCAAAATACACACATAGAAACACAAAGCACACACCTACATTTGTGGAGGCTCTCAATAAAAATCTGCCCAAGCAACAGGGACATCCAAAGCAGAAATGCAAGCAACCTCCACCCCCCCCCCCAGCACAACCCAAATGACACATAGCCCACACACTCAGTGTGCCGCTCAACTAAAGCCCATAATGCATAAAACATACCCAACACTAGTCATAGGTGACTCTATAGTCAGGCAAACTGATGTTCCACTCACCAGGCTAAACAAGGAGAATGTTACTGTCAGCTGCCTGTCGGGTGCCAGGATCAGCCACATAACGCATGCACTCAGGTTACTCCACAACAAGTACAAATATGACTCTGTCATTGTCCATATTGGTGTGAATGACCTGAGACATACCTCCCTGGACTACATGAAAAGAGACATGGAGGAACTGTCTGATCTTGTAGTCCAGGCAGGTATGACCCTAGCCCTGAGTAGCATCCTGCCATCAAACAGAATGATACCACAGTACAAGGATAAAATAATTGACTACAACAATTGGCTAAGCTTGTGGTGTCATTCTAAGGGGATCCAGTATCTGTCTGCCTGGAATGACATGATCGACAGACCACGATGCTTTACCAGAGATGGCCTGCACCTGTTGCCCTTGGGATTCTGGATATTGGCTAAGGCTCTTGCCACCCCTAGAGTGCCTTTTTCAGGCAAGGTTCAAATGACAAATTCACCACCGTAACAGGTACAAGGAAGCAAAATCTGGGGGTAATGCTACTCAATGCTAGAAGCTTAAACCTCAAAATGCACTCACTCGAGACACTCCTTAAAATGGAGAACATCGACATCTGTGTAGTGACAGAGACCTGGTTCAAGGCTCCAGAGAGCACCCCTGCTTTACCAGGCTATAATTCATACCACACCTTTCGGCAACCTAACCTGGACCGAAACATTAAAGGCGGAGATGTGTCCATATTCATTAAGGATATCCACACATCCAGGCTAGTTGCTCAGCATAATGCATCTGAGATTATCCAAGTGCAACTAACTTTGGGCAAGACCGCAATCCAAATTGTAGCTTGCTACAGATCCCCCACCAAGCCCCAGGATTCCTACTCCTCATTTCTTGATACACTGGAAAATTTTCTGGAATTCATAAATTCCAATGCCTTGGATCAACTTTTCCACACCCCCACCAGGGGCAGCGATATACTAGACCTGGTCATTACCAACATGGGCAACCAGTATTCCACACCGGAGGTCAATTCCTCATTGGTCAGTTCCGACCACAAGCTAATCACCCTAGACATCCACATCCCACCCCCATACCCCATTAGGGAAGCTATCATAAAATGCTTCTTAAGACAGAAGTGGTAAACGTCACGACACACATGCAGATGGACAATAGAGGTACGACTGCTGAATCCTACACATATGCACTTTATAAGCACTTACATGAGTGCATGGATCGTGCAATCCCTAACAAAACTAAGATGCTAGCCTCCAAAAAAAAGGAAGCCAATCTGGTGGTCCCCTGCCATAAACAAACTCTACAACAGAAAAAAGAAACTGTTGCAAAAAAGAGTAAAATCCCATGATTGGAGGAACTCCCTGGTCAGTCTCAGTAAGAAGCTGAGATCCCTCATAAAATCCTCCAAAGCTAGTTACGAAAACAAAATCACCATTGATCCTAAAGACAACCACAAAGCATTCTATAGCTATATCATAAAAAGCACTAGAAGCAACAGGACACGGCTTATTGAAGTAAAACCAATGATTTATTTCCACAACAAACAAATGGTGAGCGCTTTCGTGGACCAAGCCACTTCATCAGACAATAAAATATAACAAAAAGCCCTTTTTTATACCATTCCATACCAATTAAGGAGGTGCAGAGACTCCACCTTCATTTAAAGTCACATAAACAATCATGCATCTTAAAGATACATTCAAATGCTTTGCACATAGTTCATTTTCACAGGCTGAAACATAAAATCATGCCCTATAATACATAGACAAAACATATAAAAAAATATATATATATATATATATATATATATATATATATATATATATATATATATATATATATATATACACATATCCATAAACATATAAAATACTACTAAAATACCTCTACATAAAAATATATAGGTCAATAAACTACACTAATACCTACACTCAATCACTTAAGCAGGTCCCTCCCTATAAGAATAGGCTTAATGTTGATTTTAATGTTGATTTTATTGTTGAGACCCTTCCCTGTACTGGCCTTAAGTCTCACAATCCATTCAAGTTCTTTGGTCTCAACTTTTAGTTTCATGTCTCCACTCTACAGTTGTCCATCACTTTATCAACCACCATAAAGACAAAATCTATGTGTGTCCCCATGAGCCTTGACAAGCCTCGCTAAAGCATTGGTCTCTACCTCTCTGCCTAAATCATATAGACGTTCTCGCAATCTATCCCTAAGCCTTCTGGTTGTCATTCCGACATAGAATGACATACAGATCAAGCAATGAGCCAAGTATACAATATTGTTACTATTACAACTAGTGAAAGGCCTAAACCTGAAAACTCTATTCATATCTGGATGTTTAAACTCCCCACTCACATCTATGTATGTGCAAAAATTGCAACTATTGCAGGGTAGTGTACCACCTTTATCTATGTCACAGGCCTGTGCAGTTCCCTGTGATAATATGGGTCCACACAAAATTCTTTTCAAGTTCTTCTTATTTTTGAAAGTGTACTTTGGCAACTCACCTACTACCTCTTTGATGGCATCATCAGTACACAGGATGTTCCAATTCCTACGAAAAATATCTTGCAGTGCCTTGGTATTGCTAGAATATGTAACAGACATCCTCATATGTCCTCTGCTACACCCTGCTACTCATGGTGGCTGTTCACCATCAGAGAAATATGGCCTCCCCTCAGTGTATCTACATTCCATAACTTCTCTCAGGGTTTCCTGAAGCTCCCTATCAGCATAGCCCCCTCTGCAAAAACCTTGTTCTTAATTCAACCAATTCATCTTCAAATTTAGCTTGGTTTGCTGTCAGCCTTGACGTTCTCAGACCTTGATCCCTGACAATGTTCTTAAAAATATGTTGAGGGTGCATGCTGGTTCTATGTAGGTAACTGCTTCTATAGCAATCCTTCCTATAAATCTCGGTCTCAAACCATCTATCTCTCCTCTGTGTTACCTTGACATCCAGGAAGTCAACTGAACAAAATGAACTCTTCATGGTAAAATTAAAAAAACTAGTACATCCATTCAGATGTGCAAAGAAGGGTTAAAACATAGACCCATCCTCCTCCCACAGGAGGAAGAGGTAATCTACGAACCTCCTATAGAATTTCAAATGTTTACCAAACTCACCCATTAAGTATTGCTTTTCCCAGATGGCCATGACAATGTTGGCGTAGCCAATGGCACAAGAAGCCCATGGCTACGCCATCCAACTGTCTATACAATACGCACTCAAATATGAACAGTTTATTCTCTAAAATGAGCTCCATCAAAAGAGACAAGAAATCAACACATTTTCTATTATATAAACCATCCTCCAGTAGATACTTCCTGAAATATTCAACTCCCACTTGATTGGGGATAACAGTGAATAGGGACTGTACATCCATGGTGATAAGCATTAACCTATCCACACTCTCATACGTGCTGACAAATGAGTATAAGTCCTTCAACAAATGTTCTGTATCTAACAGAATAATGTGGTTCCTTCTCAGTACAGGCTTTAAATGCCTTTCAACATAAATGGATAAGGTCTCGGTGGACCATCCCCTCCCTGTCACAATAGTTCTCATTGGTGGTTTTAAAGGGTTCTTGTGGATTTTGGGGAGTACCAACATTGACTGTACTCCTGCAACACCAGCACCTGCCGACTGTGCCCACTAACTCCTTGCTCCCAGGGCAGCCATCCCATTCACCCCACCCTTGTTGTACCTTTGTCTAATGGAAAGGTGACTAGTGATCTACTGCAAAAATCTATCCTGGGACTGATTCTGCTTCAAATACTCATGTTAGGTACACTGGCTCAAGAATTTGGCTTGCATATTGATGATAACAGCATTTTGTCCAGACTGTCTTACAAAGTAGAGAGACTACAGGAGAACCAAGATAGACTAATGGCCTGGTCTGGGATACGGGATTTGGTGTTATATGATATAATGCACTAATTAATTAACTTTATTTATTATATATTTGCTTGTGTTCAATACATTAAATTGCCTATTGTCAGGAAAGGCCTGGGGAGAAAAGCTCTAAGAAATAATAGATGTGCAGGACAGTCTACAAAAATAATAGTACCTATGCTCAGAATGTCAGTGTGTAAGACATTTATTTATTTATTTATTTGACTGATAGAACCTCTGCATGGGAGTTTGGACTAGATTTCACAAGGGTAGAAAAGCAAGAAATGAGAAGGGCCTGGGCATTTTTATCACATTTAGGCTGAACTGTTGAACATAAAGTAGCAGGGCTGTGGCCGGGTCCAACAAGATGCTGAAAATAATAATAAAATATATGAACTCCAGGTTGTCTTGCATCTCAACAGGGTTCTACTGTGAGCATAGCTGAGGTGGGAGTGGGCTACTCTGGAAGGTGCAAAGAGAAATAGGATTGATAAGAGGGATAGAGAAACACAAGTTATGAAGTGTTTTAGGGGAAAAAAGCTATAGTTTTACAGGGTTCTTAGTGAAAAGGAAGCTATGGTAAGGCTAAGAAAAACACTGTGGGAAAAGAGCAGACATGAATAGATGTTAAGCAAACCACTATAGATACGGCATTTTACTTAACAGGAAAGGGATGTAAAGCAGAGGCACTTTCTGATAGGACACTTAGTTAAGAGTACAGACACCGTTTTTCATGTTTCTACATATACATATGTGTGTGTGTGTGTGTGTGTGTGTGTGTGTGTGTGTGTGTGTGTGTGTGTGTGTGTGTGTGTGTGTGTGTGTGTGTGTTTGCATGCTTGGGGAAGTTGTATGTGCATACAGATAAACACAAAGTGCAAAAACTCACACATACACACACATGCACACACGCACACGCACACACACACACACACACACACACACACACACACACACACATATATACATATTTTAAGTCTGGAAACACACTGGAGGCACAATTTTATTTAACACAAACACAACAAAGCAAACTCCCCCAGCTGATTTGTTTAGAAATATTTATAATATTTACAGCACCTTAATTAAAGACTTTATAGTTCATCTAATAAGTCCCCTGCATCCTTTCCATTCTCAGGGTGTTAAAATGAAGTCCTAGCTGTATAAGTCCTGACAGGTTCAGGAAACAACAAAAAAATTTAAGTTGATCTGGTCTCAAGGCACCTCTACAATAACCCATGAATTGGCTGTCAAACGCCACAATTCTTGGACTTTGTGTAAAGCCTATAGTTTGACCATCACTGAGTCTCTAGCTGAGGGCCTTACTTTCTGATTTGCATTGAGTAGGCAACATCTCTTTATACAATTACACAAATAGCAAGTGGTTTCTCATTATACAATATAATGCATTACCTGACTGAGTTATTATGAGAAATATTATAAGCATAAGTCCCTTTACCCAATTTTAAAGTTGCACTTAGCACAAAACCATCAGTTTTTGTACTTATAGCAATGTGTTGTGGTCTTGACAAATCACATACATTTCTGTTAGCCAAGCCAAACTTACAGGGCACTGTATACTGAAATTGCTATAGGAATAATATCCAGTAGTACAATTTTGTGTTGACATCTTGTTGCTTGTTTAGCCATATCATAAGGCATGATTACTTAACAGCTGAAGTGCCCGCGTAACAAATAGTACTTCAATGAACAGAAGGTCCATGTTCCAGCTAAACTTAGCATGTCACTTTCTCTGTCTCTCTTTTTGCATCTGTGGCTTAATATCTTTAATCAGCATTGCTTAATTTTCAGCTGATATAGCATACAGTGAACATCTTCAGGCATCACTACTCTCAAACCTACCTCTGATTCGCCTGTGTACAGGGTAAAATTCTTTAATAAAGACAAGAATCATCAACCTTGTCTCAGAACATAACATTATTTTAATGCTGCAAATGCTCTGTCTGTCCCAAGGAACCATTATAATATTATTTTAATACATTAAATGTTCTATCTGCCTGAATATACAATTGTAATTTGACAGGACCCTTTCCTTTTGAGAGATCTGTCAAAAGACAGGAAATAGTTGCAAAATTAGGTAAATTTTTGTGTGGTACCTGGCTACTGCAAGTAAATCCTTCTTTATTTCAGTGGAGGGTATAGGCTATGTATTTT
Source organism: Protopterus annectens (assembly GCF_019279795.1). NCBI lineage: Eukaryota > Metazoa > Chordata > Ceratodontiformes > Protopteridae > Protopterus > Protopterus annectens. Next base: position 1,835,161,267 of record NC_056731.1, read on the forward strand.
TCCCTCTTTTGTTTCTAAATGTGGTCATACAACCCCCTTCCTATAAGGTATCCCAGATAGTTTCCACCTTGTCCAATTTACTCTGCTTAGCATTCACAATCAGGCTTGCCTGTCTTAAAGACTCTAATACAGCCTACACTTTTGTTGAGACTCTAAGTCCTCTGAATGGATGACATAGACTTCTAAGCATGTGTTAGCATGCCAGGAGCGGGGCTTTACCACTTCATCCATTAGTCTAAAAAAAGTAGCAGGAACTCCATGTAGGCCAATTGATTGAACTGAGTAATGAAACACATCTTCAAGGGGTTACAAAGACTATTTTTCTTTAGCAGTGGAGACACTGTTATCTGCCAAAAGTATTGTCGAGTATCAGTCCTTTCCTAAGTTCTCTATTAAGATATTAATTGTAGGCCTGGATAGCTATTAATCTTTGAAATGCTATTCAGGTTTCTAAAGTTATTATGGGATCTGATACTTCTATTGGGTTTAGGAACCAGCAGCCTTCACTCTGTGACTCTTCTGTCAGTCTTAACACAAGCGTCTTTTGGACCTCTTCTCTCACTGTATCTGATTCCCTGGTATTCAGTAAGGTTTCAGTCTAGCCTTCATTCTATGGGATGTCTGTATGTTAGGTCTGATCAGTTTAGTTCTCCTGGGAATTTCTAAGATCACTCCTATATTTCTTAACAAAGGTTGTCTTATTTCTTATTTTTGTACTTACCTTTGACAATGATACTTCTAACTGGACTACAGGTAGACATTCTTTGGCCTGCTCTCTATGAACTTTAGCGTGCAAGGAAACCTAAGAACTTTCAGCTCTTTTCCATATCTCCATTACAGTAATGTGTTAGATTTGCTCTATTTGTATTTCCTGGCTATTTTACAATTTAGTTAATCATATTTATTCTTTCAGATGTTTGAAATTGTCTCAAGTCAGAAATGTGTTCCCTGTGGAGGGCACTAATACCATTTCTAATACTATTACTAATACTAATTGATCTCCTGAATTAAATTCTCAAAATTAGGCATTCTTGGTTTTCTGCATGTGCTCCTTTACAATGTGCATAACAACTGTATCCTGCAAACAGACTCAGTACTCTATTACACTTTTAAATGGTAGCTTCCTTTCTTCCCAAGTTTGTTTAGAAATGTCAAGCAGTCATATGGAAAACAACTGATTCCCAATTCTCACCATCTGCATCAATAACTTTCCTTGGTATGGATTTTAATGTTTTTTTTTTAATCTTTCTACTAATCCATCAGTCTGCACATGGAAGAGTGACATCTTCAATTGCCTGACTTTAAAGTTCTGACATAACTGATGTCATACCCTTGACAGAAGGGGAGTGCTTCTGTTAGTAAGTATCTTTTTAAGGATAACTGCAGTGCAGAATGACATTACTAGTTCTCTGATAATAGCCTTAGCATTTAAATTGCATTATAGGTTCCTAGGTAGTTACTAGGCTTGCAGTCCAAGGAACCATTGAGGAGCCTAACCCAGTTCTCAGTTGTCCTCAAGCACTGTCTGGTTAAATGACTTGCTCAAGGTCACCCAGTAAGTAAATGAGGGCTAAGGGAATCAAATAACACTTCTGCAAGTCTATGTACAGGCTTCTTTGTTGTGTTTATTTTTACTTTAGAGTTTTCTGCTAGTTCACTTTCAGTTCCTTTATTGTCATCTCTTACAATATCATGTTTTTATTGCTCCATGATTGGGATAGATATGTAGTAACACCCAGGATAATTTTCATTGTCTAACCATAACCAAATTCTAGGCCCTTTTGAAGCTTCTATTCTATCCCCCTTCTCATTTTGGTTCTAGATGTCTTATGTGTTTCACTGTCTTTCTCCCCATACATCTTTATACTGAATGAGCATATCAAGTTGTTTTGTTACCTCTTTCTTATTAGGTGTATCACCCTGTCACACTGTCTCAATCCATCCTCCAACATTTTCTGCATTGCTTTAGAACTGCGAAAATCTTTTCTTAATATAACCACCTGAGTCAAGTTAGAACTGGAGCTACCAGGTGCAAACATTTTCCTATAGCTGTTTGAATTTTTACGTATGTTAGAGAATACTGATTTCTATCATCCTAAATGTATACCACCTCTACCTCTTGTTTGTTGCTGATGTTGTGCTTGCATGCCAGAGGACCTTTGAAAATGGTAAGCATATTTGTAGAGTCTAGCAGTGCTTGATCTTCTGTCTCTTATAAAAATTCAGTATAACTCACTAGTCTCATTGTAGCATGATGACATAATCCTGGTCATTTTTCTGATGAAGTCTTTTGTTATGCTTAAATTGTTCACATTCATTCCTTCCAGTCTCAGTACAGCAAGTGGCTTTTTGCTTTTATTTGTGTTTGATTTGCCACTTATTTGCCTTTCATCTTACTTCATAATGCTGGTCCAGTTTCTCTAGGTGCAGTCTTATCACATTCCATGGGAACAGCTTCATTTGTAACAAGTATATCAATTTTCACATTACTACTAGTGGAACAGAATCTGATTATGTGTCCTTCTCCATCCACATTTGAAACAAGTTAACTTATTACATGCTGTTTTTCTTGTTTTACAGAAGACTGCACATTCCTTATTTCCAGTTTAGATTTAGAAGCAGACATGCATGCATATTATCAAAGGTTATTACTAGGCAGTGGATTGGATATACGAGGACATGCAAGGCCTAACAGCTTGAGGCCTTAATGGTTAATAATAGGTCACAATGAAATAATTTGTGTGACATGGAAAAGGGAGATAGGCTTTAAGGTATTTGCAAAGGATATGGAGCTCAGGCCCTTGACTTTCTTATTGAGGAAATGTTGGGATCTTTCTAGTTATAAAATGTGTCTAGGCAGGTACACACAGAAGGGAGTGCTACATTCTGCTACAGACCTAAAAAGGGAGGCATATAGCAGAATGATAGCATCCTTGATGTGGAAGATATAGCTTTAGCAATTAGCTTGGATAGGTAAAAGGATAGTAATGAAAGGAAAGTTCACTATCTGAAAAAGTAGTTGGGTCCCTAGTATCTGCATCTGTTTGGGTGGGGGCATCATTTATGAGGTTGGTGCATGGCTGCTCATGTTTCCCCAAAGACATGATGCTATACATTTTAGCATTTAGTTTTAGACCATTGTTCTTGGGCTATTTGTTTGTACATATTAGCAACTCTTGTAGGATCTGTGAGTCCTTTGGTGAGATGATGTCAGATCCAAGTTTGGAGATGCAGAGTTGGTCAACCAAAGACACTTGCCATCACATATGATTCAGAGAAGTAAATATCATATAGGAGTATCCTGAGTACTGAGCCCTGGGTGTGGGGCACAAATAATGATCTATTTAGAAGATAATGTGTCCCTCAGTCCTAATTTGTTGGGCCTTAGCTATAAAGGGAGTGACATAAGGGCTTGCATTGCTTAATTGATTTGCTTATAATGCCTAAATATGGGAAGGAATGAGTAGTCTTGGCCAGGTCAGGGGTACATTCTATGTACTGTTTTGCCCTCTTTCAATGCAACTAAGACTTTTTTGACTAAGTCCACTAGATCAACAAGGCATGACCTTCCCCTCAAAATCCAAACTGGTTTGGATTGAAGATTGTTTGGTTCAATTAATTTTTAGTTGCCAGGGTTTGTGGTTAGGCCATCCTTACGGAGAGGGATGAGTAACAACAATATCCATATCTTTGGCATGAAACCAGGCTGAGCGGCTGAGGCTGAAGATATTCTGCAGGGAATTGACAAGGAGGCAATTGGGTACTAATGTTTTTTTTTTTTTTTTTTATCTCTGAGAGAGACCTGGGAGTCAATCAGGCAGTATTTGTGGTGGATCAGGACTGATATCTTGATGTAAGCACTGAGAGGAGAAAAAAATCCTCAGTAAGTGCAGTTGTGTTTTGTGCTGGATCTTCTGGCAGGGGAGAGATACTTATACACATGGAGTGTAACAGTTTAAAACTTGTGCTTATCTAGTTCAGTAAATTTGAAAAGCTTGTAGGGGAGTGGACTATCAGTCATTGTGTGTATTTGTTTGTAGTTATGTATGTCTTCCAATTTATAGGTGATTAGTTGAAATTCCTAAGAATAATAGTGTTAGATTCAATGGTGAGAGACTCAAGCTCAATTCAATATACCTCATGGGCTCTGGGTGTCATGAGAGGGATTTTGTAGTTGGCTATAATATAGTACAGGACTTATTGATAGCCACTGTGAAGTAAAGGAGTTCAAGATTGTTATTCTGCTGTATATGTCTAGATGTAATGCAGTATTGAAGAAATAAGGGCACACCACCATAACTGGTGACAGCAACATCCCAAAAGAGGGTCTAAACAGGTGTTAAGTAGTGAATCTTGGCAGAGGGGACAATTAAGTTTTGCACAATGTGTCATTAACTAGTAAGCATTCTACTAAAGTTACTAACTTGTCAGAGTTCTTGGGATAACTTTGTGACATCTTCTGTCCATTGGCTCTAGGCAATGCTTTTTTAAATCTCTCTGCTGCTAGAATTTCTAAATTGATCAATTTGCTATTACTCTCAGATCCTGACAACCACTTTAAAAATTGTTTTAAATCATGCATTTAAGCTGTTATCCACTTCTCAACATTAAAAGACCATTTATAAAATGTTATGCCTTGTACCTTAGATCATAACCAATTCCTTGTTATTAGTTTCTTTTTAACCTTATCATAGTCTGTATAATCTTTCCCTCTTTCCCCTCCATGTCAAATATGTTTTTAATGCCTGCAAAAACACAACTTGTATAAACAAAACAAAAAGCAACCTACTTAGCTTTGTTTACTAGCTTTATAAATATTTACAGTATTTACAGGACCTTCATAAAGTAATTGAGTATATATATATATATATATATATATATATATATATATATATATATATATATACACACACACACACACACACACACACACACACACACACACACACCTGCGTGTGTGTGCATGTGTGTCTCTCTCTCTCTGTATATATATATATATATATATATATATATATATATATATATATATATGTTCATAGGTTCATAGGTTCATACTAGGCTATCTGCCCTAGGGCATTTATAAGCCTAGTCAGAGTGTGTTTGGCTTTCGCCACCCATTTTAAATTAATTTTGCTATGCCCTTTTTCAAGGTTAGTATACTGTGCCTCTGTCTAACAGTGACAAAGAAGTGATACCCGGGGTAAACCTACGATCTCCCATCCACTCATCAAGATTCCTCTTGAAGAGAGTCAATGAGGGACTCTGCCTAACCTGGACTGGGATTTTATTCCAGAGTGAAGGGAGCCTCTGGGTTATGAATCTGTCCCTCCAGCATGTCCTATTTATTTCAGTGCTGAGGTTCAATTCTCTCGAGCGCGTAGCTCGATGGGATTTGGATTTTCTGAGGTGCAGCATGTCCATTAATTCCGGGTTGGACATGGCTTTATACGTCAGGCACAGATTGCCTCTGAGCAGGCGGTATGCCACTGAGTAGAGCTGGAGTTTCTTTAACCTGGCAGCATATGGCATCTGTTTGAGCCCTTTGATCCTCTTGGTGAGGTACTTTTGGGGTCTTTCCAGTTGCTGCAGGTGTCTGGTAAGGTACATCCCAAAAGGGACATTGTACTCAATTATGGGCCTGATGAGGGATGAGTAAAGAGGCACCATGACCTCCCCTGATCTAGATGTGAATCCCTTCATGATTAGGTGGCCTATATAAAATGTTTTTCTAACCACTTTGGCCACGTGGTTGTCAAATGAGAGATTGCTATCAACTTGGGTCCCCAGGTCCCTAATTACTTCTTCTGTACTTAATGGATTACCACCTATGTGGTAATTTGTGGGCACTTTGTTTTTGCCAAAGGGGATGACTATACATTTTTTGGCATTTAGCTTGAGGCCGTGGCTCTGGCACCAGTTGTCTGTTTCTATGAGGCCCTTTTGGAGGATGCTTGTGTCGGCTGGAGAGTCGATTATGGCGCCCAGTTTGCAGTCATCTGTGAACTTGGTCAGCCACAGTCCTTCCATGTTGGCCTGTACCTCCGAGAAATATATACCGAACAAGAGAGGTCCCAGGACTGAGTCTTGTGGGACGCCACTTGTAACTGGTTTGTAGTCTGACATGGCTCCAGCAATTCTAACCATGTGGGTTCTGTCCTTGAGCCAGTTTGCAACCCATCTAGTGACATAGGGGTTTATATTTAAGCTGGTGAGCTTATCTATAATGGCCCGAGTGGGGTATTGTATCGAAGGCTTTTGCGAGGTCCAGGTAGGCTGTGTGGACCATCTTCCCCTCGTCAATGGTCTTGGTGACTGTTTCAAAGAAATCAACCAGGTTTAAGAGGCAGGATCTGCCCTTAACAAAACCGAACTGGGCAGGATCCAGTGTCTGTAGGTCCCCAATATCTTTATTTATGCGGTCCATGATGATCCTTTCCATAGCTTTGCAGACCAAGCTAGTCAAGCTTATGGGGCGATAGTTTCCAGGATCCGTTGAGGGACCACTGTTGCTGTACGCCACTCTTTGGGTACATATCCTGTAGTAAGGCTGAGATTGAACAGTAGTTTTATGTTTGGGTTTAGCTCTTCTTGGAGTTCATGTAGGACGCAGCCTGCGACACCGTCTGGTCCCATTGATGCTGTGTTTTTTGCTTTGGAAAGGGCGGCTCTTACCTGAGCATCTGAGATGTCAGGGGGGCAGCACTCTGCCGGGATAGATATTTGCTGTTTTGGTGGGGAGGAGGGGAGAAGTTTGCGCTGAAACTGTCAGCTAGGATGTTGGCAATGTCTGTGGGTTTGGTGTATTTTTTGTCATTTTGGACTAATTCTGAGCATATCTGGGAATTCCCACCCAGGTTCCTAACATAACTAAAGAAAGCCTTGTGATTATCCTTACTGTCCTGTGCAATTTTTCTCTCGAAGCTGGCCTTAGACGATTTTATGAGTGCCCGTAGTTTTTTGCTAATACTGATCAGAGATGCCTTCCCTTTTTGGGATTTTGCTTTATCATGTAGTAGCTTCCTCCTTCTTTTGTATAGTTTGTTTATGGCTGGGGTCCACCAGACAGGACATCTGCGTTTGGAGGATTGGGTCTTGGTTTTATTTGGGATTGCATGATCCATGCATTCCTGAAGGTGTTCATAGAATGCGTTTATAAAGGATTCTGTGGTCTGGGCCGTATTTTCCACAGGCCCGGGGGCTTTGAAGGATTCCACCTCGCTTTTGAGAAGTGTAAAATTTGCTTTAGAGAAGTTTTTCACTGTGGTTTTCTGGGGAGGAGGTGGGGTCGGGATGTGAATATCCAGTGAGATTAGTTTATGGTCTGATCTTACCAGTGAGGGATACACTTCTGGTCTGGAGCATAGAGTCCCCATGTTGGTGATGATCAGGTCCAGTATGTTTTCCCCTCTTGTGGGAGTGGTAACAAGTTGTTCCATAGCATTTGAGTTTATAAATTCTAGGAACCTTTGGGCTAGGGTGTTGGAGCTAGAGTAATGCTCCCAGTCTATGTTTGGGTAGTTGAAGTCACCCAATATAATGGTGTTTGGAGAGACCTTCATATTTTCCAGTGTTCTCAGGAAGGCCAAGTGGGGTTCCTGGGTTTGTGAGGGTGGTCTGTAGCAGGCTATAAACTGGAAGGCAGTTTTACCCACTGTTAGTTGCACATGGATAGTCTCTGATGCTTCGTGCTGTGCCACCAACCTGGAGGTGTGGGTATCTTTGACGAATATTGGTACTCCCCCTCCTTTTGTGGTTTGGTCCAAGTTTTGGGGCCGAAAAGCATGGTATGAGGTATAACCTGGTAGTGCTGGGGTGCTCTCAGGAGCCTTGAACCAGGTTTCTGTTACTGCACAGATATCGATGTTCTCCATGCTAAGGAGAGTTTTGAGTGCGTGCATCTTGAGGTTTAGACTTCTGGCGTTGAGTAGCATTACTCTTAGTTTCTTATCCCTTGTGATACCTATGGAGGTGGGTTTGTCTTTTGAGCATTGCCTAAAAAAGGCACTATGGGGGTAGCAAGAGCCTTTGCCAATATCCGAAATCCCAGGTGTGACAGGTGCAAGCCGTCCCTAGCGAAGCATCATGGCTTGTCGAGCATGTCATCCCAGGCTGACAGGCATTGGATCCCCTTTGAATGACACCAATACTTAAGCCAATTGTTGAAATTGATCATCTTGTCTTCATATTGTGGCATCATTCTTGGTGAGGGTAAGATGCTACTCAAGGTCAGGGTCATACCGGCCTGGGCTACAATGCTCAGAGAGCTCCTCTATGTCTCTTTTCATGTAGTCCAGGGAGGTACATCTCAGGTCATTCACACCAGCATGGACAATGACTGAGTCATATTTGTACTTGCCTTGGAGTGACCTGAGTGCTTGTGTTATGTGGCAGATCCTAGCGCCCGACAGGCAGCTCACTGTGACCTTCTCCTTGTTCAGCCTGGTGAGTGGGACGTCAGTGTGCCTGATGATAGAGTCACCTATTACAAGTGTATCAGGTGTGTTGTTTAGCCTTAAGGGCTGTGACTGTTCAGCACACTGGCTTTGTGAGCTATATATATGTGTATATATATATATATATATATATATATATATATATATATATATATATATATATGGGTTACCTTTACATTATCGAACGTTCAAATGTTCGACAATCATATGGCCGAAACCATATCATCAAACATTCAAATGTACGACAATGTAAACGTAACAAAAAAAAAAAATTAAGCAAAAACAAAATGTGTATAGCAGGGGGGCAAGCCCCCCTGCATCCCCCTACTTAAATATACCAACTCAGAGATTGCACTACATTGCGGTAATGGGAAATATTCCCATTCTGCACTGTATGGAGATGTCCATTCATTCATTTGCGGTGACTGCAATTTAGTGCGATTTCGGAGTTGGTATATTTCTGTAACGGGGGGTGTGGGGGGGTGCAGGGGGCTTGCTATAGACACTGTTCTTTATTTTATTTCTTCCGCATTATCTTACCTTTACATTGTCGAACATTCGAAAGTTTGATGATATGGTCTCAACCATATCATTGTCGAACATTTGAACGTTCGATAATATAAGGGTAACCCATATATATATATATATATATATATATATATATATATATATATATATATATATATATATATATCTCAAATGACAAACAGGTGGTCAACACATGCACATCATTTCCCTTACTAAATAAGGTCTTGACACATAAACCCACATATGCGGGGTTACTTGCAAGTAACTTACCAAAACCTCAGTGGCCTCCCATATGCTGCCTAGAGATACCACACATGCATACAAAACTAAGTCATCACCAACCACTATATATAAAAATACACATCACAGTGTCTTCCCAAGCAAGGCCCTAAGGCAAAATACCACACATTCAAACATCTTGGTCATAGGAGACTCCATAGTGAGAAACAAGGACACCCCCTCACCAGGCTGGATAAAGAGAGGGTTGCAGTCAGATGTCTGTCAGGGGCCAGGATTCACACTATCATGTTGGTGTGAATGACCTGAGACATACCTCCGTGGACTATATGAAGAGAGACATGATGGACCTCTCTGAATATGTCGTAGGCTGGTATGAGCTGCACATTGAGCAGTATTCTACTCTCACCAAGAAAGATACCACAACACAAACAGAAAATGAATGACTTCAATAATTGGCTTAACTATTTGTGTCATTCCAAAGGGATCCATTATTTGCCAGCCTGGGATGACATGACTGACAGATCATGCTGCTTTGCCAGAGATACTCACCACCTGTCACCACTTGGTTTTTGAATACTGGCCAAGGCATTAGCCACCTCCATAGCGTCTTTTTTAGGCAGTGCTAAACCAACAGACCTGTCAGTGTAACAAACTATTTTAATGCCAAGCTGAAGGTACTACTATTCAATGCTAGGAGTCTTAATAGAAACTGCACTCTTTGGAAGCTCTCCTCACCCTCAAATGCTGACATTGTGCAGTTACAGAGATGTGGTTCAAGGCTGCAGAAAGCACCCCAGCAGTGCAAAGCTACAATGCCTATCACATATTCAGACCACTCTCTGAAAAAGAAAAAACAAAAGGAGGAGTTGTTTCTATTTACATAAAAAACAATCGCACATCTAGATTGGTCAAGCAGAATAACTCACTTGAGCTGCTCCATATCCAGCTGACCATAGGCAAAATCCCTCACCATATCATCGCTAGCTACAGTTCCCCAACCATAAACCATGAATCGTGAAAACCCCTCTGCATACCTGAAGTTACTAGAATCACTTACCATTCAGCCCAATACACTACTCATGGGTGATTTTAACTACCTCTCCATAAAATGGGAAACCCACATGACCCCTAACATGCAGGTTCAGATACTCCTGGAGTTTGTCAATGCAAGTGCTCTGAAACAGCTGGTCTGCACTCTTGCTAGGGGCTCAAATGTCCTTGACATAGTACTCACAAACATGGGGGAGCATTGCACTCCCCAGTGCAATCTCCTTATTCATGAGATCAGATCATAAATCGGTCTTCTTTGAAATAAATGTAATGGTAGAACCCCCATCAAACCTTAAAACCTTGAAGATTTTTTTCCAAGTCAAATTACCTTCTATTAAGTGATAACATAGGTAATTTTCAAGCTCCCCCTAACCCCCAAAACACAGAGGCCTATGCAGAAGTATACACAAAATGGCAGTAGCTGATTGAACTAAACCCAGGTCTAGCTAGGAAAACAAGTCACCCTGGTGGACCCCTGTCATAAATACACTATACAACAGAAGTAAGAAATTCTGGTATTTTTCTGTTAATGGGGCAGCAGATTTTAATAATGGTGAGGGGACAGGGATGATAACAAAATCAGGGATAGCTTTTGAAACACTGCTCTTATAAACTTAGAAAGTTGCTAGAATAACAGGGTTCGTGTTAGCATGCATTTTCGGGAAGGATATGAGAAATCTGAAATTCAAAGGTATGTCATTATTTACAGACTTCAATCCTCAATGAGTTGCCTAAAAAGCAAAACATTTTAACAGGAAAAAAACAAAAAATATGAGCTAGAAATCATGACATTCTGCAAAAATAAGGGAAACAGACATGTAGGAGAGCTGAAGCATTTACTATTAATAAAAAATACAGCTGTCCTGTGTTGCACTTAATTTAAAATCGTTTTTTTTCTCTAAAAACTGCATTTTACCTGATTTTGGCCTAGCACTCAAGTGTGGGGTCATTTATTGCACTGTTGTGATTATTTTGCTGCTTGTGTATCTCTGCTACCTTTAAACTACAACAAAAAGAAAAAAAAATCTTGCTTTTTTTCCACTTTCTGAAAGTTAAGAAAGTTCAGTTACAGATTTGCTGTTCTGAACTGTTTGGAAGTTTCTAGAAGGCCAGTGCTTGCTTGGGCTAAAGGGAAGTCTCTGTGTTCACCAGTGGGAGTGGTTAACACTGAACAGCCTGCCTGTCCCTGGAGGAGTGCTTACTACCTAGAAGCTGTAGTTTTATTGGCCATTTTGGGTCAATTCTAAACTCCTTGATCTGTCTCTCTTAAAACCCAGCTGCCTCATGGTTTTGGTGTCTTTTCAGGCTTGCTAGTTGTTGCTGAAGCACCTACCAAGGGGAGAAAACGCTGAGAGAAGAAAAGGAGCCACTTTTGTGATTTTAAGTATTTTCTTCTGATTTTTTGTTAAGTTTTACTGCTATGCCGCCTACTTTTTCTATTTTCCGGCTTGCTAAAGTTTATATCTGTAACATTAACAGTACTTGGAACACATCTAGAGCCTGTTTACTGCATTTCCTGTGTTGCACTTAATTTAAAATCATTTTTTTCTAAAAACTGCATTTTACCTGATTTTGGCCTAGCACTCAAGTGTGGGGTCATTATTGCACTGTTGTGATTATTTTGCTGCTTTTGTATCTCTGCTACCTTTAAACTACAAAAAAAAAAAAAAAAAAAAAATCTTGCTTTTTTTCCCACTTTCTGAAAGTTCAGTTACAGATTTGCTGTTCTGAACTGTTTGGAAGTTTCTAGAAGGCCAGTGTTTGCTTGGGCTAAAGGGAAGTCTCTGTGTTCACCAGTGGGAGTGATTAACACTGAACAGCCTGCCTGTCCCTGGAGGAGTGGTTACTACCTAGAAGCTGTAGTTTTATTGGCCATTTTGGGTCAATTCCAAACTCCTTGATCTCTCTCTCTTAAAACCCTACAACTCTCTTTTTGCACGGTTTTGCGCACTGAGCAGTGTCGGGCAGCACCGCCTAAACAGGTTTAAACTATTCCAGGCTCCACAAAGTCTGCTCTTCACTTTTTCCCTTAGAACTGTTCAAACTCTCAAAGTAATCACTCTATTCTCTTTCTAAAGCCCTGCACTTGCTCAGCTCTTATAAGGAAACACTAACTAACTAAAGCACTACACCCTCCTTGACTTCTCATAAGTATTAGGCTCCCGATTGGTCCTTCCTGATCAAGTGAAGAATCAGTTCCCTTCCCTAATCTGATCAGTAAAAAACAGTTCCCTATACTAATCTGGTATGTCCAAGGGTCAGTTTCAAGGTTACTCTCCAGTCCAGCTGGTGAATCTGGGAATTTTGAGGCAATGTTACAATTGCCTTATGTACACAGACAACCCTCTCCTCCTTCCAACAAACTCTAATATATGTGAGAGATGCAGTTACTCAGCCAAACTGGAGGCAGAGCTCTCTCAACCCAAGACTGGCACAGTCAGTCAGGAGGAAAAGGTAACCACCCACACCACAAACCCAGTCTCACACAGACCTATTGCATCTGCATACCCAACACATAAACACACAAAAACATACTCGGAGGCTCTAAATAAAAATCTGCCTAAACAGCAAAGACCTCCTAAGCAGATATCCAAGCAACAGCCACCCCTCAACAATACCCACAAATCACATATCTCACAAAATCAGTGTGCCTCACAGTCATAGCCCTTAAGGCCAAACAACACACCAAATACACTTGTTATAAGGGACTCTGTTGTCCGGCACACTGATGTCCCGCTCACCAGACTGAACAAGGAGAAGGTCACTGTAAGCTGCCTGTTGGGTGCCAGGATCCACCACATAACGCAAACACTCAGGTCACTCCAAAGCAAGTACAAGTATGACTCCATCATTGTCCATGCTGGTGTGAATGACTTGAGATGTACCTCCCTGGACTACATGAAAAGAGACATAGAGGAGCTCTCTGACCATGTAGCCCAGGCTGGTATGACCCTGACCTTGAGTAGCATCTTGCCCTCACCAAGAATGATGCCACAGTATAAAGACAAAATGATCAGTTTCAACAACTGGCTAAAGTACTGGTGTCATTCAAAAGGGATCCAGTGTCTGTCAGCCTGGGATAACATGCTCGACAAGCCACATTGCTTCGCTAGGGATGGCTTGCACCTGTCACCCTTAGGCTTTCGTATACTGGCCAAGGCTCTTGCCACCCCCATAGTGCCTTTTTTAGGCAAGGCTCAAAGGACAAACCCACCTCCATAGACAACCCAAGGATAAAAAAACTAAAGGTAATGCTACTCAATGCCAGAAGTCTAAACCTCAAGATGCACGCACTCGAGGCTCTCCTCAGTATGGAGAAAATCGATGTCTGTGCTTTTACAGAAACCTGGTTCAAGGCTCCCGAGAGCACCCCAGCACTACCAGGTTATAACTCATACCATGCGTTTCAGCCCCAAAGCTCAGACCAAAGCACAAAATGAGGGGGAGTATCCATATTCATCAAAGATACCTACACCTCCAGGTTAGTGGCACTGCACGAAGCATCGGAAACCATCCATGTGCAACTAACAGCGGGCAAAACTGCCTTTCAGTTTGTAGCCTGCTACAGAACACCCTCCCTATTACAGGAACCCCACTTGGCATTCCTGAAAACACTGGAGAATATGAAGGTCTCTCCAAACACTATGTTATTGGGTGACTTCAACTACCCAAACATTGACTGGGAAAACTACTCAAGCCCAAACACCCTCGCCCAATGGTTCATTGAATTTATAAACTCTAACGCAATGGAACAACTGGTCACCACTCCCACAAGAGGGAACAACATATTGGACCTGGTCATCACCAACATGGGGACTCTATGTTCCACACCAGAGGTAAACCCCTCATTGGTAAGATCAGACCATAAACAAATTTCCCTGGACATCCATATCCCATCCCCACCCACAGCCAAGGAAATCACTGTAAAGAATTTCTCAAAAGCCAACTTTGCACTTCTCAAGACTGAGGTGGAATCCTTCAAAGCCACCAGGCCAGAGGATAATACAGCCCAATCCGCAGAATCCTTTACAAATGCATTCTATGATCACCTGCAGGAATGCATGGATCGTGCTATCTCAAATAAAACCAAGACTCACTCCCTCAAAAACAGGAGACCGGTCTGGTGGACCCCGGCCATAAATAAGCTATACAACAGAAGGAGGAAGCTACTACATGACAGAGTAAAATCCCAAAAAGGGAAGGCATCCCTGATCAGTATTAGCAAGAAACTTCGATCCCTCATAAAATCATCAAAGGCCAGTTTCGAAAGAAAAATTGCCTTAGACACTAAAGATAATCACAAGGCCTTCTTTAGTTATGTCAGGAACATGAGTGGAAACTCCCAGATATGCTCTGAATTGTTGCATAACGGTACAAAATATACCGAACCTACAGACATAGCCAACATCCTGGCAGACAGATTCAGTGCAAACTTCTCCCCCCCCTTTCCCCCCCAAAGGAGCAAATGCCTATCCTAACTGAATGTAACCTCCCTGACATCACAGATGCACAGGTTAAAGCTGCCCTCTCCAAAGCAAAAAACACAGCATCTATGGGACCGGACGGTGTCCCAGGCTGTGTCTTACATGAGCTCCAAGAAGAACTGAACCCTCACATTAAATCACTGTTCAAACTTAGCCTTACTACAGGATATGTACCCAAAGAATGGCGCACAGCTGCAGTGGTCCCACTCCACAAAGGTGGTGCCGCAACGGACCCCGGGAACTATCGCTCCATAAGCCTGACTAGTCTGGTCTGTAAAGCTATGGAGCGTATTATCATGGAACTCATAAACAAAGACATTGGGAGCCTCCAGACACTGGACCCTACCCAATTCGGCTTTGTTAAGGGCAGATCTTGCCTCTTAAACCTAGTTGATTTCTTTGAAACAGTTACCAAAGCCATAGATGTGAGGGCAAGGTAGTCCACACAGCCTACCTGGACCTCGCAAAAGCCTTCGACACAATACCCCACTCGGGCATCATAAATAAGCTTACCAGCTTAAATATCAACCCCTATATCACAAGATGGGTTGCAAACTGGCTCAGAGATAGAGCCCACATGGTCAGAATCACAGGTGCCATGTCCGAATCCATACCAGTTACAAGTGGCGTCCACAGGGCTCTGTTCTGGGACCTCCCTTGTTTGGTATATACTTCTCTGAGATTCAGGCTAACACGGGGGGATTATGACTGACAAAGTTCGCAGATGACTGCAAACTGGGGGCCATAATCGAATCTCCAGCTGACACAAGCATCCTCCAAAAGGGTCTCACAGAGACGGATGCTTGGTGCCAGAGCCACGGCCTCAAGCTAAATGCTAAAAAGTGCATAGTCATCTCCTTTGGGAAAAACAAGGTGCCTACAAATTACCACATAGGTGGTAATCCATTAAGTACGGAAGAAGTAATTAGAGATTTGGGGACCAATGTAGATAGTAATCTCTCCTTTGATAATCACATGCCAAAGTGGTTAGAAAGACCTTCTATATAGCCCACCTTATCATGAAAGGGTTCGCATCTAGATCAAGAGAGGTCATTGTGCCCTTCTACTCGTCACTCATCTGGCCCATAACTGAATACAATGCCCCTTTTGGGATGTACCTTACCCGACACCTGCAACTGGAGAGACCCCAAAAGTACCTCACCAAGAGGATCATGGGCTACAAACAGATGTCCTATGCAGCTCGACTAAAGAAACTCCAGCTCTGTTCAGTTGCTTACCGCCTCTACTCAGAGGTGATCTATGCCCGACGTACAAAGCCATGTCAAACCCAGAATTAATGGACATGCTCCACCTCAAAAAATCCAAGTCCCTTAGAGCTACACGCTCCAGGGACCTAAACCTCAGCACAAAAATAAATAGGACATGCTGGAGGGACAGATTCATTTCCCAGAGGCTCCCCTCACTCTGGAATAGAATCCCAATTCATGTTAGACATAGCCCCTCGCTGACCCTCTTCAAGCAAAATCTGGACGCGTGGATGGGAAATCGCAAATTCACCCCTGGGATCTCTTCTGTGTCCCTGCTAGACAGAGGCACAGTAAACTAATCTTAAAAGGGTACCTTCTGTGACCTACTTTACAGAGGCACAGTAGGCTAATCTAATAGGGAGGCGGAAGCCAAATACACTCTGGCTAGGCTTATAAATGCCCTAGGGTAGATTGCCTGGTATCTACCTATGAACCTATGAACCTATGAAGTACTTCACTTAGAAGAAGAAAAGGACAAGACGACAAAGAAAAAGCATACAGTTTAAAATGTGTTTTCAGAAGCCCTCTAGTTGTGATCTCTGTTTTTCGTAGCTTGTTTTTACATAACGGTCCTAAGCAGCTGTCTTAAATGACAACAGTAAATCAGAAGAAATACGTAAATACTTGTTAATGCGACCATAAGTGCTGCTAGACCTAGCAGCAAAACAAAGCATGTACCATATGAACACCTAGTTAAAGACACCAGTTTTATCACAGCAGCACCTTCACTCAATCCCTCGCCACCCTACTCATGGAGTTGAAACAAAAATCCTGCCCAAAGCTGAGCTTTCCTTTTTAGCATCTTCTCTTGAGCACAGCAGTTTTAAGGCATGTTCAAAAACCAGGAGGTGCCCCAGATAAGAACTGAGTGTGTATATCAGACATACATTAAATTGTCATGGATGAAGTGTGGAATTTGAGGTTACATCTTCTGTACTGCAGCCTCTTAGGCAACACATTTTTCAAACTCTGAGCAACAGACAGTTATGTTCAACAAATCTGCAAAATTGTCACCACCAAAACCTGGAAAGTCAGTAGAAAACATAGGTACTGTTCCGTTTAAGCAGTACTGACATCTCACACAATGAACATCAGTCCGACAATGAAGAGAACATCCAGACCATGCCCAAAAAATCTGCTGCCCCGTTAACGGAAAAGTACCGAAATTCTTATCTAGAAGTAAGTGAGACAGAGTACAACAGAGAAAAAAAAATCCTTCATTAGTCTCACCAGACAGATCAGGGAACTAATCAAGTCTTCAAAAGCTAAATATGAGACTAAAATAGCCTCCCAAGCAAAGAATAACCACAAAGCATTTTGTAGTTACATCCAAAATCTTAAATGAAACACTCAGCAATGTGTTGAGTTGGCTGTAGATGGCACTACCTATACTCACCCAGAAAAAATAGCAAACTCGCTTTCCAATAAAGTTAGCTCAAATTTTACCTCTTATCACTTCCAGTCACTCCCCGTGAAATACCCCTTAGTATTTGTTTGCTAATTGTCACAAAAGAACAGGTCATCACTGTGCTCTCCAAAGCTAGAAACACAGCATCAATGGGCCCTGATGGAATTCCAGGGGGCCTATTAAATAGCGTGAAACATGACCTAACAGACCTGCTAGGATCTCTATTTAGCCACAGTCTCCAGACAATCTTTGTACCAGTAGAGTGGAGAAAAGCAACAGTCATCCCTCTGCACAAGGGGGACCATCAACTGATCCAGGAAACTACTGACCTATAAGTCTGACTAGCCTCATATGCAAGGCTATGGATAGGATAATCATGGACTTGATTAACAACAACATAGGAAATCTCCAGACTCAAGACCCAACCAAGTTTGGCTTTGTCAAGGGCAGGTTCTCCCTGCTCAGTCTGGTGGACGTCTTTGACAAGGTCATCAAGGCTATGAATGAGGCTAATACACTGCATGCCACCTACCTTGACCTGGCCAAGGCATCTGACACAATATCCCATTCAGGTATTATAGATAAACTTAAAAACTTGGCATAAACTCTGCATCACCAGATGGATAGCCAAATGGCTCGTAGATAGGACACACATTGTTAGAGTGGGGAATCCACATCCAAGAGGCCAGTCACCAGTGGAATACCACAGGGCTCAGTGCTGGGATCCCTCCTGTTTGGGATATGAGGTGAAGACAAATGTAGATGGCCTTTGGCTGACTAAGTTTGATGATAACTGCAAGTTGGGGCAATCTCTGGCTCCCCAAATGAAGTTGCGATCTTACAGAATGGTCTGATGCAAACTATTGATTGGTGTCAGAAGCATGGCCTCAAACTAAATGCAAAGAAGTGCATAATAATCCCCTTTGGAAATCAAATACCCCTGCAAATTACAACATTGATAGCAACCCCCTAAGAGTGGACCCAGTGGTGAAAGATTGGGGTACTCAGAGAGTAATCTGAACTTTAACCACCATGTTTCCTCTGGATTTGAAGAAAACTTTCTATGTGGCTCAGCTTATAAGTAAGGGCATGGCATTCAGATAAAAGGATGTCATAGTACCACTGTATTTAGCCCTCATTAGACCAGTTATCTAGTATAATGCACCCTTTGGCATGTACCTCACCAGGCACTTGCAACAGCTAGAGCATCCTCAGAGGTTTTTCACCAAAAAAATAAAGGGTATAACCAACATTTCAGATGCAGACCAATTAAAAGCCCTATCACTGTATTTAGTTTCCTACCAACTGCTGAGGGGTGATCTGTGCCTGACCTACAAGACAGTCTCTGACCCAGACCTGATGGAAATGTTGCATATTTGCAAAGCTAATTGTATGAGAGTTACCCGAGCCAAAAATCTAAATATGATTTCTGAGATGAAAATATCATGCTGGAGAGACAGATATGTGTCCCAGAGATTGCACCTTCTCTGAAATAGGCTTCTTATTTACATGACGTAGAGCCTTTCTCTGACCATCTTCAAGCACAATCTGGACCTATGGATGGGAAATTGCAATTTCACTCCTAGGGTGGGTGGGGCTCATGTCCCTTATGAACAAAGGCAGTCTGTACAAATTGTCAAAGCCCCACTTGCTGACCCTTGTTATCTTTCTCCAAGGGATAGAAATTCAGTAAAATCTAGGTAAAACTGGCTAGCCTTGTAAGGGCTCTATGTATGCATCGATAGGGTTACATGCTATGTGATTGAATGGTATGAATGTCAGTTGTGTACCATGGATGTTGTTGAATGTTGTGTTGTGTGAATGTGGTGGATGTCAAAGTGTTGATTTGCTAAATGGAATAGTGTTGTGTATTGAGATAAGTGGAGTCTGGCATTAGAGGTTAAGAGTGTGAGTTTGTGATCATATACTGGTTATGGTAAGAGTTAGGTAAGAGGATAGATTTCGTATTATGTTATGTGATGTTATGTTATGTGATTATATTGTTATTATTTTATTGTTATTATGTTCCCAGCTGCTTCAAGAACACCACCATAATACCTCTGCCTAAGAAGTCTCCACCAAAGAACCTCAACAACTACCACCATGTGGCTCTCACCTCCGTAGTAATGAAGTGCCTAGAAAGGCTGATCAAAGACCACTTAACATCCAGACTTCCATCATCCTTGGACCCACGCCAATATGTGTACAAACCAATTCTATCCAAGGTAGATGCTATTTCACTGGCACTCCATCTATTGTTGGATCACCTGGAAAACAACAACAGCTATACGCGCATGTTATTCATTGATTTCAGTTCAGCATTCAACACAGTCATACTGCAGTAATCGATAGAGAAGCTAACTCAACTAGGTATCAGCACTCCAATGTCCAATTGGATTCTGGACTTCCTTAGTGAAAGGCCACAAACAATATGTGCAGGAAAGAACACCTAAAATAGTATCACCCTGAGCACTGGTGTACCTCAAGGCTGTGTTCTGAACCCTCTGCTATTCACTCTGCTAATGCTATACATATAATCAAGTTTGCAGATGATACCACAGTTGTGGGCCTCATCAGGAACGAGGAGGAAACAGCCTATAGAGAGGAGGCGAGACAACTGATAACTTGGTGTGGTAACAACAATCTGGCACTCAGTGTGAATAAGACCAAGGAGATAATTGTGGATTTCAGAAAAAAACATAAGAAACATTCCCCACTCACAATCAATGGGGAAACAGTGGAGAGGGTAAAAAGCACCAAGTCTCTTGGGGTACACATCTTGGAAGACTTGTCTTGGTCTGTGAACACAAATGCCACTGTCAAGAAAGCACAGCAATGCTTACACTTTCTGCGAAGGTTGAGAAGAGCAAATCTTCCGGCCCCTGTTGTCACAATCTTCTAAAGGGGCACAATTGAGAGCATCCTGAGAAACAGTTTTACAGCTTGGTATGGCAACTCATCCACTACAGACCACAAATCCCTCCAAAGAGTGGTGAAAGCAGCAGAAAAGATTACCAGGACCATTCTAACATCTATTCAAGACTTACACCAGTCTCGTTGTCTCAAAAGAGCCAGAAAAATAGTCATTGACTGCACTCACCCTACATATGGACAGCTCCTGCACCTAACATCTGGGAAGAGTTATTGTAGCATACAGCATATATTGCAAAATAGCCATATTTAGCAGAAGCTTCTATCCCCTGGCCATCAGGCTACTGAACTCCAATAGCAACTTACATCTTGCTTGACATCAGGGACAGTAGGTAATATGACGAGTAAGAAGCATATTTGCATGCAATAACCCTAAAAGGTCTTAAATACACTGTGCAGTTAATGTAACAGAGCATAATCGTATTCTGTGCAATATCCACTGATACTAAAACAGCATCCTGTGCAATAAGTAACAGTTGTGAAATTTTTGTGCAATAAATATTGCGTTTCCTTAGACTAGTGCCAACAGAATCCTGTGCAATAAGAAGTAGCTATGGAATTCTGGTCAATAAATACCTTGTCTCTTTAGCTTAGTTAATGTCTGTTGATATGTAAAACAGTAAATATTATGTAGTAGGAATGTCTAAATGTAGTAATGTGAATTGTTGTATATGTCAGATGTTTGCACATAGAGCCTGGAGTAATGTAATTGCATTCAGTTGCACTTGTTGGGGAGTCTGAATGACAATAAAGTTTATTTTGACTTTGACTTTTTGACAATGATATGCAGTTATGGTTAAATAAAGGGATAGATTTAATGATATGCAATTGTATGTGAATTAAAGTTAGAGTTAGGTTAAGGGTTAAATCAAGGGATAGATTTAGTGTTGAGCGGGTACATGTGGGTTAGGGTTAGGGCTAGGGCTAAGTAAGGGGATATATTTACTGGTGTATGAGTGTGTGTGATGCATGTCTAATTTAGCCTTGCTTAGTGATAGTTTTACAGAACGACTAAGGTAAGGAACAGGGCTAAGGTTATTGCCAGGGGTGTGGTTAGCATTAGCATTAGGGTTAGCAGGTATTAATAAGGTGGTGCAAGGGTTGAAGCCCCCCACCCCCCACTGCACAGCCTTACTGATACCTGCTTACCCTATCTTACCCTGCCCCTAACCTTAACCCTGTACCTTACCTTAAAAAAACACTATAATTAATCAGATAAATTTGGTCTGTTAGTAATTCTGTTTTTTTTTTAATTGTAAAATCACAAAAGGAAAGTTTTTCTTTTGCAATCTTTTTGATTTTTGATATATTTGGTTTTCATAGGTTCATAGGTAGGTACTAGGCTATTGGCCCAAGGGCCTAAGTAAGCCTAGTCAACAAGGTTCCCTGGCTTATGCCACCCAAGAAAGTTATTTTCCTGTGCCCCTGTCAAGCAGAGACACAGAAGTGATCCCCGGGGTGAATTTCCTATCTCCCATCCAATCATCAAGATTTTTCTTGAAGAGTGCTAATGAAGAGCTTTGTTTGATATAGATAGGTAGCTTGTTCCAGAGTATGGGAAGTCTCTGGGACAAGAATCTATCCCTCCAGCATGTCCTGTTTATTGTGGTGACAAGGCTTAGGTCCCTAGAGCATGTAGCTAGGAGAGATTGGGATTTCTTTAGGTGTAGCATGTCCAACAGCTCTGGGTTTGACATAGCTTTATATGTTAGGCAGAGATCACCTCAGAGAAGGCGATATGCTATGGAGTAAACCTGGAGTTTTTTTAAATGGTCAGTGTAGGGCATCTGTTTGAAGCCAGTAATCCTCTTTGTGAGATACTTCTGTGGCCTTTCCAGCTGCTGCAGATGTCTTGTGAGGTACAAAAATGGGCATTGTACTCTATAATGGGTCTAATGAGTGTCGAGTATAGGGGAACAATGACCTCTTTTTTCCTGGATGAGAACCCTTTTGTGATGAGGTGTGCCATGTAGAAGGATTTCCTGACTACTGTGGTGATGTGATTATCAATGGAGAGACTACTGTCCGCCTGTGTCCCAAGGTCTCTTATTACACATTTGGCATTAAGTAGACTGCCACCTATATTGTAGCTCATGGGTACAGAGTTTTTACAAAAGGGGATGACAATGCACTTTTTGGCACTGAGCTTGAGGCCATGGCTCTGACACCAGGCATTTGTCTCAGTGAGGCCCTTCTGTAGGATGTACACATCATTTGGGGACTCGACTATGGCTCCTAGTTTGCAGTCATCTGCGAACTTCATTAGCCAAAGGCCTTCTGTGTTAGCCTGTACTTCAGAGAAGTAGATACCAAACAGGAGAGGTCCCAGGACTGAACCCTGTGGTACTCCTCTTGTCTCTGGTTTGAAGTCAGATTAGGAGTTTTCTACTTTTACAGTGTGGGTTCAGTCAGTGAGCCAGTTGGCAACCCATCTTGTGATGTAGGGATTTATACCTAGTTTAGCTATAATTCCAGAATGGGGGATGGTGTCAAAAGCCTTGGCAAGGTCAAAGATAGGCTGTGTGAATCACCTTACCCTCGTCTACAGCTTTGGTGACTGCCTCAAAGAAGTTAATCATATTCAGGAGACATGATCTGCCTTTCACAAACCTGAACTGGGTGGGGTCCAGAGTTTGGAGGTTACCAATGTCTATTTTTATGAGTTCCATGATGATATGTTCCATGGCCTTACAGACCAGGCTTGTCAGGCTAATAGGGCGATAGTTCCCGGGATCAGTGGTGGCTCCCCTTTGTGGAGTGAGATAACCGTTGCTGTGTGCCATTCAGTGGGCACAAAGCCTGACATGAGGCTATGATTGAACATGGTGATTAGGTGGGGAGCCTGTTCATTCTGAAGTTCATGTAAAATGCAGCCTGGGATCTTGTCTGGTCCCATGGATGCTGTGTTTTTTGCTTTAGAGAGTGCAGCTTTTACCTGCGTAATTGTGATTACAGGGACTCTGCATTCTTCCTGTATAGATATGGGCCCTTTAGGGGGTGAGAGGGGGGTAAAGTTAGCACTGAACCTATCTGCCAGGATGTTGGCAATATCAGTTAGTTATGGGCTGTGGTTGAGTGACACATTGAGTCTGTGGGCTATGTGTCATTTTGGTTGTGTTGGGGGGGTGGAGGTTGCTTGTGTTTCTGCTTTGGAGGTCTATGTTGCTTGAGCAGATTATTATTGAGAGTCTCTGTAAATGTTTTTGTGTTTCTATGTGTGGATTTTGGTGGTGTAGGTTTAGTGGGACTATGTGATGAGTGTGGTATGGTGCAAGTGTTTGCCTTCTCCTCTTGACCATCAAGTTCAGTCTTGGTTGGAGAGAGCTTTACCTCCAGTTTAGCTAGATAAGTGCATCTCTCACAGGTTGTAGTGTTGGGTGGTAGGAGGAGAGGGTTGTCTGTGTACATGAGGCAATTGCTACATTGCTCCAAGATGCCCAGATTCATCAGACAGACAGGAGAGAACACTGTGAGCTGACCCTTGGACATACCTGAATAAAAAAATATTTCCTCCAGACAACTGAGGAAAGTAAGTACAAGAGCTGTTTTTCTCTAAGCAAGTGAGGAAAGTAAGTACAAAAACTGTTTTCCTCTAGGTAATGAGGAAGGTTGAGTGCTGTGGTAATTTGTAGCTTATTTAGTGCTTACAAGAAGTTCTGAACAAGTGCTGAGCATGAATAAGCAAATTCAAGTGCTAAAACTAAGAATCTGTATCTGAACTAGACTAGTTACAGGAAAGAAACAAGTGTAAATGTGGACTTTTAAATGAGTAAGTTGAGAGAGATGTAAAAATTTCCCAACCGGCCAGTAACTACAATTTCTGGGCCAGAAACCACTCCTTATGTGGTAGATAGGTTACCTAGTGCTTGCCACTCCCTCTGATAAGCTAGAAGGCATCCCTCCAACACAGAAATGCTTGGGGGGCTCAGGTGCTTGCAAACAGTCCTGGATGCAGCAAATCTGTATCTGGACTAGACTAGTTATAGGAAAGGCAGGAAACAAGTGTAATATTTTTGTTACAGTTAAGCAGAACACAGGGAGATTCTAGCAAAGCTTTTTTTGTAAAGGAAAAGGAGAAAGGAGAAGCAGAAGATAATTAAAGGTTAGGAAACTAAGTGGGTTGGCCTTCTCAAATGTTCTCTCTGTATTAGGCAGAATGAGCTAATGACAGTAGACTGAGAGGAATGCCCCAGATCAAATTTACAGTAGGGGTGGGCAACTGCAAAGCCACCAAGTATGACAGCAACACACGAACAGGGAGGGATGGTGGGGAACAGATCACAATATTCAATGAAAGAAATAACAGAATTGTAGACAGACCACACTATTCACTGAACAAATAAATAGAAAAACAAAATGCAATACTATCTTTAACACTGCAAGTTTGTACTTAACCCAGCTTGTAATGCAGTTGATTGCAGGTATAAAGCAGCCAGCCAAACAGCTATTGCAGAAATAATTTCAAAGATATATGACTAACACTTATAACCACAGAGTAAACAATGTATATCTCAAAATGTAGGCATTACACATGACTGAGCTGATGTTTCTACATTTTTATAAAATGTCTGCATTCCATGTGTGTGTGTGTGTGTGTGTGTGTGTGTGTGTGTGTGTGTGTGTGTGTGTGTATATATATATATATATATATATATATATATATATATATGTGTGTGTGTGTGTGTGTGTGTGTGTGTGTGTAAGAGAGAGAGAGAGATACTGGTGTCTTAAACTTAGTCATTCCTAAAAAAAAAAGGTTTTAAGCCTGTTTTCTTTTGTGAGGCATGCTGACATCAGAGTCATTTGCCCACTGTGTACTTACTATTTACTGGATTGCATTTTGGAAATGTTAGAATTGGTGGAAGCAATTTGTATCAGCATAACAGCTATGCCATATCGTCTGCACAAATTTTCTGATGAGCAGCAACTGGTGGACCTCAGCTTAGAATGGATGATTTTATAGATGAAATTAGAAAAAGGATTAATATAATTTTCTTTCAGGTAACCTGCCTTCTGACTAGAAGACCGTGTAAGATATTTCACTCTCAAAACCATATTACAGATTTGAATATATACATTATTATACTCTATTGCAAGGACACTGGTTTACAGTTATTAAAACAATACAATTTCATATTCTTAATATTACATTCTCTGCATCTTGTTATTAACTATACTGTAGTTTCCATCCATTGCTGTGATTCCATTATAACGATTAGCATGTCCTTACAGAAGCAGATTAAAATCGGATTTTTTAAATATGGAATACTAAATAAGGTGAATATGCAGCAATAAAAAAATACAAATTCTACTGACTGAGTGATTTAGGTTAAAATACAAATGAGAAAACTGAAGAGGGCAGACTATAACAAAGTACCCCCGCCACCAAAATGGAAACATGGCCCATAGTACAAAGCATACAGGTGTTTGGTCAAGCTGTGATGTTGCAAAGTGGTATGCCTTGGATACAGTAAACAGCCTTACAGCAGAGATAGAAATCTTCTGTTCCCCCATTAAGAAGGGTTTGGACATAATTGTGTAATGGCAAATACAAGTAGGGTTGCCACCTTTTCAAATTGCCAAAGTGGGAATTTTCGGTACAAACATCAGATTTTACAGGCCGACACATACCCACGGTCAGTACAAAGGATATAACTTATCTTTTTTGCCTAAATAAAAGCTTATTCTTTTAGCGTTTTAGTTGCTTATTCTGTTTCTTATAATATTTAGGTATTTTAGATACAGAATAACTGTTTTATGCAACTATTACATAAAATATAGGAAATAATTTTGTCCTAAAATCTGAGGACATTTGCCATTTTTTAAATTTTTTGTCAGGACACAACTGCCCAAAGAGGGACTGTCCCTCGCAAAGTGGGACATGTGGTAACTCTAAATACAAGAAGTTGAAAACTACCACAACTGGAACAAAAACAAGCACATTTCCAGATGCAGAAGATATGTCTGGTTATAGTGTGGACTTTTTGCTGGGTGAATAATCCAGCTGCCCTGTACCCTTCTGAGATATGAAGTAAGCCTGTTAGCTTTCTTCTCACTCAGACAAAATGAAATTACTGAACCATCATTTGATACTGCTGATTACAGATAAAAGATTTAACAGGGTACTATAGGGATAGCAAAACTGGTAGCATTTTGTTGTGTGTTACTGCGTAGTAGAATATGATACTGCTTATCAGTGGCTATGCTTTTTGATAGCAGCAAGAATTGTATTTCAGTAGCTTCATAAGGTGGATGCAGTATGTTATAGATTATATGGCCAACTGACAATCTTAGAATCCAATTCTGCAGTCTATTATCATGAAAGTGAAACAGGCAAACATCCTAGCCACTTTGTCAGGAAAATACATGCCTTGCAGCACTGGAAGAACAATGATTTGCATTTATGTTAGGGTGTGTAATATCTTCTATAATACTGGTCTTTTCCACTTCTGTGGGTGTTAATCAATTTGATTTTTTGCACAACACTTCACAGCGAGTGAATCAGTATGAGTCACACTCTGTAGTCATGGAAACATTATCATAAGAAAAGCACTTTGATTTCTGTGAATTCTAGTGCCAAGCCTGAATGAAGGAGAGAATTCCAATGTCAGAAGACTTAAATGAGGCTTTCCATTTTTTTCCAGTATACACCTTAGAGCATAGCTTAGTGGTAAAAATAACAAGTTGTCACAAGATTAGATACCTTCACCTACAGTGCTCTCATGTCACTACTTACAACAGAAACTTGAGCTGGCTGTGTTTTAGTTCATTACTGAAAATGGTTCACACATTGCTTTAAGAGAACATTGTTAGTAAAAACAATTCACTCATCGCTTTCAGAGAATATGGTTCCTGAAAACAGTTTTCACATTGCTTTAAGAAAATATATTACTGAAAACAATTCATGCATCGCTTTAAGAAAATATGGTTACTGAAACCATATCATATACTGCTTTATAAGAATATAGTTATTGAAGAAACTTCACACATAAGAGAGTGTCCATAATGAAAACAGTTCATACATTGCTTTACGAGAATATACTGTAGGTACTGAAAACAGTTCACAGTTTGCTTTATGTGGACATGGTTACTAAACAACATTCATGCATTGATTTAAGAGAATATGGTTACTAAAATAATTCACACATTACAAGAATATGGTTAATGAAAACTTTACACATTGCTGTAAGAGAGTATGGTTACTGAAAACAGTTTAGATATTGCTTTAAGTGAATATGCTTAAAGAGAATATTTTTACTGAAAACAATTCACACATTGCTTTAAGAGAACATATATATATATATATATATATATATATATATATATATATATATATATATATATATATATATATATATATATATAAATATATAGCATTCTTTTTCATCCCCCTGGAGTCATCCTAACAGTTGTCCCAGTGTTTTATGTCCATGCTGATTTTACCGGCCACTCCAATCATTCTGCAGACTATTATCGAATTTGATGTTGGAGTTGTCATAGATCCTAAGGGTGTCCTGGAGGGTCACTGCTGTCCTATCATCAACCAGTTTTTTTTTTTTTACTTAATCCTACCTATTTCTTCATGAATTGCATGCTGTGTCTGGCCTCAGGGGCCATGCAATGGGCAGGCTGTACATCCCTACCCCACACTTCCTCATGGTGCTGCTGCTGGCAAGCTGCCCTGCCTCTTCAGTCAAGCATATTGCAATTGTTGTCCTGGCCTCCATTTGCAAACATTTATTACTGTGCATGTGCTGCCCACATTTCACCCTTCCCCTGTGATAGGTATGCTTGTCTTCCCTGTTATTGTATCAGTCATCTGAGCCAGTAATCAATCCCAGGTCGCCTGGGCAGTAGTCAGGGCTTTATCCCACTATGCTACCCGAGTAGTTTACTTTAAGAGAATATGATGCAAGCTGGGAGCCATTATTACCTCCCTAAGTGATGCAGACATCCTACAGAAAGGCCTCACTGAGACCAATGACTGGTGTCAACCATGGCCTTAAGCTTAACACCAAAAAATGCGTTGTCATCCATTCTGGGAGCCCACTGAACACTGACGGTGTTATAAAAGATCTGGGGATGCAGGCTGACAGCAACCTCTCCTTCGACCACCACATTACCACTGTGGTCAAAAAGTCCTTCTATGTGGCACATCTCATTACTAAGGATTTTGCATCCAGGAAGAAAGATGTCATAATCTGTCTCTACTGTTCCCTCATCAGACCAATCATTGAGTATAAGCCGCATTTGGCATGTACCTCACTAGACACCTGCAACTGTTGGAGTGGCCACAGAAGTACCTCACGAAGAGGATCCTAGGCATTACGCACATGTCCTACATGGACAGACTCAAAAGATTCCAGCTTTTCTCTGTCTCATATCGCCTACTTAAAGGTGATCTCTGCTCTGCTTGACTTACAAAGCCATGTCTGACCCAGCTCTGTTAGAAATGCTACATCTAAAGAAATCCCAATCCCTCCGCACCACACGCTCCACAGACTTCAACCTCATTACCACAATCAACAGAACATGCTGGAGGGACAGGTTCCTCACCCAGAGACTGCCCATGCTCTGGAATAGACTTCTCTTACATGTCAAGCAGACAGGGTTGCCAGATGTCCCTATTTGGGTGGGACTGTCCCGAGATCAGCAGCCTGATCCCGAGTCCCGCACTGCCGGTTTAAATCCCGGGCAGCCTCCACTTTGTTTTTGTTTTTTTTTGATTGGCCCGTATACCGGCATACGAGCCAATCAAAAATCGCTAAACACAGAGCTTCTTGTGTTTAATGTGGAACATCGCAGTTCTGCATTAAACAGAAGTAGCTCCGTGTTTAGCGATTTTTGATTGGCCTGTATACTGGTATACGGGCCAATTAAAAAATCGCAAAACAGAGCTACTTCTGTTTAATGCGGAACTGTGATGTTTCGCATTAAACAGAAGCAGCTCCGTGTTTATTTATTGTTGATTGGCCCAGGCCAAAATAAACACAGAGCTACTTTTGTTTAATGTGGAACTCTGATGTTCCGCATTAAAGACCTAGTGTAGAAGGCCTTTTTTTTTTTTTTTTAGTCTTCACTTGCTGTGAAAGACCTTTTTTTTGTTTAGTCTTCACTTTGTCCCTACCTCGCCAGTCAGAAATCTGGCAACCCTGCAAGCAGAGCACCTCGCTGTCCCCTCTTCAAGAGAAATCTTGATGAGTGGATGGGTAATATAAAGTTCACCCCGGGGGACACTCCAGTGGCTCTACTTGATACAGGCACTGGGAACTAATGTCGGGCGGCACGAAGTCAGGGTACTTCTATGGGCTAGGCTTGTAAAAGCTCCTGGGCCATTAGCCTAGTACACACCTATGTACCTATAAACCTATGGTTACTGGAAACTATACATGCATTTTTTTAAGAGAATATAATTACTGAACACATTTAACATGTTGCTTTAAGAGAATACGGTTACAGGAAACAGTCCACAAATTGCTTTAAGAGAATATGGCTACTGAAAACAATTCACAGACTCCTTTAAGATAATATGGTTACTGGAAATAGTTCGCACATTACTTTAAGAGAAAATGGTTAATGAAAACTTTAAAGATTGCTTTAAGAGAATATGGTTACTAAAAAGTTCACACATTCCTTTCAGGAAATACAGTTACTGAAAACAGTTCACATATGCTTTAAGAGAATATGGTTCTGAAAGCATTTCATGCATTGATTTAAGAGAATATGGTTACCAAAAACAATTTACACCCTGCTTGAAATGAATATGGCTACTGAAAACTATTTGCACATTGCATTATAGATAAAAGTGCAAAGGGATGAAACAAAATTATCTCCCATGATTCTTTCACTCCTTTCAATAGAGAAAGTCCTCATGAACCTTGGCAGTAATTAATATATCCTCATTTTTCTTATTAATATATAAAATAAGCCTTTATTAATACCTACTTATTTATCAACGTCTTGGCTTCCAGTGTCATCTTCTTCCTTTACAGGCATATTCTTTTGATGTAATGAAGTCAGCAAGGGTACGGTCTCCTTGCAGCCAGATTGCTTTGCTGTTTAGCTTAGCAGTTGCACTGCAGGCCGATCTACTTTCAGTGAGAACACTCTGCACGCTAGTATCAGCTTGATTAGCATTAAACAGATAGGACAATAAAAGAGAATCTCAACAAAGCTCCAGAACTTCAGCTAGCATAAATATTTCAGTGACAGAGATCAAACAGATAAGGCCCGCACTGAAGAACCCAGGAATATTGTCTCTATCAGTTCTATATGAAGGTAAAAATAATGGTGGAGTACTAGGGCAAAGGCTCCAAATCGGGAACAGCTTGCTCTTATAAACTATGGAAGTTCACATTTTCTGCAGGGTATGAAATCTGAAAGTCAGATAACCATGGAATATGAAGTAAATTGAGGAATGTTCTAAAAACTGGGACAGATGAAGATATGCAGAGTAATGTACCTCATTCTATAAATTTCTCATTGTATTCCACACATCTCCACATATTAGCACAACAACTGTGTATAAAGGCAAAAGTAGTGGTGGGTCAAATGCACCAAAAAAAGGACAGACTACTCTTACAAACTTAAAAAGTTCATAGAATAGAAGGTTTTCTATTGGCATGTGTTTTCTGCAGAATATGAAGTCTGAAACTCATACACATACACAGTTGATGCAATATGAGAAAAAATGAGGGGTAAGAAGTATGAAAGGCTTCAAAACTTATACTGAACTCCTTGCTTCTCATCCTCTTAGCCCAAGATTTATGTATAAACTCAAATGTAATAGAGTCAAAAACTTCAAATTAGAAACAGATTGCTCTTATAAACTTAGAACATTCATATAATAACAGGTTTTGCATTAGCGTGCATTTTGCAGGACATGAAATCTGAAACTTTTATAAACTTACACAGTTGATAGAATATGAGGCAAAACTATGGTTATGAAATCTAAAAGTCTTACAAACTCATTCTGAACTTCACACCTGTCAACCCCTTAGCCCCAAAATTCTATACAAAGTCAATACTAACTGTGTGCCAAATGCTCTAAAACAGGGACATTGTGCTCTTACAAACTTAGGAAGTGTGTAAAATAATAGGTCTTACATTAGCATACATTTTCCTGATGGATATGAAGTCTGAAACTCATATCTTTGTCAGTATTTTGTGACTTCAAATCCTCACATTTTTGAGGAACACTCCAAAAGTATGATGCCAAAATCTAGGCATTGTACAAAATTCTGCACAGTTTAGTGGCATGCTTATTTTATTTTATCTTGGTCCCTGAGATATCAATGGTATGACGTAGGACTAAGAAGGTGGAGGATGAATATTTATTTAAATCCAACAATAATTTGGAAGATAGTACAAAATATTCTGGTAGTCAAGGGCACAGAGTTTGATTTTTTACACCTCCACTTGCCTACTCTGTGACTGTGCTGTCAGGTTATTACAACAAAGGGACACTTTCTCCTTTGTGCTTACCTGGTTAATATAGAAATTCTAGCTGTCCATCTGACTCATGAAGGACCACCATGTATGTAGTTCCACAGGTTTTATTCATGCCTGCCTCTCTGTCTTGAGCAACTGCAATTGTTGGGGCTACTGTTGTGTATCTTTAGCCAGATCAACTGTTCATGATAAAACATTTGTGTGTATATTTATCTCTCTCTCTCTCTCTCTCTCTCTATATATATATATATATATATATATATATATTTATTATCCCCCAGATTCTCTATGCCCTGCCTGGCATGCATGATTAGTGAAGGAGCTCTGACAGGCAATATGTCTGCCATGCGATCCAGGAACAGCCGGCAGGGGAGTGCATGAGAGTTCCTGCACTAATCATGCACGGACTAAGCCCTGCTATGCAAATCACCTCATTTGCAGGAAAAATTAATGCAAATGAGGTGATTTTTCAATCCAGGAAGCTTGCAATAGCCCGTGCAAGACTAGTGCTATCTGCAGAAATGTACTCGGCTAGTAACCGAGTACATTTCTGTAAAATACGAAACAGAGTTATGACAGCTCCATATAAAGGCTGCATATCATTGAGGAAGCATGCCAATGGCCAAGTATAAGGCCATTGGCATTGCAAACTGTTTCAAAAAAAAAAAAAATCAACTTTTATTTTTTTTAGCTGATCTCGGCTGTTTAAGCGTAGGGCAGTGGTGCGCAAAAGGGATCGGGGAGAAAATAATAAAATAAACCTAAAATAAGCAGTCTAACTAAATTCAGTATTCTGCCATACAAGTCAATGGCAGGCAAAAGACAACCTGGCCAGTGAATAATGGTTACTAAGAGGGGAGGCTCAGTGTGAGACATGTAACTATGCATTAGCAGACAATCCTATGCAAATGAGGGGAAGGATAGTGAATCCTAGTTTTCCCCAGCATGTGAGGCAGGTCCCAACAGTGTAAGAGTATGAATAGCTGGGTGCAAGACTAGGATATAGGTGACATCATGGGGGGGTGTGTCAGACATACTGTAAGCGGATTGGAGCCCTGTGGCTCGGGATTGCTCCTAGCTTAGCACAGCTAAGCTAAGGGGTGTGTCTAAACCTGCATAGCACTCTTTACAAAACCTTAGTGGGTGTGTGTGCAGCACACCGGGTTTTAAAGAAAAAAAAAAGTAAACCAGGAAATAGCAGCTCTGTGCACATTTGAGCACTCCGTTTGCATGGTGCACCCCCAGGCTTAAACAGGAAGGCAATGGGAAGGGAAAACAGCAGTAGGAAGGTAACCAAGGAGAACTAGCTTAGCTGGCAGGTGAAATGTATCAGAATCAGCCAATTACACAGGCAGCAGACCAGCCAAGCCCAGCACACCACTATAAACTATGCAAACACCTTTCCCCCTTGTTTTTTCCCAAAAACTCTGTACCACTGGTGTATACAAATGAGGAAATTTTACAAAACGAAAGCAAAACAAAAAATGTTAGGGGCTGGTTTTGCTATCATAAACCGGCATGTGCAAAAGGCTGAGGGTGGTGAGGATGTGAATGCTGCTGACCAACCCATAGTGAGGAGACAGAGAAGAGTACAGACCCAGGGTAACTTACCAAGGGCTACATGAGCTGGAGATAGTGGAGCGCTATAGGGTGGACAGGGACCTCCTACAGCAAATTGTAGAGCTGTTCCTGCCACGCCTCACACACAGAACTAATAGAGGGGAATCCATCCCAGTGGATATCAAGGTATGCGTAGGCCTAAGAATACTAGCTACAGGTACCTTCCAAAGGCCAACTGGAGATATGATGGGGATTTCACAGGCATCAGCATCCAGGGTACTCCACTAGTTCCTGGATGCCATGTCAGCACATGTCGGTGAGCATGTATATATCCCCAACACCCGTGAGGCATTGGCCAGCAATATGCATCTCTTCCACCAAATAGCAGAATACCTTGAGGTAGTGGGTGCAATAGACTGCACGCACATATGCATCAAAGCACCACCCGGTGAGCAGAGTAGGGTGTACATCAACCGCAAGGGTTTCCCTCCATCAACTGCTAGGTCATGTGCAATGCCTAGGGCATAATAATGAATGTGTGTGCTGGCTGCCCTGGAAGCTATCTCGATTCCCACATCTGGCATCTGATGCAGCTGTACCAGAGATTTGCCAGTGGGGACATCCCACAGAGTCACCTAGTCAGGGATGCTGGATACGCACTGGAGCCGTGGCTGATGACACCCATCAGAAATCCACACATACCCGAACAAGAACTCCATAATGAGGCACACGCACAAACAAGAATCATAATAGAGTGTGTGTTTGGGATTCTCAAGCCACGGTTCCGGTGCCTGGACACTTCTGGTGGAGCCTTGCAGTACTCACCAACTACATGTACCTAAATTGTCCTTGTATGTGCCATACTACACAATATGATCCTGCAGAAACAACTGCAGCAGGAACAGCATGGGGCAAGGCCACACAGCCCCCACCAATGCCAAGGCCTGCAGAGGCACAGAGTGACTCGGAGGAGGAACAACCTGAGCCTGCCCCAGTAGGTAGAAGGATGTGTGCCCAGTATGCCCTGGCCTTGGCAAAGAGGCAATTCATAGCACATGCACTGACATGGTAGGAACCCAGGGAATGACACCTCTCTCTGACTTGCACATACAGTAAAAGGGATGCCAATCATGACACTACCTGTGCTCAACCATGTATAGGGAGTGTACTATATGCATCCAACATAGGCAGCTCTGCAGCACCACCCTCAATACTGGAACACCCACAAGGTTAAGTACAGGTGTAGACAAACACAAACAAATGCTGTACTATGGCCTCTGAATGAGGCCTATGGGTAACCCCCACTAAATATACAGAACAAGAACACAATCACTGTACGTTTGAAAAGCTCTTTTAATTCTGGTACCTCGGCCTTCGCCTTCTCCTGGAATACAATTTACAATGTCAAACACCACCCTTTTTATAATACAGTTAATTGAATTATTAGTGCACCATCCCTTTTTCCATGATTAAATTCCCTTCATTATTAAATGCAACCAGATGACTAGCATCAGTGCACTTTGTAAAGGCATTTTTTGGCTTCACTCATTTACATTATTTCTGACTTCATTAAGTATGTATAAAATTATATATAAACACATTTTATGTGAATATATTCATAAATGAATACTTTTATATAAATAATGCTGATAAATCATCACATTTATAAATATTTTCCTAACCAAATATTACTACTATTACATAATGCATTCTGCATATATTTTTTTTGTGTGTGTGTCTGTTTAGAGAGCAATGCTTTTTAGGCTACTTACAATTCATATACTCAACCTTGCCAAGGCTGCTGATGTCACCAATCTAGAAATACACCTCTGGGAAAGTTGTAACCCAGTAATGTTCATAGCATGTCCTGTAACTGTGTACTGCTGTAGTATGATATAGTAGCTAGGTAGGTGTTCTAACCCCAGACATGGCAATTGTGTGTGCATGTCTGACTGTGTAGAAAGCAATGCTTTTTAGACTACTCACACTCCTTACAATTCATATACTCAACTTTGCCAAGGCTACTGATGTCACCAACCTAGAAATACACCTCTGGGAAGATTGTAGCCCAATAATGTCCGTAGCGTGTCCTGTAACTGTGTACTGCTGTAGTGTGATAAAGTAGTTAAGTAGGTGTTCTAACCCCAGACATGGCAATTGTGTGTTTGTGTGTTTCTGACTGCATAGAGAGCAATGTGTTTTAGGCTACTCACGCTCCTTACAATTCATATACCCAACTTTGCCAAGGCTGCTGATGTCACCAACCTAGAAATACACCTCTGGGAAAGTTGTAGCCCAGTAATCTCTATATCAGGCTAGTCACATGCAGTACATTCCAAATGCCCTACTTTGGTAATCCTGCTGATGTCATCCATTGTGAAATACACCTTTGGGGAAAGAGTACTCTAGTAATCCCTGTGGTGCGTCCTATAACAGCTCTATGCTGTAGTGTGATATAGACCTTGGTAAGGGGCTCTATACCCACACAAGTCAGTTGTGGATGTTTTGAGTGTGTCTCTCTTGTCTGTGTAGGAAACAATGCATTTTAGGCTACTCACTCACAGTACATTTTAAATGCCCTACTCTGGTAATCCTGCTGATGTCATCCATTGTGAAATACACTTTTGGGGAAGGAATACTCCAGTAATGTCCGTGGTGTGTACTCTAACAGCATAGTGCTGTACTGTCATAAACTAGTTAGATAGGGGTTCTACTCCAAGACATGATAGGTGTGTGTGTGTGTTTGCAACTCATGTTCTCTGTAGAGGTGGTTGTGAGTGTGTGACACCCGTGGCCATTGTGGAGTGGGTTTTGCATATTTCTTATATGGTGGCCCTACTATATATCACAATGTCAACCGTACTGGGATAACAGATGTAAAATAGCTGAGAGGCTGGGGTGCAATGCAATACCCATACATGTGACATCAAGGCCAGGCAATGACAGTTAGCAACCCCATTATTACCCAGACCACACACTCTACCCATGTGTCATACACACACATGCCTAGGCAACAGCCAATATGTGGGTAGTACACTGCATATTGGCCACTGATAGTGACTATGGAGTGATAGCAGTGGGCTACAGAGGGCATGTCACCCTGCCCATCTGTCCAATATGCACATACATGCAGACAGTGCACCTCCCCCATGTTCCCCAATGGACACCTGCACCACCTGTGGTGCCTTCACATGTGACCCACAATGGACATACCATGCCTGACAACATGGCCTGTATGGACAGATGCCATTGACAACAGGGAATGCTGTTAGCATGCTATCAATGTAGGTGCAGGATAAACCTGCTGCCCATTACCAGTTTCTGCCACAGGTGGGAAAGACTGGCACATCTGATGATAATCCATGTTCACAACATGGGCCAAACACCCCAGGTACATTTCCACATGTCACTGTACATGCATGTGGGAGGTGTGCACATCCTAGACACTGGACTAAGGAACACATACATGGCAGGTGATGCACAGCATTGGCCACACACAATAGTCACCCAGGTGACTGGATGGGGATACAGTACCTTCCTGTGTGGGCAAATGCAGAAACTACAGCCCTGAGCCACAATGCAGACCATTGTCATGTAGCCTGATGCCAAGGTATACCCATCACCTACCCTTGTATAGCCTGCTGGCACAGATGACCACCACACACCCGTGCAGACATGCACTCATGCATGTCAGTATTGGCACCCAGTGTGTTTGTGTGTGTGTTGTATGGTGTGTATGGCCATATCCACACTCACTACAACCCACATGGGCATACTGAAACATGCTGCCCAATGTCTGACACCTCCTCATAATCTTTGCCCTTACGACCTCCGTATGACCCATGTGGTGCATCTGATACCTGCACAGTGATGTGTTGTGGCAATCCCACTACTGGTGAGTTGCACTCCTGGCCCTGCCAAGTGTATCAATGTGTGTGCGTCCCTGTGAGACTGTGGCTGTGTTGACGCTGGCACCTGTTCATGCAAACAGGCACGTGTACATCACCTACCTTATATGTACCGTATCCCTGTTCCAGATGTCACTCACCATCACATATATGTTCTGAGTGCTCCACAGCAGGTAACCCATGTGGTGCATCTAATAACTGCACCTAAATGTGATAGCACTACATAGTTGTTGGGGGTTTGATACCCTGTGCTGGTAGGTGTGTGACACAAACATGCTACAGTTTTACTCTCCCACCCCTCCCTGACAGGTATTTGCCTCTGTCTGCCTCTCCCACCCCATCTCTAGTGGATGTGGAGACCCACACCTGCTATGCTTAGGCAGCAGCATGTGTAATTTAAGTGATGCTCATGTTCAGCTGATGGCATCTGCATGAATTGCAGCCCTCCCCTAACTGACTGCATGTGGAACAGCTGTGGTAACATTCCCATAGCTAATTGCAGGGAAACACACTCCAATATCTAGGAACATCATGGTGGTGTTGGCCCTTTTCATTCACTGTGAGCAGGAACTAGATCTGTTGTTTGGCAAACAGCATCTCAGATGGATTGGAGATTTACCTTTAACAACATTCACCGTGGAAAGAGGGTAACAAACAGGAGGGGGATGTGCCTGACCTGACTACAGACTGTAAGTGCTGCTATACTGCATTTGGAGTAATGTTGGTTTAACAGTGTTTGTCTGGATATGGCTGTCGTACATGTTGAAATACCTGCCATGTCAGTTCCATGTTTATGAGGAATCCCCATCTGCAGGGTCATCTGCAGACTGGCCAGTGTTGTGCCTTTGGTTTCATGTGTTAACCATGGAGAATCTATCTGTGGACTGCATAAGTAGTGTGAGGATTGCAGTCTGTAGATGGTGAAGGCCGTGGCAGTTACTGACTTAATATCCCCCATAGGACATATGTTGCAACAAACCCCGGTACAACAGTAAATGTATAAGGGTATCACAGCAACATGTCAATATTGGCCCTGTGTATGTGCTTCCAGCCACACCTCTGTCAACCTTTGTACATATGTCATGCATGAAGTGGTGCATATGTGCCATACACCATAATTAGTGTCATCATATCTGATAACATGTCAGTGATATATCAGACTGCTACACATGTTATGTACAGTAGGGGTTATGTTTAATGACATAACCTAGACATTCTGTGGATGATTGTACAGTACTGACGTCTGTGTACTTATGGTGAATGTCGGCAGTGTCTGTATTGTTAATATGTACTTTAGCCTGTGTACAGATTGTGGTAGATGTCATTGTTCTAGCTCCCCTCCTGTCTGATGTTACATGCTGCCCCACTGCATGGTACCGTATTGGCGCACATGTTCGTACGGCCATGCACACACATGTCCCATACCACAGACAGCCATCAGACCAAACTGTGTACCAGCCCAATATATGTAGGGTCATTCTGTGAGTGGTACATATGAGGATGCTGTAGAACAGATAGTCCATATACTGGAATATTATGCTAACATACCATATGAGGCTGTGGCTGTGTTCACATTGGTTGTGGTTATGCACTTTCACACAGGTGTATCTTGGTGTATCTTACCCTGTGCTGTGACATGTCTGTGGAGCCTGCTATATATGCAGGTACATGTGCATTCCCCCATAGGGGTTGTAGACCAGTGTTGAACCAGTCTGCCTGTAGCCTGCAGAGTGCATTGTTACATG
This sequence comes from Protopterus annectens, assembly GCF_019279795.1. NCBI lineage: Eukaryota > Metazoa > Chordata > Ceratodontiformes > Protopteridae > Protopterus > Protopterus annectens. The sequence goes on from NC_056731.1 coordinate 1,835,200,293, forward strand.
CCTAACAGCTTAGTGTACTTACCCAGTGAGATGTCATATGCAGATACTTGCCAGATGTACTGCTGCCGTGCCTCCCTTAAAAGTCATGTAGGACAGACAGAGCAGTGGGATGCTGTACAGATGTATGTCAACATCTAGTGTGTAGGATGTGGCCATGGCACCCCTGCACCAGCAGTCATTATGTGTCAGACCAGACAGGAGTGTGTGAATGCATAATCCCTGGTGGCAAATGTATACCAGTCGTTATGTGTTATACCCATCTACATGGCTGTCTACACCCATAATAGCAGGCATGTTACACATGTTGTGCACTAAGGGCTTATGTGTATACCTCTGGACTGTAGAGGGTGCATCAGAATTTCCACATATATTGGCCAATATCTCTGCTGCAGTGATTTCCTTAAGATGGCTGTCAGTAGCCAATGGCACACATGTTAGAAGTAGATGTGACCTTCCACACACATTGTCTGTGAAGACAATCCCAATGACAGTAGCAATAGTGTACTAATATTCCTGCTATACATACCTGACATCCCCTTGTACTACGACTTTGGGACTATAGGGGCTGGGGTAGGGCTACACTCCATGTCCAGGACATATGGTGGAAATATATGTATATATAATTATCCAGATATCTATATAGATATATACACATATACATATCGACATATATAGATGGGTATGTATATGTACATAGATATACATATACACACCCAGATATATACATATACATATACAGAGATATATGGCTACACATATACAGATAGTGATACATATGCACATATACGTATATCACGCTGCTAGTCCTGCCAACAGTCCACTGCTATTGTATCCCCCACACATACGTTGGGGCTGGGGCCATATATGTGTGGGCTTCACCTACACCATAAATGTGTGCTCATATGCACTCCAGAGGCCAGTATATGTAACAGTGATATATGGGCTTGTATTATTGAGTCTGGGGGGGATGCACCATAAATAACCTAGGCTGTTATAATATATGGGGGTATCAGGTGTGAGCTGCCTTAGGGTATCTGGATGTACAGTACCATACAATTCACCTATATTGACATTACATACATAAATTGGGTTATTGTAGGCCTACTGCCTCCTGCCATACAGACTGTTCTGTTTGTCAGTGTGCTTGTGATGGTGTCAGTTATGCCTTGTTATGTAACAGTTACATCCCATTTGGTCAACTGAAGTCTTTACCACCTAGTAATGATGTACAAAGTGTGGATAGAGGCTGCTGAACTATACACCTGCATTACTTACTGTTGATTGTTTGGTATCCTGAGGCCCAGTCTGTCTTTACTATTGTACTATTTGAAGGGCTTGGCCTGGACAGCAACAGTTGTGAACCTTCCCAGACTACTGTATTAGTATAACTGTTTCACAGTTGCAAATAAACTGTAAATCCACTCCACTGAACAAAAAAACTAGAAAAAAACGTGTTTCTGTAGAAGTTCACGTCATTAAAGTGGATGAAAGCGCTAAGTTGATTGTGTCCGAGAGTGGTCATTGGACTGGTTCCTACGTTTTTTTCTAGTTTTTTTGTTTCACAGTTGCATTACTCTGTTTATACGGATGTCAGTGTCTGAACAGCTATGTGACATGGAAAATAAATCTGTAATAGTACACAAATAATGGTTTACCATTTCTGCAGACCTGTGTGTGGTGTTTTATCCTATGACCTCTCTGTGGGTATATGTTGCAGGCAACGGCTGTCATTTGTATGGGTGGCTCATCCAGTGTCCAGTTGTTAAGGTGTTAACTATAGGCATAGTGGCTGTTCAATATTGTGTGCACCTACTTCATAAGTATCTTACTGTACATATCTCTGCATGTGTATGTTTAGTCACATATATATATATATATATATATATATATATATATATATATATATATATGTGTGTGTGTGTGTGTGTATGTATATCTGTATCTGCATATATATGTGTCTGTGTATATCTATCCTGGGATATTGCTAGCATCCACTATTTGCATTTCCTATGGGAGCCAGACTGTACTGCATGATATGTTACCAATACCAGCCTGACATCAAACAGGTGGGATGTAGTACTGTTAACATCTTGCGCCCATGTCATGTCAGGTCCTGGTTATGGGATCTGCAACACTTGGTAGTGTATTGCAGGGTGGACGTGTTTGGCTGTGGGGGGGGGTATACCTATTTGTGCAAGACGTATATTGTTTTGGGCCTCTCAACCCCATTAACGGTGCATGTGGATATATATGTTTTAGTTAATCTCCCATTGATATCTACACATGTATGTCCATATACACCTATATATATATATATATATATATATATATATATATATATATATATATATATATATATATATCTGTTTACTTAGATATAGTTATGTCCGTATATACCTACATAGATATATATCTGCTCACATTTATGTAGCTTGCTGTATATATGTTGACATATAGGTGTAGACATATATATGCATTGATGTAGCCATTTGCATGTATATATATTCATATATATTTATATATATATATATATATATATATATATATATTCTTCTTCTTCTCTTTCGGCTGTTCCCGTTAGAGGTCGCCACAGCGGATCATCTGTTTCCATTTCTTCCTGTCCTTTGCATATTGCTCTGTCACACCAACCACCTGTATGTCCTCTCTCACCACATCCATAAACCTTAACTTAGGCCTTCCTCTTTTCCTCTTACCTGGCAGCTCCATCCTTAGCATCCTTTTCCCAATATACCCAGCTTCCATCCTCAGCACATGTCCAAACCAACGCAATCTCGCCAATCTGACTTTGTCTCCAAACTGTCCAACCTGAGCTGACCCTCTAATATACTGATTCCTAATCCTTAGAATCACAGGCCTAAAGCAGATGCCATATGCTGACCATCTAAAAAAAACTCCAGCTATACTCTGTGGCATATCGTCTACTCAGAGGCAATCTCTGCTTAACATACAAGGCCATGTCAAACCCTGAGCTGTTGTACATGCTCCACTTAAAGAAATCCCAATCCCTCAGAGCCACACACTCCAGGGATCTAAACCTTGTCATCACAATGAACAAAACATGCTGGAGGGGTAGGTTCCTGACCCAGAAACTCCCCATACTCTGGAATAGACTGCCCATACATGTCAAGCAGAGCACCTCCTTGGCCCTCTTCAAAAGGAACCTTGATGATTGGATGGGAGATAGGAAATTCACCCCGGGGATCATGACAGTTGCCCTGCTAGACAGGGGTCCAAGGAAGTAAATATTGTGGGAAGAAATATCCAGGGAATTGTTATTTCTAGGCTTGTATAGGCCCTAGGGCCGACAGCCTGGTACCAACCTATGAACCTATGAAACTGTCTATCCTTGTCATACCCAGTGCAAATCTTAGCATCTTTAACTCTGCCACTTCCAGCTCTGACTCCTGCCTTTTTGTCAATGCCACTGCCTCCAACTCATACATCATAGCTGGTCTTACTATCCTCTTTTAGACCTTCCCTTTCACTTTAACTGGTACCAGTCTATCACAAGTCACTCCTGACACTCTTCTCCACCCATTCCACCCTGCCTGTACTCTCTTCTTCACCTCTCTTCCACACTCACCATTACACTGAACTGTTGATCCCAAGTACATAAACTCATCCTCCTTCGCCAACTCTACTCCCTGCATCCTCACCATTCCTCTATCCTCCCTCTCATTCACACACACATATTCTGTCTTAGTCCTGCTGACCTTCATTCCTCTCCTCTCTAGAGCATATCACCACCACTCCAGGGTCTCCTCAACCCGGTCCCTACTCTCACTACAGATCACAATGTCATCTGCAAGCATCATAGTCCACGGGGCCTCCTGTCTGATTTCGCCTGTCAACCTGTCCATCACCATTGCAAATAAGAAAGGGCTCAGAGCTGATCCTTGATGTAATCCCACCTCCACCTTAAACACATCTGTCACTCCCACTGCAGACTTCACCACTGTCACATTGCCCTGGTACATATCCTGTACCACTCTCACATACTTCTCTGCCACTCCTGACTTCCTCATACAATATCACAACTCCTCTCTAGGCACCTTATCATATGCTTTCTCCAAGTCCACAAAGACACAATGCAACTCCTTCTGACCTTCTCTATATTTCTCCATCAACACTCTCAGAGCAAACATTGCATCTGTAGTGCTCCTTCCTGAGATGAAATCATACTGCTGATCACTAATCATCACCTCCCTTCTTAACCTAGCTTCCACTACTCTTTCCCATAACTTTAAGCTGTGACTGATCAGTTTTATCCCGCTGTAGTTACTACAGCTCTGCAAATCACCCTTATTCTTAAAAATAGGTACCAAAACACTTTTTCTCCAGTCCTCAAGCATCCTCTGACTTTCCAAGATTTCATTAAACAGTCTGGTTAAAAACTCCATTGCCATTTCTCCTAAGCACCTCCATGCTTCCACTGGTATGTCATCTGGACCAACAGCCTTTCCATTCTTCATCCTCTTCATAGCTGTCTGTACTTCCTCCTTGCTAATCTGTTTCACTTCCTGATTCACTATCCCCACATCATCCAACCTTCTCTCTCATTCTCTTCATTCATCAGCCCCTCAAAGTATTCTTTCCATCTGCTCAACACACTCATATATAGATATATTGTATATGTTTAGATATTAATATATTTACACACACACACATACATCTAAATGGTGGAATACATTCTCTGTACTGTTTAATGTCTGGACTGGATGATATGTTTGTGAAAACAGCAGGGTTATAGGTTCATAGGTTCATACTAGGCTATCTGCCCTAGGGCATTTATAAGCCTAGCCAGAGTATGTTTGGCTTTCGCCACCCATTTTAAAATAATTTTGCTATGCCCTTTTTCGAGGTTAGTATACTGTGCCTCTGTCTAACAGTGACACAGAAGTGATACCCGGGGTAAACCTACGATCTCCCATCCACTCATCAAGATTCCTCTTGAAGAGAGTCAATGAGGGACTCTGCCTAACCTGGACTGGGATTTTATTCCAGAGTGAAGGGAGCCTCTGGGTTATGAATCTGTCCCTCCAGCATGTCCTATTTATTTCAGTGCTGAGGTTCAAGTCTCTCGAGCGCGTAGCTCGATGGGATTTGGATTTTTTGAGGTGCAGCATGTCCACTAATTCCAGGTTGGGCATAGCTTTATACATCAGGCACAGATCGCCTCTGAGCAGGCGGTATGCCACTGAGTAGAGCTGGAGTTTCTTTAACCGGGCAGCATATGGCATCTGTTTGAGCCCTTTGATCCTCTTGGTGAGGTACTTTTGGGGTCTTTCCAGTCGCTGCAGGTGTCTGGTAAGGTACATCCCAAAAGGGGTATTGTACTCAATTATGGGCCAGATGAGGGATGAGTAAAGAGGCATGATGGCCTCCCCTGATCTAGATGTGAATCCCTTCATGATTAGGTGGGCTATATAAAATGTTTTTCTAACCACTTTGGCCATGTGGTTGTCAAATGAGAGATTGCTATCAACTAGGGTCCCCAGGTCCCTAATTACTTCTTCTGTACTTAATGGATTACCACCTATGTGGTAATTTGTGGGCACTTTGTTTTTGCCAAAGGGGATGACTATACACATTTTGGCGTTTAGCTTGAGGCCATGGCTCTGGCACCAGTTGTATGTTTCTATGACGCCCTTTTGGAGGATGCTTGTGTTGGCTGGAGTGTCGATTATGGTGCCCAGTTTGCAGTCATCTGCAAACTTGGTCAGCCACAGTCCTTCCGTGTTGGCCTGTACCTCCGAGAAATATATATCGAACAAGAGAGGTCCCAGGACTGAGCCTTGTGGGACGCCACTTGTAACTGGTTTGGAGTCTGACATGGCTCCAGCAATTCCAACCATGTGGGTTCTGTCCTTGAGCCAGTTTGCAACCCATCTAGTGACATAGGGGTTTATATTTAAGCTGGCGAGCTTATCTATAATGCCCGAGTGGGGTATTGTATGGAAGGCTTTTGCGAGGTCCTGGTAGGCTGTGTGGACCACCTACTCCTCGTCAATGGCCTTAGTGACTGTTTCAAAGAAATCAACCAGGTTTAAGAGGCAGGATCTGCCCTTAACAAAACCGAACTGGGTAGGATCCAGTGTCTGTAGGTCCTCAATATCTTTATTTATGAGGTCCATGATGATCCTTTCCATAGCTTTGCAGACCAAGCTAGTCAGGCTTATGGGGCAATAGTTTCCAGGATCCGTTGAGGCACCACCTTTGTGGAGAGGGACCACTGTTGCTGTACGCCACTCTTTGGGTACATATCCTGTAGTAAGGCTGAGATTGAACAGTAGTTTTATGTTTGGGTTTAGCTCTTCTTGGAGATCATGTAGGACGCAGCCCGGGACACCGCCTGGTCCCATTGATGCTGTGTTTTTTGCTTTGGAGAGGGCAGCTCTTACCTGAGCATCTGAGATGTCAGGGGCGCAGCACTCTGCTGGGATAGATATTTGCCCTTTTGGTGGGGAGGGGGGGGAGTTTGTGCTGAACCTGTCAGCTCGGATGTTGGCAATGTCTGTGGGTTCGATGTATTTTTTGTCATTTTGGACTAATTCTGAGCATATCTGGGAATTCCCACCCAGGTTCCTAACATAACTAAAGAAAGCCTTGTGATTATCCTTAGTGTCCTGTGCAATTTTTCTCTCAAAGCTGGCCTTAGATGATTTTATGAGTGCCCGTAGTTTTTTGCTAATACTGATCAGAGATGCCTTCCCTTTTTGGGATTTTGCTCCATCATGTAGTAGCTTCCTCCTTCTATTGTATAGTTTGGTTATGGCTGGGGTCCACCAGACAGGACGTCTGCTTTTGGAGGATTGGGACTTGGTTTTATTTGGGATTGCATGATCCATGCATTCCTGAAGGTGTTCATAGAATGCGTTTATAAAGGATTCTGCGGTCTGGGCTGTATTTTCCACAGGCCCAGGGGCTTTGAAGGATTCCACCTTGGTTTTGAGGAGTGTGAAATTTGCATTAGAGAAGTTTTTCACTGTGGTTTTCAGGGCAGGGGGTGGAGTCGGGATGTGAATATCCAGTGAGATTAGTTTATGGTCTGAGCTTACCAATGAGGGATACACTTCTGGTCTGGAGCATAGAGTCCCCATGTTTATTATACAGCAATGTATCCCAACATGTAAGCCACAAGATCCTTAATGCATTGAAAATTATTTTTCCATATTTGTGTCTTTCTGTCCTGGACTGGAAATCGGTTCCCTATTATATGATCAAAGACGCATTCTTTCAAATGCGTCTTGATTGAACTTGAAAGCACAAAATGGCAAAATACCGAAATGGCATATAAGTGAATTCTTTCCCTGGGAAAGAAACCGCTTGGCCGCCTTCGTTATTTTGCCGTTTTCATCACTGTAATGCGATCTTGGAGTTGGTATATTTAAGTAGGGGGTGTGTGTGGGGCACAGCCCCCCACGTATGTGGGGGGGGGGGTGAAGCCTCCCACTTTATGTAATATTTTAAATTTATTTTTTTCTTTTTTCGGGATTGTAAGCTTTCGCTTACATGGGGTCGATAAATCAGTGTTCACTTTTTTAAGTGTTTGCTGATTTAATATAGACCCTGGAAATCATAATGATCATACATTAACATTGAAAGATTTACTGGTCCTAAAGTGTGTGAATTAGGTGCAGAGTATACTGTATCCCTGTAAACTTTTACCCTCAGGCAAGATATCAGTGTGTGCTCCATTGTTTCTTGTAGCTGACAAACATCACACAATCTCTGAGAGTATTTTGCACTTCATATGCCCTTTAACTCTCAATCTGCTTAACATCAATTGTCAAAGAAAATCCCGTATTTCCAGATCCTTTTTAAATATAGTCTGTCTTTCCTGAATTCTACTTTTACTAAGATTATCTAAAAATAACCCTGGTTTTCATAGTAAAATTTAACCATAATATAGTAATATCATAATATTCTAACAGATAATACAGCCCTTATATTTATTTTCCAGCATCTTATCCTATCTTCATAGTCTTGTAAAATAGGATTGCTACTTTTTTCCTTTTGTTTCCAGACAATAAACCTTCCCACCAGTGTTTCTATGTATTCCATAATATGTCTCCAATAAGATCAGTGCGTGTAATATTTTAATTTTATTTAAAAAAAATAACATAAATGGAGGAAAAATAAATATACAGTAGAGTTAAATAAACCTAACCCACCTTCCTCTACTTTACAGTATAAAACATTCCTATTTATTGGATTTAGTTTACTGCCACAAATAAACTCAAAAACACTTCTAACAACTTTCTTTTTTGTTTTAGGTAAGATGAAACTACTACCATAATAACCTATCTTACTTAAAACCATAAAATGCAATAGTTACTCTTTTTATGATATGATAACTTATGAATCACTAATCAATGCAGTTATGAATGTATCAAGTCGATAATATTGTCCCAATAATCATAAAAATCCAAATTATTTCCATAGGTTTTACGAAATACAATAAGTTTCTCCAGAGTAACAGGAATTATAGGTTCATAGGTTGGTACTAGGCTATCGGCCATAGGGCCTATACAAGCCTAGCCATAATAATTCCCTGGCTATTTGTTCCCACATTATTTACTTCCCTGGACCCCTGAAGGGCGACTGATGTGATCCCTGGGGTGAATTTCCTTTCTCCCATCCAATCGGCAAGGTTGTTTTTGAAGAGGGCCAAGGAGGCACTCTGCTTGACATGTATGGGCAGTCTATTCCAGAGTCTGGGGAGTCTCTGGGTCAGGAACCTATCCCTTCAGTATGTTTTGTTTATTGTGATGACAAGGTTTAGATCCCTGGAGCGTGTGGCTCTGAGGGATTGTGATTTCTTTAAGTGTTGCATGTCCAACAGCTCTGGGTTTGACATGGCCTTGTATGTTCATAGGTTCATAGGTTGGTACTAGGCTATCAACCCTAGGGCCTATACAAGCCTAGCCATAAAAATTCCCTGGCTATTTCTTCCCACACTATTTACTTCCCTGGACCCCTGTCTAGCAGGGCGACTGACGTGATCCCTGGGGTGAATTTCCTTTCTCTCATCCAGTCATCAAGGTTCATTTTGAAGATAGCTAAAGAGGTGCTCTGGTTGACATGTTATGGGCAGTCTGTTCCAGAGTCTGGGGAGTCTCTGGGTCAGGAACCTATCCCTCCAGCATGTTTTGTTTATTGTGATGACAAGGTTTAGATCCCTGGAGCATGTGGCTCTGAGGGATTGGGATTTCTTTAAGTGTAGCATGCCCAACAGCTCTGGGTTTGATATGGCCTTGTATGTTAAGCAGAGATCACCTCGGAGTAGATGATATGCGACAGAGTATAGCTGGAGTTTTTTAAGGTGATCAGCATAGGGCATCTGCTTTAGGCCTGAAATAAACAGCCTCTGCAAGGCTCAAACACAGGACCCTGTACACTACAGTCACAGTAATTAACCACTAAGCCATCAATGCAATCTGCTATAGGCCTGTGATTTTTTTAGTAAGGTATTTCTGTGGCCTTTTCAGTTGTTGCAGATGTTTTGAGAGGTACATACCAAATGGGGCATTGTATTCTATAATGGATCTAATGAAAGATGAGTACAGTGGGACAATGACCTCCTTTTTTCTGGATGAAAAGCCCTTAGTGATGAGGTGTGCCACATAGAATGATGTCCTGACTGTTGTCGCCATGTGGTTATTGAAGTTGAGACCACTGTCCACCTGTGTCCCTAAGTCTCTTATCACACTTTCGGTGTTTAGTGCACTGCCACCTATGTGGTAATTCACGGGTACATGTTTTTTCCCAAAGGGGATAACTATACATTTCCTGGTATGGAGCTTGAGCCCATGGCTCTGGCACCAAGCATCAGTTTCTGTAAGGCCCTTTTGTAGAGTATCCACATCATTTGGGGATTCAATAATGGCTGCCAGTTTGCAGTCATCTGCGAACTTTGTTAGCCAGAGTCCCTTAGTGTTGGCCTGTACTTCAGAGAAGTAGATGCCAAACAATATTGGCCCCAGGTCTGAACCCTAAGGTACTCCACTTTTCACTTGTCTGGAGCTGGATTTGGAGTCAGCTACTTTTACAGTGTGGGTTCTGTCAGTAAGCCAGTTGGCAACCCATCGAGTGACATAGGGATTAATGCCCAGCTTAGTAAGTTTATCTATGATTCCAGAGTGGGGGATGGTGTCAAATGCCTTGGCGAGATCCAGATAGGCTTTGTGGACTTCCTTACCCTCATACACAGGTCTGGAGACTGATTCTAAGAATTCAATCAGGTTCAGGAGACAAGAACGGCCCTTCACAAACCCAAACTAGGTGGGGTCTAGTGTTTGAAGGTTGCCAATATCTTTGTTTATAAGTTCCATGGCCTTGCAGATCAGGCTCGTCAGACTGATGGGGCAGTAGTTCCTGGGATCCAAGGTGGATCCCCCCTTGTGGAGTGGGATAACTGTAGCTGTGCGCCACTCAGTGGGCACAAAGCCTGAGGTGAGGGTATGATTAAACATAACACTTAGGTGAGGTGCCAGTTCATTTTGTAGTCCATGTAGTACACAGCCCGGGATGTCATCTGGTCCAATGGATGCTGTATTCCTAGCTTTGGAGAGTATGTCTTTTACCTGTGTGGCCATTATTATTGGAATTTGGCAATCTTCTGGTATTGAGATGGGCCGTTTAGGGAGTGAGAGGGGGGTGAAGTTGGCTACATGTATTTGCACATCCATGGCATTTTTCCAGATTAAAAATAACCCTAAAGAATTACAAAAATTCTAAATGACTAATAGGTATCCAAGTATAAGGTGTTATCATGATATTAAGGTAATCAGTGCAGGATAAGCATACAGCTATAAAAATGTGCTCTGATATTTCTAACTGTGCATCTTTAAATAGTCCCATCCAGTTCTCCATTATAGCTGATGAAACTATTCTAAATAATAATAATGCATTCTGGGGACATAACTATTTTACTCTTTTTTGCACTAAAATAGTTTTTTTCCAAGCCAACCATTAATTAATGGTTTAACCAGGACTGATAATATATATTCTTAACATTTAATATTTTATTAGTAACATTATAACTATGCAAAATAGTACATAATGCATCATAAGAAATGGTACCATATGCCTTCTGAATATCACAACCAAGAAGAATGCATCATTTTGTTTAGTATTAATGCTGCACATCCCCTTCCTTAACATCAATAAGATATTGACACCATATACACCATTAGAAAAAATTACGTATAAGAACATTGCTTAATCTAGTATTTAAAACTTTACAAAAAAAAAATATAGTCAGAACTACTTAAGAGTCAAATGTTTCCAATTAGTTATATCAGATTTGTCTCAATTTTTGATAAATAAAATATATAATACTGTTGAAAATGCCAACACCCACTGGTTACATATACTGCCATGCATTCTCAAACAAATATATTTTGATAACTCCATATTTTTATAAAAAGCATAAGAAAATCCATCTAGACCAGGTGACAAATGTTTCTGTACTTCTTTTAATATTATATTAAGTTCATCCATTGTAATATTTTATCTATTAATAACTGTTCTTCATTAGATAATGATTTAAATTTTCAATTAACTGAAAACACTGAAAATGGCTGATATATATTTTCAACATATTGTTCAATAATTGATAATATTTCAGAGTAGTCTGTATGTTACCCTAAAAATCCCTTGACATACTCATCACAAAGTGTTCTGTTTTAACCACTTTACTGTAAAATAGAGAAGTATAATGTTTATTCCCTTGAATTACAAATATTTGTATAAAAACAATGTGTTAATTCCATCGGAAATTAGACAATTATACAGTTTCTGAAATTTGCTACAATTAGTACTTAAGACAGAAGTTTCATAATTCTCTTTAACATTATATCAATAAAATAAACTTTCTTTTTAATCTAGGATGTACTAAGATCTACTTTTCAACATTATCAAGCAGTTTTGATACTTTTTAAACATTCTCCCGGATTCAGCAAGCCCTGCACGGTGTGCAGGGACAGTGCAGGAGCTCCAGGAGGCAATATGGCTGCCGTGTGACCCAGGAATAAGCTGCAGGGGCGTGCACGAGCACTCCTGCACTATTCCTGCATGGACGCCGCTCCTGTATGCAAATTACCCCATTTGCAGGTGAAAAACATGCAAATGAGGTGATTTGCAATCCAGGATGCTGTCAGACGGCCATGCAGGACTACTGTAGTGTGCAGAAATGTACTTGGTTAGTAACCAAATACATTTCTGCAAACTACAAAACCAAATATATGGCCATTGGCATGGAAAACAGTTTTAAAAAAAATAAATAAATAACTTTTATTTTTTTTTTAGCCGATTTCGGCTGTTTGAGCTTAGGGCAGTGGAGTGCAAATGGGATCGGGCTGAAAATATGAAAAATTACCTGAAATAAGCATACTAACCAAAATCACTATATTGCCATTATACTCAATGGCAGGCAGAAGACAACATGGCCATTGAATAGTGGTTGCTAAGGGGGGAAGCTCAATGTGGGACCTGTAACCATGCATTAGCAGGCAATCCTATGCAAATGAGGGGAATGATACTGAATCCCAGATTTCCCCTCAATGCTAGTCAGCACCCAACAGTGTAAGTGCAGGAATAGCATGGCTCAAGCCTAAGAGTTAGCTGACATCATAGGAGTGTGTGTCAGGCATACTGTAAGCAGATTGTAGCCCTGTGGCTCGGGTTTGCCCTTAGCTTAGCAGAGCTAAGCAAGGGTGTGTGTCTGAGGCTGCCTAGCACTCTTTACATTGCCTAAGCGGGTGTGCGTGCTGCGCACCGGGTTTTAAAGGAGAAAAAAAAGTAAACCAGGAAATAGCAGCCCTGTGCACATTTGATCACTTTGTTTGTGCGATGCACCCCTGGGCTTAAACAGGAAGGCAATGGGAAGGGAAAACAGCAGTAGGAAGGTAATCAAGGAGAACTAGCATAGCTGGCAGGTGAAATGTATCAGAATCAGCCAATTACACAGGCAGCAGCCCAGACCAGAACACTACTATAAACTAAGCAAACACCTTTCCCTCTGTTTTTCCCACATACTCTACACCACCAGTGTATAATAGCAGGAAATTTTTAACAAACAAAAACAACAAAATGATAGGGGCTGCAGCAGCTATCATACATCAACATGTGGAAGAGGCTGAGGGTGGTGAGGATGAGAATGCTGTTGACCAACCCACAGTGAGGAGATGGAGAAGAGTGTAAAGACCCAGAGTAACTTACCAGGGTCTACATAAACTGGAGATAGTGGAGCGCTATAGGGTGGACAGGGACCTTCTACAGCAAATTGTTGAGCTGTGCCGGCCACTCCTGACACACAGAACTAACAGAGGGGAACCCATCCCAGTGGATACCAAGGTATGTGTAGGCCTAAGAATACTAGCCACAGGTACCTTCCAAAGGCCAACTGAGGATACTATGGGGATCTCACAGGCATCAGCATCCAGGGTACTCCACCAGTACCTGGATGCCATGTCAGCACATGCCGATGAGCACGTATATTTCCCCAACACCCGTGAGGCGTTGGCCAGCAATATGCATCTCTTCCACCAAATAGCAGAATACCCTGAGGTAGTGGGTGCTATAGACTGCATGCACATATGCATTAAAGCACCACCTGGTGAGTGGGGTAGGGTCTACATCAACTGCAAGGGCTTCCCCTCCATCAACTGCCAGGTCGTGTGTGATGCCCAGGGCATTATAATGAATGTGTGTGCTGGCTGCCCTGGAAGCTATCACGACTCCCACATCTGGCATCTGATGCAGCTGTACCAGAGATTTGCCAATGGGCATATTCCTTACGGTCACCTAGTGGAGGATGCTGGTTACGCACTGGAGCCATGGCTGATGACACCCATCAGAAATGCAAAACACCCGAACAAGAACTCCATAATGAGGCACATGCACAGAGCAGAATTATAATAGAGTGTGTGTTTGGGATACTCAAGTCACGGTTCTGGTGCCTGGACACATCCGTTGGAGCCTTGCAGTACTCACCAGCTACATGTACTCAAATTGTCATCATATGTGTCATGCTACACAATATGATCCTGCAGAAATAGCTGCAGCAGGAATAGCACAGGGCAGGGCCACACAGCCCCCCACCATTGCCAAGGCCTGGACAGGCACAGGGTGATTTGGAGGAGGAACAACCCGAGCCTGCCCCAGTAGGCAGAAGGAGGTGTGCCCAGTATGCCATGGCCTTGGCAAAGAGGCAACGCATAGCACATACACTGACACAGTAGGGACCCAGGGAATGACATCTCTCTCTGACTCACACATACAGTAAAAGGGATGCCAAACATGACACTACCTGTGCTCAACCATGTATAGGGAGTGTTCTATGTGTATCCGACATAGGCAGCCCTCCAGCACCATCCTCAATACTGGCACACCCACAAGGTAGGTCACTCTTCTTACCAGTTGCTGAATGTATCTATGGTATGAATGTGAGTATGCAAGGGAATCAGGTGGCTGAATGGGATGCCAGCAGATAGCAGACACCTATAGTGGCAGCATGAGATCTGTAACAGATACTGGTGTCACCATAGTAGCCAGTATTACACATAGTGACAAAACCCACTGCATGAAATGAGCTGGGCCACATGTGTGACCGTATGACACACACATGCCAGTCAGGGAGGCTCACATACCCAACAACAGTCTCAGCCAGCAGGACAGGTGTAGACAAACACAAACAAAGGCTGGGCTACGGCCTCTGAATGATGGCTATGGGTAACCTCCCCCCCAGGCCTACACAGACAGACTACATCAACTCAGGCAGTGGGATTTTAGTTCTGAAGTGTAAAAAGTCAGAAACTAATATGTAGGTCAATCAAACCTAAGACCTGTAGTGCACTGATATGCCTCTAGTCAGCATAATAGGTTAGAATACAAAATGAAATGGAGTACCTGACATACCAGTACAGTCATAGCAAATGTGTACAAGTGTCAGGTGTGCCCCCCCAATCCTATGTAGAAATGTAGTAACAGTCTGGTGTGCCCCTCCAATCCGATGTAGACATGTAGTAACAGTCAGATGTGCCCCCATTCCTATGTAGACACATAGTAACACACAGCTGTGTCCCCCCCAATCCTATGTAGAAATGTAGTAACAGTCTGGTGTGCCCCCCCCAATCCGCTGTAGACATGTAGTACCAGTTAGGTTTGCCCCCTCCAATCCTATGTAGAAATGTAGCAACAGTCAGGTGTGCCCCCATTCCTATGTAGACACGTAGTAACACACAGGTGTGTCCCCCCCAATCCCATGTAGAAATGTAGTAAAAGTCAGGTGTGCCCCCCCAAATCCTATGTAGAAATGTAGTAACAGTCAGGTGTGCCCCCCCATTCCTATGTAGACATGTAGTGACACACAGGTGTGCCCCCCACAATCCCATGTAGAAATGTAGTAACAGTTAGATGTGCCCCCCCAGTCCTATGTAGACATGTAGTAACACACAGGTGTGCCCCCCCAATCCGATGTAGACATGTAGTAACAGTCAGGTGTGCCCCCAATCCTATGTAGAAATGTAGTAACAGTCTGGTGTGCCCTCCAATCCTATGTTGAAATGTAGTAACAGTCTGGTGTGCCCCCCAATCCTATGTAGACACGTAGCAACACACAGGTGTGTCCCCCAATCCTATGTAGAAATGTAGTAACATGTATGTGTATGTATAATACCAATGGAGCGCAGATTACCTGAGCTGGCCAAGGTAGCAGGATAGATTGTAGCACGTGTACAATATGCAGGTCTGCGTGTGTTAGGTTGGTGCATGTTTTATATTGTGTGAGAGTGGTCAGTATTTATGCATGGTGAGGTTTGTCCTGGTGGCCATTACCCAGTACTGCCGATGACAGGGCCAAGTCCTCACAACTGCAGTGCCAAACACAATGCTTCCCAGTATAACACATTCTAGCAGTAAGCCATCATGAATGTTTGTAAGTAATATGTGTCACCATCTGAAAGATGGACATGGCATGACTGTCGGGCCAGATATACAAGCAGTACACAGGGGGAAGTACCCCAGACAGACAGTGTACAATGTGTAACCATTAAATGGACACACCCTTGGAATTGTACATACAGGTTTGCAGCACATTGTCTGGGCTTGTAGGAGGGAATACTGATGTTGTCTGGCCAAACACTCGCAGACCACAAAGGTCATAGGAATGATGTATTGAGAAACAGCTGATGTCCTTGCACAAGCCAGCATAAGTGGAATGCTTCATGCATATCTGTGAGTCAGATGCAAATAGTGTCCATAGCACACATGCACCCAGCTGACCCAACCACCACCCACAGGTACCTCTCCGGTCTTATCCCTGCTGTTGGGAATGAGTACAATATGACCCCCACCTGTGTATGGCAATAGCAAAAGAATGCAGCATGCAGTGCAGGTGTCCCATGCAGGCGTGTCCCTATCTGTAAGCAGCACCCTGCCAGCATCTACACTGTTGGATCAATACTGACAGAAAGTATTGGCATGAACACCTAGCACATCTAACCTGTCAACCCAGGGGAATATAGTGTATAGCAGTCTGGGACTATAGGACTGACAGAATGCAACAGCCTGCTACAGCTAGCCTGCATCACTACCAAATGGCTACAGTCCTCTGCCAAAGGCCTGTGTCTCACCCATACTGCCAATGTATGTTATGTCATGGACTCCCAAATAACAACATAACACAGTCCACAGAACCCAAATGCAAGGCCATGTGGACAAATCTCAGTAACCTGTCCACCATGTCCTACTGCATGAACTGTGAACCAACACCAATATACTGATGTGATGAGGTGATAACTATAGGGAAAGTATCAGAGAATGTTTGCATAATGTATGGAAGAGGATAGAATAATAGGGGGGGGAGCATGGGCATCATGGAGTGTGCGAAGTCCAAAACACAGCCATGTGCACATACTATCCCTGGCTGGAAACACAAGAATGGGTGGGTACAAATCTACTTGTAAACCACAATAGGAGTAATGTCCTGACTTATGACCCCTGCCTCTGGGTAACCTGTGTGAATCTGTACAGCTGTGAGGAATTGCCACAGCAAGATAAAGCCATACTATCATGTCGATGGATGTACAAGTATGAGATCCTCTGCCAGCACTGTACCAAGGTGCTGAAATGGATACACAGACCCAGCAGCAAGTGTCTGCAGCTCCCCCTCCAGAATAGCATGAGTTTGCAAGAATATGTAGGCATTTGACCACAATACTGGACACAGCTGCATTCACCCTGTGTTCCCCAGGACATCACTGTGAACAAATATGTCTACCTGACAGTACTTGATGACATAACACATCACAGTGTATAACAGTACACATGTCTGAATATCTCTGCTAACACCAGGACCATTTAGCAGAAGCAGCACAGGCACAATTACCTACAGTAACCCATTATCCCTTGCCCATTTTGACCCCATATTGTTAACTGATCTACATATATCCTGCAGAAACAGTTTCTAGCTGTAAGTGTAGAACACACAAGTCTGCACTGGAGTGCAATCTACCTGGAATGGATTCACACATTCAGTACAAAAGGTCATACTGGGCATGCTCCCACACTTAGAGAAATGAAGGCAATGTCAGACAACAAAATACTGAAAGGTCATACTGGGCATGCTCTCACACTTAAAGAAATGAAGCCCATGTCTGGCAACAACAGTGGAACATATATATCTGACAGTTGCAGATGTTAGTGCATACACTCCTCAGTATCCACCAGTCATGCTTTGCACGGACATTGGATAGGAATACATACATATATCCAAGGACAACACACTGTAATATGCCAAAAGTACACATACATAGATGTGTGGAAGAGAGTGACAGTGGCAAACAGCCTTCCATCATGAGGCCTGTCCCACCCAACACACAGCCAGATGGCTACAACCACATGATGTGTAAATGTCATTCACCATAGACATTTGCCTCTGGAATCCCTCAGCATTATAGACTCTATGGTGCTAGTGCTAACTGTGCAACATGACTGTACAAGGCAGTAGTCATCTAGCAGTTGTATACACGTCCCTGTGGAATATAAACCTATGTGTGCCTGAGTGTGGTGTGTCTGCCTCTAGATGAATGAGTTATGGCCCATGCACACACACTGCCCTCCCCATTGCCCTACTGTGGCAAGCCTGCTGATGTCAGTCACTTTGAAATACACCTTTGGGGAAGGAGTAGCTCAGTAATCTCTGTGGCGTGTCCTATAACTGCATAATGCCATACTGTGATAAACTAGTTAGGTAGGAGTTCTTATCCCAGATGTGGCAACTGTGTGTTACTGCCTGTTTAGGGATCAATGCTTTTTAGGCTAGTCACACACTACAATTCAAATGCCCTACTTTGGCATGCCTGCTGATGTCATTCACTTTGAAATACACCTTTGGGGAAAAAGTAGACCAGTAATTCCTGTGGCGTGTTCTATAACTGCGTAATGCTGTAGTGTGATAAACTAGTTAGGTAGGAGTTCTATTCCCAGACATGGCAAGTTTGTGCATGTGTTAGTTTGTCTGTGTAGGGAGCAATGATTTTGAGGCCATTCACAGTCACTACAATCTCCAGTGCTCTACTTTGGCAAGCCTGTTGATGTCATTCACTTTTAAATACACTTTTGGGGAAGAAATAGCCCAGTAATCTCTGTGGCATGTCCTTTAACTGTGTAATGCTGCAGTCTGATAAACTAGTTAGGTAGGAGTTCTAATCCCAGATGTGGCAAGTGTGTGTGTGTGTGTGTGTGTGTGTGTGTGTGTGTGTGTGTGTGTGTGTGTGTGTGTGTGTGTGTGTGTGTGTGTGTGTGTTTATATGTGTAGGAATCAATGCTTTTAAAGCTAGTCACACTCACTACAATTTCAAATGCCGTACTTTGGCATGCCTGCTGATGTTATTCACCTTGAAATACACCTTTGGGGAAAGAGTAGCCCAATAATTTTTGTGGTGCATCTTATAACAGCGTAATGCTATAGTATGATATAGTAGTTCGGTAGGGGTTCTATTCCCGGACATGGCAAGTGTGGATGTGTGTGTGTGTGTTTGTTTGTCTGTGTAGGGAGCAATGCTTTTGAGGCCATTCACAGTCAATACAACCTCCATTGCCCTTCTTTGGCAAGCCTGCTGATGTCATTCCCTTTGAAATACACCTTTGGGGAAGACGTACCCCAGTAATCGTTGTTGTGCGTCCTATAACTGCGTAATGCTGTAGTGCGACACACTAGTTAGGTAGGAGTTCCAATCCCAGATATGGCAAATGTGAGACTTGGTGTGTGAGAGTGTGTGTGTGTGTCTGTGTTTGTCATTCGTATCCTGTGTGGAGGTGGCTGTGAGTGTGTAACAAATGGACTCATTGCGGAGTGGGTTTTGCAAATTTCTTATATGGTGGGCCTATTATATATCACAATGTCAACCTTACAAGGATAACAGATGTCAAACAGCAGAGAGGCTGGGGTTGCCAATCCATACCCCTACATGTGACATCAAGGCCTGGCGAACAAATTACGCAACTCTTGTATTACCCAGAGAACACTCTCAACCCATGTCTCATACACAAACACACTCACCTAGGCAACAACCACTTTGTTGGTAGTATCCTGCATATTGCCCGCAGATAGTAACCATGGTGTGATTGCAGTGGACTACAGAGGTCATGGTACCCTGTCCCATCACTACAATAGGCACATAATTGCAGACAGTGTGTCTTCACTATGTTCCCCACTGGACACCTACAACAACTGTAGTGCCATCAAATGTGACCCACAAAGGACATACCATGCCTTAAACACATGCTCTGTATGGACAGATGCTACTGACACCAGGGAATACCTGTATCATGCTATCGATGTAGGTGCAGGGTCAACCTGGTGTCCATTACCAGTTCCCACCACATGAGGCCAGGACTGGCATATCTGATGATAGCAATATGTGTAAACAACATGGGCCACACACCCCAGGTACAGTTCCACATGTCACTGAACATGCATGTGGGACGTGTGCACATCCCAGACACCATCCATGTCTTGGACTATAGAACACCATGGCAAGCATTGCACAGCACTGGCCACACACAATAGTAACCCAGATGACTGGATGGTGAATACAATACCCACCTGTGTGGGCCAATCCAGACACTACACCCCTGAGCCACACCGTAGACTATTGTTATGTGACCTGATGCCAAGGTATACCCTTCACCTAGCCTTGTACAGCCTTCTGGCACAGTCAGCCACTACACACCTGTGAAGCAATGCATCCATGCATGTCAGTCCTTGCACCCTATATCTGTGTGTGTGGAGTATAATACTTTTGACCCCATTCACACTCACTACAACTCCCATCGGCCTACTGAAGCATGCCGTCTGATGTCAGACACCTTCACATACCATTTGCCCATATATCATCCAGATAACCCCTGTGGTGCATGTGATACCTGCGTATTACTGTATTGTGGCAAACTAAATAGTTAGGAAGTCTATTCCTGACCCTGCCAACTGTGTTAATGTGTGTGA
Source organism: Protopterus annectens (assembly GCF_019279795.1). Taxonomy (NCBI): domain Eukaryota; kingdom Metazoa; phylum Chordata; order Ceratodontiformes; family Protopteridae; genus Protopterus; species Protopterus annectens. The sequence goes on from NC_056731.1 coordinate 1,835,220,826, forward strand.
GTCCCTGAGAGAGTGTGGCTGTGTTGATGGTGACACCTATTCATGTGGACAGGCATGTGTACTACACCTACCTTATCACTGCTATATCACTGTTGCAGATGTCACTCACCATCAGATATACCTTTGGACAGTTCCTCAACATGTAAGCTATCTGGCGCATGCAATAACTGCATAGACATGTGTTAGCAATACATAGTCAGTCAGGAGTTTGACACCCTGTACTGGTAAGTGTGTGACACAAACATGCTTAGGTTTTACTCTCCCATCCCCTCCCTGACTTACTTTGTCTCTATCTGTCTCTCTTGCTCCCTCTCTGGTGGATGTGGAGAAATATACCTGCTTTGTTTAGGCAGCAGCTTGTGTTTTGTAAGTGATGCTCATGATCATCTGATGGCCTCTGCATGAATTGCAGTTCCCCTCTAGCTGAGTGCATGTGGAACAGCTGTGGTAACATTCCCATAGCCAATTGCATGGAAACACACTCCAATATCTAGGAACATCATGTGGGTGTTTGGCATACATTCACTGTGAACAGGACCTCATGTTGGTGTTTGGCAAACAGCATCACAGATGGTATTGGGATTTACCTCTAACAACATACACTGTAGAGACAGGCCAACAAACAGGAGGGGGATGTGTCAGACATGACTACAGAATGTAAGTGCTGCTCTTCTGCATTTGGAGTAATGTTGGTTTAACATGGTGTGTGTGGATATGGCTGGTCTACATGATTTAATACCTGTCATGACAGTGTTATGTGTTTGAGGAAACTCCAACCTGTAGGGTTATCTGCAGACTGGGAAATGTGTGGAGTCTTATGTTTCTTGTGTTACTCACACCTATCTTAGAACTGCAGAAGCATAATCTGAGGATTGCAGTCAGTACATGGTGACAGCCATGAGAGTTACTGACTTCATATCCCTCATATATTATATGTCACAACAAACCCTGTTACGACAGTAAATATATGAGGGGATCACAGCAACATGCCAATAGTGGCCCAGTATTTGTGGCTCCAGCCACAAGTACATATGTCATGCAGTAAGAGGTGCATATGTTCTGTACACCATTATTTATTGACATCATACCTGATAACAAGCCAGTCAGATGTCAGACTGCTAGACATGTTATGTATAGTAGGAGTTATTTCTGAGGACATAACCTGGGCATTATGCGGTTGTGTGTACAGTACTGGGGTCTGTATACTTATGGTGATTGTCAACAGTATGTGTATTATGCATACGCACCTTGGCCTGTGCACAGACTGGTAGATGCCATTGTTCTTGATCCTGTTCTATCTGATGTTACATGCTGCCCCAGTGTATGGTACCCTATCAGCTCACATGTCTGTAGGGCCAAACACACACTTGTGCCATACCACAGACATGCATCGGACCACACTGTGTCATGACCCAGTTTATGTAGGGTTAGTGTGTGAGTGGCACATATGAGGCTGTTGTTTATCAGACAGTCCATATAGTGTCATATTAAGCTTGTGTACCATATGTGGCTGTGCCTGTGTTCACATTGGTTGTGGGTATGCACTTTCTCACAGGTGTCTGTTACTCTGTGCTGTGACATGCGTGCAGAGCCTGCTATATTTGCAGGTACATGTGTATCCCCCCATTCAAAATGTAGTCCAGTGTTGTGGCAGTCTGCCTGTAGTTTGCACAGTGCTTTGTTACATGCCTAGCAGCTTAGTGTAATTACCCAGTGTGCTGTTATGTCCAGTTATTTGTAAGACATACTGCTGCCAGGCCACCATAACTGTTGTGTATTTCTGACAAAACAGTGGGATTCTGTACAGATGTATGTCACTAACTACTGGGTAGTATGTGGTCATGTGACCACTACACCACCAGATATTATGTGTCAGGACAGACTGGCGTGTGTGAATGCATAAACTGTGTGGGCATATGTAGTCCAGTATTTACATAATATACCCATGCACATGGCTGTTAACATCCACTATATCAGGTGAGGTCCACATGTCTCACACGAAGGGGATCTGTGTACACCTCTGGACTGACCACAGAGTGTCAGACTGTCCACATATATTGGTCATATCTCTGCTGTAGTCAATAGGATCATTACTGTGCTAGAAGTGGTACTGTACTATGATGTCCTTAGGATATCTGTCGATAGCCAATGCTGTACATGTCAAAAGCAGATGTGACCTCCCACACACATATCTGTTAAGACAACCTCTGTTACAGTAGCAACAGTCAATACATACATGACATCCCCTTGCACTAAGAGGTTGGGACTATTGGTGCTGAGGTAGAACTCCACTCCATGTTCTGGACATATGGTAAACACACACATATATATATATATATATATATATATATATATATATATATATATATATATATATATATATATATATATATATATATATATATATATATATATATATATATATATATATATATATCTGGAGTGGAGTTCTACCTCAGCACCAATAGTCCTCACATGGGTATTATAGAAAAACTCACCAGCCTGAACATAAACCCCTACGTCACAAGATGGGTTGCCAACTGGCTTACAGACAGAAATAACACAGTAAGAATAGCGGGCTCCAATTCTGACTCGAAGCCAGTCACAAGTGGTGTTCCGCAAGGCTCGGTTCTGGGACCCCTACTGTTCGGCATATATTTGTCAGAAGTACAGGCAAACACAGGAGGACTATGGCTAACCAAGTTCACGGATGACTGCAAACTGGGAGCCATAATTGACTCTCTGGCTGACATGGACATCCTCCAAAAAGGCCTTACTGAGACAGATACCTGGTGTCAAAGTCATGGCCTCAAGCTAAATGTCAAAAAATGCATAGTCATCCCGTTTGGGAAAAACAAAACACCCACGAATTACCACATAGGCGGCAGCCCCCTTAATACAGAAGAGGTAATAAGAGCTCTGGGGACACAGGTAGATAGTAATCTCTCCTTTGACAATCATATTGCCAAAGTAGTTAGGAAATCCTTCTATGTGGCCCATCTAATTACTAAGGGGTTTGCATCTAGAAATAAAGAGGTTATAGTGCCCCTCTACTCGTCACTCATCAGATCCATCATAGAGTACAATGCCCCATTTGGGATGTACCTCACAAGACACTTCCAGCAGCTTGAAAGACCACAAAAGCACCTCACCAAGAGGATTACTGGCCTCAAACATATGTCCTATGCAACCCGACTGAAAAAACTCCGGCTGTACTCAGTGGCATATCGCTTACTCAGAGGTGATCTCTGCCTGACTTACAAAACCATATCCAACTCAGAATTGATGGACATGCTCCAACTAAAGAAATCCAAGTCACTGCGAGCCACACGCTCTAGTGAGCTAAACCTCACCACAACAATAAATAGAACATGCTGGAGGGATAGATTCCTGTCACAGAGACTCCCCATGCTTTGGAACAAAATTCCTAACTACATTAGGCAGAGCCCCTCACTAACACTCTTCAAGAGAAGCCTTGATGAGTGGATGGGTAACAGAAAATACACCCCTGGGATCACATAGGCGGCAGCCCCTTAATACAAAAGAGGTAATAAGAGATCTGGGGACCCAGGTAGATAGTAATCTCTCCTTTGACAATCATATTGCCAAAGTAGTTAGGAAATCCTTCTATGTGGCCCATCTAATTACTGAGGGGTTCACATCTAGAAATAAAGAGGTTATAGTGCCCCTCTACTCGTCAATCATCAGACCCATCATAGAGTACAATGCCCCATTTGGGATGTACCTCACAAGACACTTCCAACAGCTTGCAAGACCACAAATGCACCTCACCAAGAGGATTACTGGCCTCAAACATACGTCCTATGCAGCCCTACTGAAAAAACTCCGGCTGTACTCAGTGTAACTACATTAGGCAGAGCCCCTCACTAACACTCTTCAAGAGAAGCCTTGACGAGTGGATGGGTAACAGAAAATACACCTCTGGGATCACTTCATTGGCTCTGATTGACAGAGGCTCAGTTAATTAATGAATGGGGTGGTGAAAGCCACCATACTCTGGCTAGGCTTATAAATGCCCTCGGGCAGATAGCCTAGTACCTACATATGAACCTATGAACCTATAAATAAATATATATATATATATATATATATATATATATATATATATAAATATACATATACATATATACATATATATATATACATATATATATATATATATATATCCATATATCTATATAGATAAATATACATATACATATCTACATACATATATGGATATATATATGTACACATACACACACACACACATATATATATATATATATATATATATATATATATATATATATATATCTATATACAGAGAGATCTAAAAATGGCCATATATATGATGCACTATAAAGATGTGTAGCAATATATATATATATATATATATATATATATATATATGTGTGTATCTACATGTAGACATATATCTACATATGTATATGTATATATCCATATCTTTGTCATGTGTAAACATTACGTTTGTGTATACCTTCCCAGCTGTATCACACCATATGTGTCTGATATGTGCATATTTAGATATAACAACATATGTGATGTAACAGTAATATCACTAACAAGTACTACACAATTGTGGAAGTCAAAGCAATTGTTCAATACTATTCAATATATGTACTGACAGATATATTGGAAAAATAACAGCTGTCTTCACAGCTGTCATGGCATAGTGGTTAATTGTTGTGACTGTAGTGTGCAGGGTCCTGGGTTCGAGCCTTGCAGTGGCTGTTTATTTTGTTGCTGGGCAGAACAAGGGCCGTTGGATACAGAATGATTAAGGCACTTTTAAACAGTTGTAAGTGGGTTTGCACCAGTTTGCGAGGAGGTAAGCACCGCTAACTTCCAGTTACAGTTTCTTGTACTGATTTAGCTTCTCAATTGCTTAACCTGTGTAGGCATTGCTTACCCCCATGCAAACAAGCTTAAACCCTTTTACTGCTGCTTAAAAGTGCTTACTCCCGCACTAATATATTTTAAAAAAAATGAAAAAGGGTTGATAGGAAAGTGGTGAAAAAGGGGCACAAGGAGGGAAAGACAGTAGGGAAAATAGCTAGGGATGTGCAGGAAGAGTGTAGGGAAGGTCCATAGCTGCCTATTTCTTCTACAGCAGCAGCTGTGCATATATACTGAATTTGGTGATAGATTTGGACACTCATACCCCTGAGAGAAGGGTGAGGACAACAATAATATGTTGTTAAGCCAGTTAGACCAGATTACATGTGTCTAGTGGACATGTGTGCGAAATGGACAGCTATGCATGGGGTGATATATTTTTTTGGGAACAGATTGCCCTTTTTTTTTTCAGGTGAGAGTGGGATGTTGGGGAGGGATAGTATGTATATTTGGGGAGATAGTTTGGGTAGGTTAACAGACAAGACAAACAAGATGCATAAAGGCGTGGTATATGACACGTGGGGGGTAAACACCTTGATGGGGAGGGGTGTTTGGGAACTGGAAGCCCATGAGCACCCTAGTGGAAACAATGGGACTGAGGTCCCCACCCATGGGTAGTCACCACTGCACCTTCACTATCCCAAAGGTGGCTGTGCTGGGGGCTGAATAGGAGGGCCAGGCCAACTCTCTAGTTGTGACACACGGCCCTCAAGCTGGCATAGCAGATCTCCAAACTCCCTTCGGAGCTTGCTACGCACCACGACCCGGACCTGGTGACAGGTTCCTGTCCACGCCCACTTCTGGGGGGCAACCCCATCCCCTGAGGTGGTTCCACCTGAAGGTGGTGCAGGACGAATGGATGAGGAGATCCCAGGTTGGGCCCCAGATGTGCTGGTGCCTGGTGCCACGGCTAGCTGAGGTGGGACAGGTGGGTCCGCTGGGACCGGCCTTCCCAAACGTGCTATGGTGTTTACATTTTATCAACATATGTGGGTTAGTAATAGTCAACACATTCTAGGATTAGGTATAACAGCATGCATAGATATTCCCATTAACACAAACACCAGATATGAAACAGTTGCATAGCAAACAGAACACATGCATATATGGAACCACAATGGTCATTACAACAGCATGCAGGTACATTGATGGCAGCATGCCACTCATGTTGGGAATATTTCAACATAACACATGCATAGAAACAAATTTAAATAATTATCAAACAATAGGACATATGTCCCAACAGTAGAGTTAATTCAGCACATATCGATTGAGTTGTGTATTTAGTTTATTGTTGCAGATATGGTGGGGGGAGAGAAAGATGTCAATTAACAACTAGTATATTCCTGTAGTTCACATTACTTTCCTAGTCAGTGCTGTGATCTGTACCTTACAGGTATTAGTAGAGTACCCTATTGCCTTAGTTTGGACAGTGGTATGGCTGTCGACAACTATATACATGAACTGAGTTTTACATGCAGTATACACCTCTTACCTGGTATACCTGTGGAGGTATTGTTTGGTAACACTACCTAACTGTTTCTACTCATACTTCCTGATTCCAGGTTGATGTTATGCATATACCTGTCCATCTCTTATTGCACACACTCTGGGCATGTCTTCACCACATGCAGGTGAACCGGGACATATTTCGACTATTGCCCTCTTAAACCTTTAGTGACTTGTACAATGACAGGTTTGTTTTATTTGACATTTTCCAAATATGTACAGGTCTGACAGTCGGTTATATGAAATGAAATGATGCTTACATGTCAGAAATTAGCAGACTGATATGGCAGGGGGACAAAGTAACAGCCGGCAGATATGGGCCGATTTACTGGACATTCTGGACATATCTGGACAGTTGTGGGTATGATTCTGCATACAGCCTACTGCCACTCCCAGGATTTGAACCATGGCTGTGTGTGCAAAAAATACAACAGTTCACATTGCAGTTGAGTGTGCTATTTGGATCTCGTTGTCTGTCTTTTCACTGTTTTCTGTCTAAGTCTCTCTCAGTTGTACTATATGGCCTCTTGGGATTACAACAGTCATATACAGACATTCCTATACATTTTATTTATATAGCACTTTGTGGGTAACAGTGTTTAATACAACAGTGCTATTAAGTGACTGCAACTCTACATTACCATATGATACCAGAGTGAACACATGCAGTCCAGCAGTTAGACCTTTATTGTCAGACTATTATGCTTTTATTTACATACAACCTATATGAAACTCTTCCTGCCCTATTCTCTGGTGTATGCAATACATGCCTTAAACAATACAGGTTTTATATAGGCAATTCACTTACTACTACTTTTAGATTTATTTCCTATGACAGTACATGCAAGAGTATTACTAACCTGCCTCGCGTCACAACTACTGCAGTCTACAGGCATGGGATTCCTGGTTCGCAGCCTGCTCACCTGCCACTGTGAAAGACATAAGAGGGATATTTAGCCATACCTGTCCATAATATACATGAGCTGGCAATTATTAAAGAGGTAGTGGACTGACACTTGCACATGGCTGGGATATCCCCTGTCCTCCTAGCCTCTTGGATCCACTGATCCAAGTGATCCCCCTTTCTCCACTTCAGGTTGGCATAGTGATGCCTGACCTGTTCACCAGTTCGGGGTATGTCAATGGCACTGGTGAGGTCATGGGCAAGACAGTACCAGGCTTCTGCCTTGTATTAGGAACCCTGGTACTGGCCCTGCAGCAGTCTCTGGTCATGGTCTTTCACAAGGAGTCCTGCAATGACTCTGGACTCCTGGATGCCCCAACACTGCGCCCAGAAGCACTCACCCTCTCCGATTCCAGACATAGTGCCTACAGGGGGAAACTACAACTAGTTATGGGATGTATTTCCACCAGTTGGGTTTAAATAGGGCCAGTTTCCCACACTTTGCTGTGATTGGATGGTTTTGAAAAGTCTAAGCTATGGGCAAACCTGCTTACCTATGGCTGGCATTGCTTAAAGGGGTATACCAATGGGCAGACTGAGTTAGCTGGCCTACACATTGCTTACACCTACTAAGCTGGGCTGTGCAATGCTTATTTTTTTATTTATTTTTTATTTTATTTTACATTTGTTAACCGGGCTAGTCTGGCTGGATATATGTCCATTTTCAGCAGAGGCCCGAGGAGAAAAGCTCCACTATCATACTATAAACTTTACAGTTCAAAACAATCAATGAATCAAAAACAATCAAACAAAGACAAAAAGCAAACAACAATTAAATAAACAGTGTAAAATATGAAAGCAGATAAAGGAACGGTTATTATGTAGTTTAGAAAAATGCAGAGGTAGTGTAGCAAGAGATAGCAGTGGAGAGGCAATATTAAAAAGGAATAATAGCTAGAGAGAGATTGGCATGGAAAGAGGAGGATTTGAGAAAAAAAAAGTGACATAAGGAGAGTTAGTAACAGAAATGAAGTATGCACAAAGTGGAAAAGTACAAGTTGTGCCTGGCACTAGTATTAAGGACATAGATGAGCATAGAAGTAGCCAGTAAGTGAGTAAGAGAAGAAAGGGTGACAAGAATGTAGTGATAAAGCATGAAGTAGGAGGATATAGGAAGTGTGAAAAAAGAAGCAAGAGAAAGAAAGCAGTTGGTCAGTAGGGAAATCAATCAGAAGTTAAGAATAATCAGTAGAAGTGAAGAAGGAGGGGACTGGAGAGGGTGAAATCTTTGCTGAGCTCAGTCAGGATTGGAGCATGGGCATAGCCAGTGATTTTGTAAATGATTTCTAATTTGTTTTTTGAAAAGGTGAGATGAGCCTAGGGAGGTCAGTTCTCTGGGAAGTTTATTCCAATATGATCTAACAGTGTTTGCAAATAAGGAGTCACCTGCTTTATTATGAGATTTAAGAGTAGTTACTAGAAGCTTGTTGGCTGAGCGAAGTGTAGTAAGGTTTTTATAAGGTGTGATGAGGTTATTTAGTATGGGTGTATTGGAGGGGTAATGTAGAATTTTAAAAGTGATGACTAATTGCTGCAGGAGTATTAGGTTTGGAAGTTCTAGCCAGTTAAGTTTTTTTAAATTAAGACAGTGATGAGTACGGAATGGGGAGCCTGTGGCAAACCTGGCAATACTATGGTAGGCTGTATTAAGTTTATGAAGGTTAGCTTTAGAAATGTTGATAAAAGATGGAGAGGCATACAGTAGTGTAGAGATGAGGTGAGTTTGGGCAAGAGACACTCGGGAGGTGGCAGTAAGAAAGGGCTTAAGTCTGTAGAGGGCACCTATTTTTTTATTAACTGTCTTGATTGTTAAATCAATGTGATAGTCAAAGTTTAGCTGATTGTCTATGGTAACGCCTAGTAGTTTGGTGGAATGGTCAGGTTTAATGATAGTGCCATTGCAGGACACAATGGAAAAAGAGATTGGGTGGATTTAAGGGTTGGGGTGAAAAGTAGAAGCTTGTTTTTTTTGGGATTTAGGAGGAGACAGATATGTTGGAACCATTTTTCTGCTGCTGTAAAGACCATTTGGGTAGAGGAGTGGAGTTCTACTGGGGATGGAGCAGAGCAGATGAGAGTTGAATCATCAGCATACTGTATACAAGTGGATGTAAGGAGGGTAGTCGGCAGGTTATTTATGAATATTGAGAAAAGGAGGGGACCTAAGATGGATCCTTGTGGGACGCCAATAGTAACTGGGAGCTGAGAGGATAGATGGCTGTCCCAGAGGACTGCTTGTTTTCTATTTGTCAAGTAAGAGTCAAACCACTGTAGTGCTAGTGAATAAAGTGAGAGGGATTTTAAAGTATGTAGGAGAAGTTGATGGTTGACCATATCGAATGCTTTCGAGAGGTCCAGGAATATTGCAGTGGAGAAAAGGTTGTTATTGCGATTTTTGTTGATTACGTCAGTGAAGGAGAGAAGGGCAGTAGAAGTACTATGGTGGGGCCTAAAACCATGTTGTGAGTCTACGAGTAAGTTGTTTTGCAAGAGATGATGTAAGAGTTGATGGTGTATGCAGCGTTCCATTATTTTAGATAGTGGAGATAGAAGGGCAATAGGCCGAAAATTGGAGAGTTCGTTAGAGTTACCTCCTTTATGGAGGGGAATGATATGGGAGATTTTCCAACAGGATGGGATTTTGGATTCGGTTATAGTTCTGTTTATTAAGATGGAGACTGGGTAGGCTAGTTCGGTTGCAGCTAGTTGAAGATATTCAGCTGGTAGCTTGTCGGCAGAAGGGGTGCAAGGTTTAAGTTTAGAGAGTAACTTACATATATAGGTTGTGGAGACTGTATTAAATTTTAGCATGGGGGTGCTGTTTTGGGTGGAGGTTATTGGAGGGAAAGGGAGGGAGTCATGGTGTTTGCTAGAGAGGCGACTATTTGAGGGAAGAAGTTATTGAAAGCGTTGGCTATTATATTAGGTTGGGTCTGAGCTAGGCTAGCTGGTGTAGGTGTTTTGGTGTTCCCTGGATGGAGCAGTTTATTTATTCCTGACCAAAATTGTTTGGGGTTTTGGTTTTGTTTTTGTTGATACTGAAAGTAATAGTTCTTTTTATCCAGATAGGTGAGTTTCTTTGTTGTGTTTCTCAGGTGTTTGAAGTTTTGATGGTCAGTTGGGTTTTTAGTGGACCTCCATTTTGTCCATAATTTATTTCTAGCTAGCATTGTTTGTTTAGTCTTTTTGGAGAGCCATGGGGCTGCTTTGGAGCCTAGTCTAATTAAACGAGATGGGGCATGATGCTGGAGAATTTGTAGGAAGGTATTGTTGAAATGGGTAACTGCTTCATCTATTGGGAGGTGTTTTAGAGTTGACCAGTTATATTCTTTGAGTTCATTACGAAAGGATGCTAGGTTAAAATTTGTTTTGTTGTGTACAGTACGATAGGTAGCTTGCTTGGGATTGTTGTATTTTTGTTTAGTGATATAGGTAAGGAGATGGTCGCTGATATTGTCAGGGAGTATTCCAGTTTTATAAGAGAGGGGATTGTTGTTAATCATTATCCAATCTAGAATGGTTTGTTTGTGGGTTGATTTGTGCATTCTAGTAGGGGAGTTAATGGTTTGATGAAAGTTAAAGAGATTAAGGTGAATGGTGGGTTTGGGAGATATGCAGGAGTTCCAGTCAATATTAAAGTCTCCTAAGATTATGGTTTCCTGAGGAAAGCTACAGGAGACCCAGCTTAGGATATTTTCTAGTGTGTTGACGTTATTGCCTGGAGGGATGTAGGAGCATATTATATATATAGCCTTGGTTTTATTAACTTGGAGTTTGGTACAGAGTATTTCAGCATTAGCTGGGGAGGGGGGCAGGGAGTCAATTAAGGCTACCTGTAGTTGGGATTTATATAATAGGGCCACTCCCCCACCCTTTTTGTTAAGATGATCTTGCCTTAAGGTGCTATAGCCTGGGGGAGTGATTTTGTTGTCTTTGGTACCTGGTTTAAGCCAAGTTTCAGTGAGACAGAGAATATCAAAGGCATAGAAATCAATTAAAGCATGGAGTTGTGTGATTTTATTGTTGATGCTGCGAATATTTAGGTGAGCTATTGAGAGGGAGTCAGTGGAGAAAGGTGAACCAGAACTATTATCAGTTTGGTTAGTAGGGGTGTGGCTGAGGAGAGTATTGGGACCAGGGTTGGGGTGGATGTCCCCATGTATCAGTAAAATTGTTTGTGGGACTTGAAATACTTTTAGGTTTTTGCAGGGTATTAGATAAAACCGTTTAGAGGTTAGGAATCTGTAATGGTGTACTTTGTGGTAGAGAGGGGGAAGGTAGGGACAGGTTGACAGGATATTAATATGTGTTTGTTCAGGTAGAGGAAGTGTAGATGTGGTGTGTTTGGCTAAAACAGGAGGTTGGCTAAGCATAAGATATTCATAGGAGGTAAGAGTATAGTAATAAAGAAGGATGTTAAGGAGTATAAAAGAAAAGAGTGAGTTAAGGCTTAAAGGCATGTTATTAGTGAGATGAGGTTAGCAAATTTTGGACTATGTGGTATGTGATAGTAGAGTGAGGTGTGGCAGTTAGATAAGATTGTGGAGAGAGGGTGTGGTGGTAGGACTTGGAGTATAGTGTTAACAGGTGATGTTGGACATGAAATGAGATAGGATGCTAGTTAATTGGGGTGTGTCTGAGCAAGTATAAAGGTAGGGCCCTTGGGGGTGGGTGGGAATTGGGGGTAGGGAGGGGAGCGGAGTGAGTGGAGCGAACAGAGCGGGGAAGAGCAAGTGAGGCGATCAGTGGCAGAAAACAATCAGGGAAGAAGAGAGAAGCAGGTGTAAAGGTAGGGGTGAGCAAAGAGTAAAAAATTAGTGGGGATATGTGGTGAGTGGGGGTAGGTGATAGTAGTGGGTAAGGTAGAGGAGTTAGACGTAAGGGATAGCAAGAGGCAGAGGTCTAATGTGGAAATAAAAAAGACAGTGCAATTTGTAGTGGAATACTCCGAAAAATATAGGGAAGAGAAAGAAAAAAAGTAGTATGATTCTTAGTGTAAAGGGCGCCACCTAGTGGCCAGGTCTGGAAAGATGTGAGACAGAGCAAGCAGGGAGTTCACCAAGAGAAAAAAAAGTCTGGGTAGTGGGAGAGTTTCCCCAAGGACAAAGCTGAGGAGAGGAGGGAAAGAGAAAGGATCTAAAATACAACTAGAGGGGGGGGGGCTGCTGGTTAACTTGGTAGGGGAGCAAAAATATCCTGGAGAGTAAAGTTAAACAGTACAAGAATAGGACATACTTTCCAAAAAAGGTCAACTCTGGGTAGACAGTCTTATTGGGGAGGACGTAAAATCCTATTCAGGATTATGGCGCTTAATATGATGTCCACAGGGCCTCTTTGGCTAGGGAAGGACAGGAACCCAGGTGTACAGTCTGAGAATTATATAGGAAGAGAGAGAAAGACAAAGGAAAATAAAGTCATTAGTCAATGAAGTGTGTACCAGATAACTAGAACATATGCCTTAAAACTAAAAACAAGGTCAGTACAGAGACTAACCCAAAACACACTGTATAAAACGGTTTAGTTAGACCGCTAGTAAAACACAGTAGGGCTCAGAAACACCCGTGCAACAGTTACATACTAGAATGTAATTTAAGCTAGCGACATCGACCCTAATGTGTAATCAAGTTCTACTCTTCAACATGAGCATCAAGCAGTTAGCAGTTACTAGAGAAATGGCAGGTCACAACATCCACAGCCTAGCATCTATAGCCAATGATTACAGGATCCCAAGAGGGATGCAAGTTAGATATAATGTTGCTTCAATATGTTTAGGTCAAAAAATAACATTCATTATGTGCATAGGTGCAATAATGTCACAACAGAGCTAAAAGTTTTTTTCTGAGAGCATGAAATAAAAACAGTGTACAAGACAGTTCAGTAATATCAACACCTTTGGCGTAAATAAAGTCTTAAAGAGCTACAGCTCCCTGAGAACGCCAGTTGTAAGTAGTGGGGGACCACGTGGAGGCTGGTCTGGGTAAGGGACGCTAAAAATAAGTTGCAGGAAAGGGTAACGCTATATAGAGAAGCTTGTAAAAGGTATGCACCGTGACAAGCGGAGTGAATAAAATGACTACCGCTGTGGTAAGCATGATGTAAGGAAACACATGCGTGTCCGCTTATTCATGCCAATAAAGCTGTAAATATTAGCGTTGCTTAATATTTAATTTGTAGTATATTTGCATTTTGGCATTGATTTGTTATTCATTACATGTTATATATGTGTTTGGTATCCATGATTCATGTGTACGTACACTGTATGGGGTCCATCTGTTTATTAGGGGATTTCAACACTTTATTGCAATGACACCTCACATCTGGGCTTAATGTAGTACTCCAGTTCATGTATTTATGTTATGTAGCAGGTTATACAATATAAAACTGTATATAGATTCCTTTCATATGTTCAGTTTGTATTTCCTATAGTTTGAATATGTTTGGTGATACCTCAATCTTATGTACTGCTGTGATGGCTTAGTGGTTAACTACTGTGACTATAGTTTACAGGGTCCTGGGTTCAAGACCTGCAAAGGCTGTTTATTTTGTTTCTGGCCAGAACACTGGCTGATGCATACAGAATGATAAGGCACTTTTGAGCAATTGCAAGTGGGTTTGCACGGTTTTGCGTGAAGGTAAGCAATGCTAACCTCCGGTTAAATATGCTTACATAGAGTTAGCTTCAGTATTGCTTAACCTGTGTGCACATTGCTTACCCCCCACGCAAACAGGCTTAAAATCACTTACAACTGCTTAAATATGCTTACTACTGTGTACTCCCACTTACCACCACACTAATTTCGACAGTAATGTTTAATGGTTCTTGGGAAGGTGGTGGATTTGGAAACTGTATGGATTTATCATTCATTACACATTTTACCTTCCATTTGTATCCCTGATTCCTGTGTACATATACTGTATGGGGCACTTGTGATTATCTGTGGACTTTACAACATTATGACAATGACACCTCACATCTGCATTTAATGCAGTACTTTCACAAATATATGTTATGTAGTAGGTTATGCAACAAAATAAATTTATCATAAAGTGTTTTGACATGGAAAATGGATTGTACTGGAGTGGGACTCAAACCGGGAATAACTGTTCGTAAGGCAAATGCTCTGCCCACTACACTATTGCTGTACTGCTTCATTTGCATATATCTTGCTTTTTATCCTTTTGTGCCATTTAAGCTGAATTAACTGTAGCTAAGCAATGGGCAAACCCGTGCACCTACAGTTAAATTTAATCTGTTATATAAAAAAAACACTTCTTGATATTTAATGTTTTAACTATTGCTCTTGTAAACTTGGGGGGATGTTGCTGGGGGTATGCGAACACCTATGAGTGGTCTCGCTCATTCTTATTCATACTCTGCTGTTGTTTATTGCAGGGGCATGCATATTCTGAGAGCTCTGCTCTCAGACATGCCCTCTGCACTTGTACATGCTCCTTGTCCATTTAGGAGCTCAGGCAGCGCACCTTCATTGATATGTATGGCGCGCTGCTGTCCTGCTCCTAAACGGCTGCTTCCATGCAGGACTAAGCTAGTCCTGCACAGAAGGATAGTGAATCAGGGGGATTATCTTTTAAAATGACCCAGAATAATAAAAAAGATACATAGAAATATGCTGACTCCTAAAAAAGGCTTGTCTTCTGATTTTCAAATATCAGTATCTAGTACCTATCCATTATGTTTTTCATGCCTTTTCTTTCAGGTATGAAACGACTATTGAAACTAATAGAAAACATGAAAGCAGCATGATTGTTAATAATTTCAGAATATGCAAAACAGTCAGTTTTGGTTCTTATTATTCCTCATTAATATTTGGCCTTTAAAGAGATTTAAAGTTGCTGTCCATATTTTAATACTTCTCTCATAAGTAATATATAATACTTTATCATACTTAAGTTTTCCTACATTTTTTCTTAAATGACAACCTCCCATTGATATAATATTCATATTTATTGTTACATAAGCTTTTCAATTTGAAAAAAATGTCTACCTTATCTGTCAGACTAGTAGCTGTATATAGCCAGATCAGTCTAAGAAGGCACATAACACACTTTAAAATCACAGACAACAAACCTTCCTGGATTTATAACAATGAAATCCAATAATTCAAAAGTAGATTTGTATAGTAATGCAATACCACTACATGGGGGTTATCAAAAGACCAGAAAACATTATGTCCTTAACAATACTCCAACAGTTGCCTCCGAATGACTGTTAAATGCCAATAACCAATAAACATATAATATCTACATTAGTGTATTTAAAAAATTCTATAACAATATGTCTTCCTTTTTTATTAACAATACACATTTAATTGATATTTGAACAGCACAAAGCAAAATCATTCTTTTCTGTTTTGCTAGATTTTTTGCTTCTTGTCTTAATTTCTGTTTATTAGCTATTTTCCAACAGTATTTGATTTTACATCATTTACATCACTAACATCTGCCTCCAGGCTCTCGCTAATATGTAAATCTTGTAGATGACAGAAAGTCTTCATTTTCAGCAGCAGTCTCATCACATTTATTAAGTTCTATTCCCTTTTGTAATTGGGCTTCTGCTTCAGTGTGCTGTATATTAAGTCTCTCTAATAGGTGTTCTTTTTTCTCAGTGTCAATATTTTGAGGACAATCAAACCAGAAATGACCAGCTGCCTTTTCTGCATGTCATATCGCAGTTTTTATGGTATTCTCAAATTCTCTGTATCAAGAACACCTGCATTTATCACAATACTTAATAAGATTACCACATGACCCAGAAAAAAAACTTTATGTTGCCACCTACACTGTACATAAGCTTTGCGACCATTTATATTTATAACAGTAGTAATGTGATGTATCACATCTCCTATACTATTTAAGGTTACTAAAAGTTCTCAACTTCCACTCCAAATATTCCTGTAATCAAATCTTGTTTATTTCATGTTTACTAGTACAATATATACAAAATATTGTTTTATATCAAGTTCAGTAACATCAAAAGTTGTAAACTGTAAAATTATGCATTTTTACATGCAATATTAAGCTCAGAAAATTCATTGTCAGTCCACTGATAACATATGTTGTTTTTTTTTTAATTTCAGCCATGTAGAAAGTTTTCAGCAATTAAAGAGATTTCAAAGATTAAGTCACAGAAAATGCCCTTTCTGATATTAATAAAAACTCAAATATATTTTATATTTACTCCTAATAGAAGAATCAGGTTATCCTGCACATTGTATCTAACAACAGTAATGATCTTTTTAGATTTAATATGCATCGTAGGCAATTTGGAAAGCCCTACAAATGTGTTAAACTGCTGTCTCTTCCCGACTTTAACTGGAGCATACAAAAGGCTGGAGCTGCAGAATCGTGAGGATCTTGCTGTTGCTCGTTAGACTGACAGAATGTTCAGCAAGGAAAGGAGTTTTATTATCATCTGATGCCTCCTATAAAATTCCTTCCTGTTCCTCACATCTCTCCATAATTTGACTCCAGGACGCTGTATCATTCTCTTGAGGCTCATCTTCCTGAATCATATTTTTAAGTTTATCAGTACATAAGCCGTAATCAACAAGATTATTAATTTCTACATTACCCTTTGAATCATTAATGACCACGGTGGTGGTGCTGCGGTAGCATTGTCGCCTCACAGTAAGACGCTGTCCAGTTCGACTCTCAGCTAGAGCATCTTCTGCGTGGAGACATGCATGAATGGGCCTTCCTTCGTTGAAGGTTGTGCATCAGGGCTGGCAACTCGGTACATAAAAATCAACTGCCAATCATTAGCGGATGGGAGTTCCGCTGTGGCGACCCCTAACCGGAAAAAGCCGAAAGACACAACAACAACCCTTTGAAACATTATCAGAGTCCCACATATCACCATCATTCTTTTCTTCTTTTACTTTTCATTCCGTACTGTAGCTACCTGTCAGCCCACTGCATACACATTAGAAAACAAAAGAGCAGGGAAAGTTGCCTGATGCCCTGACCAAATTTTCACTAGTAGTGTAAATGCCACATCAAGTCTCCCCTGAAGAGAGGCCACTAGCCCAGTGGGGCTAACCTGGTTAACAAAGGATAAATACATGAATGACTAAATAAATAAATTGGTGGCACTGAAGTGGAAGGGCAGCATCTCAAAATAGCATGCATGAAGACTACAGAACAGATATGTGGCCCAACCAGATATATAAACAAGGTACATAAGGAAAGATGGTTGAATGAAAAAAGTTCAGGAAGTTATTAAAAGAAAGGAAAAACTGAAGAGGTGTGAGATAGACAAGACAGACCAAGCTAAGAAGGAATGCTGTCTGGCTAACAAAGAGGTTAAGACAGCAGTCACAATGGCAAAGGGCACAGCATTAGAGAAATTCTACCAGTTTCCATAAAGTGACTCAGCAGATGACACAAACAATTCTATACATTGCAAGGCAAAGACCGAAAGATAATGAAGATAATCATGAGACTCCATTCATAAGGAATGCCAACAATAGTCTGCTCACCAGTCCAGAGGACATCAAAGGCAGGTGGAAACAATACATCCAGCAACTTCTAAACAAAAGAAAACTCCAAAAAAGCTGAACTGCCCCACACATAGACTATTATGAAAGATGAGGAAAATACACATTAGAAGAAGTACAGCATTAAGGAAAACAAAGTCAGTGTAAACACCAGGTTCGAATGAAATCATGACAGACATGTTCAAGATGTTCGGTGAGTTACAGAAAAAAAATTACTCCAGAGGGTACTCAAGCCATCAAGAGAAAGACAGATCTCAGCTGACTGGAGAATATGCATTCTAATTCCAGTGTAAAAGAACACATGGACAGTCACAGCTGTGGAAAGTATAAGAAATATTTATTTATTTTATTTTACATTTGTTTATCAGGAAAGTCCGACTGGACACAGGTCTTTTTTCAGCAGAGGCCCAGGGGAGAAAAGCATGTCACACTGCGTGAAAATGCAGGCAAGGATGACTGGTAAATTAATTTATGAGAGTATTAGAATGTAAGATGGGAGATGAGCAGTTCTGATTCAGACCAGGCTGCAGCACAACCAACCAGATGTTTGCAGTGAGACAGATAGTTGAGAATAAGCTAGAAATAAGGGAAGAATACAACTGGCATTCCTAGACTTGGAGAAAGCAAATCAGACTTGTACTTTTGTTATTCTGGTGACCATAGCTGTGGTCCTCCAAATTTCACCAGCCACGTGGATAGACAGGGGACACATCCAACCCAAATTTGTATATTTTACTTAACCAGTGTTTTCCCATTGACTTGTGTATGCACTGACATTTAATGCTTTTAATTTGTTATTATATCCTTATGTGGAATAGTGCTGCATGCCTTAGCAAGATCAGGATAAGCAATATGCACAATATGCACTGTTTACCCTTCAGACCTATGCTGTTCCATATAAAGATACACACATGCATAGTGACAACTACCTCTGAGAATGTTTGGGGTTAACAAAAAGTACTAGAGAATCATCAGATAACCTATGTAGGAGATTCTATAGGAATGAGAAGTGTGCTAACAGGTTCTCTGACAGAGTAGCTGATGCATGAAAAATACTACCAAATTACATTAAAGCAAGTACTAGTTTAGATATTTTTAAGAACAGCCTTGGTACTTATTATGGGAACAATTGATTTGATATATTGGCAAACTAGAAGGGCATTAATGCCCATGCTTGAAATCTTTATATGTATGTATATATGTGTGTACATATATATTATTTATTTATTTATTTATTTATTTATTTATTTATTTCCAGGTTGATAACCAGGGAGATCCACTGGGCTCAAGGAGCCCGTTTTCAGTGGAGGCCCGGGGAGAAAAGCTCCATATTACATACAAGAAAATCAAACTTATGATTATTTAAAACAAATGTAGAATTATATACTGAGATATAACAAAATACAATTGAAAAAAAAGTGAATACTCTTCATGACATGTATGTAGTTGCTTAGAGAGCCATTTGCACAGCATAAAGTTGAACTGAGGCAGTGGAATAAGCTGACAAATATTTAAAAACTGTGAAATTGTAAGTCTTCTGTCAGTAGTTGCAAAGTCTGAATATCTGAAAGATAGAAGTATAGGTTTAGTAGTATGTATAAGAAATAAAGGAGGAAACTGCAATGTGTACCAAGTATGCATTCAAGATTCTGGTGAAAGAAAAGAGGGGCCGTTGAGTAGTAGAGAGGGAGGTGGTTGTTTAGAAGAAAAAGAAATCTGGTGTAAGGAGAGAGAGGTAGTTGTTTAGTAGCAAAGGTAGAGTACAGACATGTCAGGGATGGTTACAGTTAGTTAGCAGCATCTCTTAGCATGAACCTTATATGTAGGTAGAAAGGAAAGAGAAAATTTCCAGATAGGGAGAGAGAGTAGAGTTACAAAGCTATGTACAGCATTTACATTATATACATTCAAGGTTTTGATGTTATATTACGTTAGATTCAGAGAGGGGAAGCTGTAGAGTAAAAACAGCAAGGCGTAGAGGTACATGTGGAAGTACATGTATAGGAGGCAATTAGCAGAATAGGGCCATTAGCAGGATTACGTAGGTAGGGTGCAATTACATTTCCAATTATGGGACATGTAGGACTGGAGCTGGGATTTGAAGTGTTCAAAGTTTTTAGAGATTCGTAGTGAGGGTGGGAGAGAGTTCCATTTTTTGGCTAAGGAAAAGGATAGGAGAAACTGGCCAGTGGGACGTTTTGGTTTGTATACAGAAAGTAGATTTTGCTGGGCAGATCTGAGGGGTCTGTGAGGTGTGTAAGGTGGTAAGATATCTGCTAGAGCAGGGCATGCAGTAGGTTTAAAGATTAATTTGTGGGCTGTAGTGAGTTGGAGGTAGTCAAAGTAGTTGGGAAGCTCTAGCCAGTTTAGCATTTTGGAGAAAGCTACAATGATGGGAGGAGTGGTTAGATTTAGTAGCAAATTTAGAGATTTTGTTGTAACAGATTTCTAGTTTTGCAGAGATGGTGGAAGAGAGGTTTGTTAGTAGTGGAGCACTGTACAGTAGTGATGGTAGTAAGTAGGTCGTGGAGAGAGTTTGCCTTGTAGAAAGGGAGAGAAAGTAAGAGTTTCTGTATAGCATACCAAGTTTCTGATGAGTTTCCTTAATATTTAGTTGGATATGTGTATCGAATTTCAGGTGTTCATCAATGTTAACCCCAAGAAGTTTTGCAAAAGGAACGACTTCTATAGTGGAGTTGGTGTGGCTGATGATATTGAAGGATTGTTTGCTAAGAGAGATGGCTTTTGAGGGGGAGGGAGGAAAGAAGGATTTTGGATTTATTGGCATTAAGGGAGAGATGGTTTTGAAGCATCCAGTTCTCTGTAGTTGTAAAGGCCAATTGGATTTTTGCCTGGAGCTCGGAAAGGCTATGAGCAGAGCAGGCTAAAGTGGAGTTGTCTGCATATTGCACTATTTGAGTGTTTGGAATTGCAGCATAAAAACTATTGATGAATATATTAAAGAGCATTGGTCCGAGTATAGACCCCTGTGGGACCCCAGTTGGGGTAGGTAGGAAGGTTGAGTTCCCAGTTTGCCATTTCACAGCCTGGGATCTGTCAGAGAGATAACTATTGAACCATATAAGGGATTTTTGGGAGAGATTGAAGTTAGAAAGGTGATTTAGAAGATGGACATGAGAGACAGTGTCAAATGCCTTGGATAGATCGAGGACGACAGTGGAGACAATTTTTCCAGAGTCCCGGGCATGGTTAACTATGTCTAAGAAAGATAGGAGAGCAGTTATTGTACTATGGCCAGGATGGAAGCCATGTTGTGTAGGGGTGAGGAGCTGACTACACACACACACACACACACACACACACACACACACACACACACACACACACACACACACACACACACACACACACACAGAAACACACACACACACACACACACACACACACACACACGCACACACACACACACACACACACACACACACACACACACACACACACACACACACACACACATACACATATAGGTTCATAGGTAGGTACTAGGCTATCGGCCCAATGGTCCTAAGCCTAGCCAACAAGATTCCATGGCTTATGCCACCCAAGAATGTTATTTTCTGTGCCCCTGTTGAGCAGAGCCACTGAAGTGATCCCCGGGGTGTATTTCCTATTTCCCATCCACTTATCAAGATTTTTCTTGAAGAGTGCTAATGAGGAACTTTGCTTGACATAGATTGGTAGCTTGTTCCAGAGCATGGGAAGTCTCTGGGACAAGAATCTATCCCTCCAACTTGTCCTGTTTATTGTGGTGACAAGGTTTAGGTCCCTAGAGTGTGTAGCTTGGAGGGATTGGGATTTCTTTAAGTGTAGCATGTCCAACAGCTCTGGGTTTGACATAGCTTTATATGTTAGGCAGAGATCACCTTGGAGTAGGAGATATGCTATGGAGTTAAGCTGGAGTTTTTTGAGACGGTCAGTGTAGGGCATCTGTTTGAGGCCAGTGATCCTCTTCGTGAGGTACTTCTGTGGCCTTTCCAGCTGCTGCAGATGTCTTTTGAGGTACATTCCAAAAGGGAGTTGTTCTCTATAATGGGTTTAATGAGTATCGAGTAGAGGGGAACAATGACCTCTTTTTTCCTAGATGAGAACCCTTTTGTGATAAGGTGTGCCATGTAGAAGGATTTCCTGACTACTGTGGTGATGTGATTATCAAAGGAGAGACTACTGTCCACCTGGGTCCCCAGGTCTCTTATCACACATTCGGCGTTAAGTAGACTGCTGCCTATGTGGTAGTTCATGGGTACAGAGTTTTTGCCAAAGGGGATGACAATGCACTTTTTGGCATTGAGCTTGAGGCCATGGCTCTGCCACCAGGCACCTGTCTCAGTGAGACCCTTCTGTAGGATGTCCACATCATTTGGGGACTCAACTATGGCTCCTAGTTTGCAGTCAT
Organism: Protopterus annectens; assembly: GCF_019279795.1. Lineage (NCBI taxonomy): Eukaryota > Metazoa > Chordata > Ceratodontiformes > Protopteridae > Protopterus > Protopterus annectens. The sequence continues at coordinate 1,835,243,150 of NC_056731.1, forward strand.
CTGCGAACTTCATTAGCCAAAGGCCTTTTGTGTTAGCCTGTACTTCAGAGAAGTAGATACCAAACAGAAGAGGTCCCAGGACTGAACCCAGTAGTACTCCACTTGTCACTGGTTTAAAGTCAGATTTGGAGTCTGCAACTTTTACAGTGTGGGTTCTGCCAGTGAGCCAATTGGCAACCCATCTTGTGACGTAGGGATTTATATCTAGTATAGTGAGTTTAGCTATAATTCCAGAATGGGGGATGTTGTCGAAAGCCTTGGCGAGGTCAAGATAGGCTGTATGAACCACCTTACCCTCATCTACAACTTTGGTGACTGTCTCAAAGAAGTTGATCAGGTTCATAAGGTATGATCTGCCTTTCACAAACCCGAACTGGGTAGGGTCCAGAGTTTGAAGGTTACCAATGTCTTTGAGCTCCATGATGATACGTTCCATGGCCTTACAGACCAGGCTCATCAGGCTAATAGGGCGATAGCTCCCGGGATCAGTGGTGGCGCCCCCTTTGTGGAGTGGGATAACTGTTGCTATGTGCCATTTAGTGGGCACAAAGCCTGATGTGAGACCTTGATTGAATATGGTGCTTAGGTGGGGAGCCAGTTCGTTCTGAAGTTCATGTAAAACGCAGCCTGGGATGTTGTCCAGTCCCATGGATGCTGTGTTTTTGGCTTTAGAGAGTGCAGCTTTTACCTGCGTAGTTGTGATTACAGGGACTCTTCATTCTTTCTGTATAGATATGGGCTCTTTAGGGAGTGAGAGGGGGGTAAAGTTAGCACTGAACCTATCTGCCAGGACATTGGCAATATCAGTTGGTTCTGTAATTTTCATGCCATTGTGCTGTAACTCAGAGCAGACCTGGGTGTTGCCATTGAGATTCTTGACATAGCTATAGAATGCTTTGTGGTTATCCCTAGAATCAGTGGCAATTTTGTTTTCATAGCTAGCTTTGGAGGATCTTATAAGAGATCTCAGCTTCTTAGTGAGGCTGACCAGGGAACTCCTCTACTCATGGGATTTTACTCTCTTTTGCAACAGTTTCTTCCTTCTGTTGTAAAGTTTGTTTATGGCAGGGGACCACCAGATTGGCTTCCTTTTTTTGGAGGATAGTGTCTTGGTTCTATTTGGGATACCATGATCCATGCACTCGTGTAAGTGCTTATAGAGTGTATTTGTGTAGGATTCAGCAGTCGTAACTGTATTGTCCATCTGCATGGGTGTCATGAAGTTCGCCACTTCTGTCTGTCTTAAGAAGCATGAAGTTGGTTTTGGAGAATTTTTTTACCATGATTTCCTTAATTGGGGGTGGGGGCGGGATGTGGATATCTAGGGTGATTTGCTTATGGTTGGATCTGACCAACGAGGAGTTGACTTTGGGTGTGGAACACCAGTCGCTCATGTTGGTAATGACTAGGTCTAGGATATTGTTGCCCCTGGAAGGGGGGTGGATAAGTTGATCCAGGGCATTGGAATTTATGAATTCCAGAAAGTGTTGAGTGAAGGAGTTGGTACATGAGTAGTTTTCCCAGTTAATGATGGGTTAGTTGAAATCACCCATTATTAGGGTGTTATATATACTATATCTATCTATCTATCTATATATATATATATATATATATATATATGTGTGTGTGTGTGTGTGTGTGTGTGTGTGTGTATGTGTAGATAGACAGATATATCGATCAACTATTATTAAAGTTGTTTTACAGTTTGCACTGCATTTTGAGTGGTTTTCTGTGCTAAGTGAATTGTGAATTGATCTGTGTTGCTGCATTTATTTGCTGAGTTTTTTGTCACTTTTCAAAATTACAACAAACAGCCAACTTTATCTAGCTGTGTGAGTTATCTAGAGCTTGTAATTGTTATTCTAGTGGCTGGAGGGTAATTACTAAAGTTGTGGGGAAAATTAACACCACTGGTTATATCTTTAACTATTTTTCATTGCTTCTTTGATTTTCCTTGTTTATTTTATATTGCACTGAGCTGAGCTTAACACAATGGATTTTAAATGTGTATTCAGTAGATGTGGGCACTTTCAGCTTTAACTTTACCTAATATATAGCCAAACTCCCCAAAATTCTATCAGTAAATAGACCTCACTCTGCTACCCACAGGTGCAGTAAGCTGTGCATAGCTGCATAATGCGTATGCTGCAAACCTAGCTCCCTAAAAGTAGATTATGATAGCCCCTGTTGGCACCCACAGCTGCTTCAAATTGCTCAACACTATTGTTACAGAAAGTTCTTGGGCTTATCACAATCACATATAAACCCAAGTTACATGTTCCCCTTAAGCAGACATATATACACAACTATACTATACACCCCATCAACTGATAACTATCTCAGTATACTGTAAATCTCTATTTTATTTAAGTTTTGCAACTGTCTACAAAGCAAATCAAGTTTTAGCCCACACTGGACAATATGAAATGTTGGCCTGTGTGTTTTTCCTTTATTGCCAGCCTCATAACATTTGGTATCTTAAAGCAATGTAGCAAACCCTATACTCACAGACAATGAACTACTGCTAAACACAAATAACTCTTATTTATGAGAGGTACAATATTTAAGAGATATGGAGGCCTCAATCTCCCCTCCAAAATACAGTCTTTGATCTTTACAATAATACTCCACCTGCTATCACCCAACACTGACACATGATGTAATGTCATTTACTGATGGTGTAAAGAAATCCTTATCTAAGCCTCCTTGACCCATATGGATTGAGTCTCAGCAAAAATCAAAATCAAACATCACATCACACAATATCTCACCTTTAATTAACAGTCACTGTAGGACAAAAGTTCTCAAGCCCTCTACACCTGACCAGTCCAGAAACTATTTTAGTAACTGGTAACTCTGTAGTGAGATACACAGATTCTCCACTCACTAGGCTGGACAAAGACAGAATTATAGTAAGTTGTCTTTCATGTGTCAGGATCTCAGATGTCTCAAAGTCCCTTAGGACCCTTGCACCAGATGAATATAACTGCAACATGGTAGTTGTACATGTGTGGGGGGGGGGGTAAAAGACTTTGAGTGAAAAACCCTGAGGTAGGTACAAAGTGCCATGTCTAAGCATGTCACAAAGACTGGACGAAATTCTTAATGGAATAATCAATTTCAATAATGCCTAGTTGCAAGGAAAAGTTGTTTGAGTTGTAAAATTGACTAAATAATTGATACCATTCTAGTGGGATCCAGCATGTGTCAACATGGGACAAGATGCTTGACAGTTGAGTTTGATTTGCAAAGGATGGCTTGTACATCTCATTCAAATGCTTTCACATACTGCTTTCACATACTGGTTTCACATACTGCTTTCACATACTGGTTTAAGTCCTTGCTGCTTCCATAGTACCTTTTTGGCAAAGTTAATTTAATGAACATTCTATCATAGCAAACATATCAATAACAAAATAGGAACAAATTAAAGTGATTCTGCTCAATGTCAGAAGTCTAAACAACAAATTGCCCAAACCCTGAGGCATGTCTGCACTTAAAAGGCATCTTATATATGTGTAATCAGTAAAAACTGGTTCAAATGCCATGAAAGCACTCCCACCATACATTTGTTTAGCACCTTCGATGCCAGCAGATCAAAAGGTAACTGTGGTAGTCTAGCCATATTTCTCCGAGACCATATCACCTCTAGGCAGATCCTCAGAGACCCACATATTGAACTTACTAAAAACTACAAATCACATTAAAAAAATAAATTATCATTTTTTTCTCCTATAACAGGACAACTTCCATGACTCCAAAAGCTCATGTCAGGTTCCAAAACATTATAGATGAGCTCCCCATAAATAAGAACTCTGTCATTCTGGGGGGGTACCCATCAATTGACTGGAGTACGTATACGTCCAACATAGGATTTGCTCAGAAATGCTATACCTAATAAATAAAAACTCAGTGTACCAGATTGTTACTAATCCAACGAGAAACCAAAATGTTCTTGACCTGGTACTTAAAAATGTATCGTCATTTTGCACATCTCCACTAGTAACTCATTCTCATATTAAGTCAGACCATAAGCTAGTAGCTTTTTCCCTCAAATTATACACACACACACACATATATATATATATATATATATATATATATATATATATATTGGAATCCAAAGACTTTAAGAGCCCAACATTTCCTCAGATTCTATGATGAAGTCTCAAAATTCACTTTTATCAACACCTCCCAAGATAACTTCTCAGGAGTTTTATACCCACATAAATAAATGTAAAGAACCAGCAGATCCATTCAGATCCAAATATAGCAGGAAACACAAAAGCAAACTACCCTTGTGGTCCCCTGACATAAACAAAATCTACAATAAAAGGGGAAAAAACTCATTAGAGAATACAGAATATCTAAATATTCCCAAGTACAGGAAAATATTACAAATTTGAGTAAGAATTTTCAAAAAGATTATTAGATCTACCATGGCAGCCAATGAACTCAAACAGGCATCTGGTGTCAAGGGCAATTACAAATCCTTCTTTAGTTATTTTAGAAAAGCAAGAAACAACACTTAAGAATCTACAGAGCACATACTAAATGACAAAGCGTATAGTGACTCAGTGGACACTGCCAAAAACCTAGTGAATAAAGTGAATGCAAACTTCACTCCTGAGATGACTATCCAAAGCCCTATGATCCCCAAATCTCTCAAATTGCACATCATCACTAAAGAACATGTACTGAAATTGCTGTCCAAGACTAAGAACACTTCCTGTGTGGGAGCAGATAACATACCTCAGTGTTTGATAAATACTATGCAACATGCTCTGGTTGGACCCTTTTGTAAGCTGTTTAACCTGAGCCTGCCTATAAGCTCTGTCACATATGTACAGCATACATAAATGTGGTCCTAATATTGATCTCAGAAACTTTAGGTCCATCAGCATGAGGAGTCTCATTTGTAAGGCCACGGAACACATTATAACAAACTTGACTAACACTGACATTAAGAATCTCATCAGGCTATATTCACAGCAATCTGGTTTTGTAAAAGGAAGATTGTGTCTAATGAACCTGGAGAAATTCTTCAATAGCACAAGCTGTTGACAGTAGTCACACAGTACACCCAGCTTACTTTGACTTGGCCAAAGCATTTGACCCCCCCCCCCAATGCTAGTAAAAATAATAAACTAAATGGATTACAAATAGATTCCTTTGTGGTAATATGAATAGCAAATTGGCCAATTATCTGGGTGGATGGGGCAGCATCAGAGAACATGAAGATGACCAGTGGTGTCTGGACTGATTTTACTTAGTGTTTACTTATCTGACTTACAGACTAAAAACCAAGATCAGTGGTTAACAAGTCTGTGGATGACTGCAAACTGGGAATCATTGTCAAATTATCCTCTGACATAAAAGCAGTTGTTGTATTTGGGAGACAAACCATCCCCCCAACATTTAGTACTGATAATACCCTACTTCAAAATGAAAGTGTAGTTCTAGACCTGGGAACCTAATCATCAAGGGAATATCATCCCGATTTGGCAATGATCAAATCAATTATAGAACACTACCCCCCTTTGGGATGTACCTCGACAGACATATCAAACAGTTGGAAATACCCCAGAGGCTCCTACAAAGAGGATCACAGTCTTAAAATCCCCAAGCTACCAGAATAGACTACAAACACAGCCTCTCTTTTCTGTGTCTTATAGGTTCCACAGAAAGCTATGTCTTGTCTTTTGAGCAGTCAGGAACATTGTATCTTCACGAATCATGCAGTCTCACAAATGCCAGAATAAGGCATCTTAACCGGATTCAGCAGATCAATAAAACAAGGCAGACATATTTATTACTCAGTATTTTCTCACCTTAGAATGGAATTAACTCCAGTGCAGATAAAGCAGTATGATACACTAATTTCTTTAAAGTAGGGTCTGGATAACTGCCTAGCCCTCATTCAGAGGGGTGGCACAGTCTAGGGTGAGAACTGCTAAGATGTCATGGCCACAAGTCTCAGTAGTCTTAAACTTCCTAGGATTCCTATGAGCAGATGCAAGTGCCTTGGACCATTCTGAAAAATGATTATGAGTCTTTACAAGATTTTCAATCGAACACGTGTCAGGGTAATGGGTTTAAAATGGCTTGGGTCTCCTGTCCCCCCACCCCCTACTGTCCCAGTAGCTAAAGGATCTGTTTATATTTTTCCAGTTAAAATTTGTGAAGCACCAAACTCATCTAAATGAAAATCAAAGTTGAATTAGGTAAGTACAAAACCCAGAAAAATAGTGAGTTAATTTTCTTGTGTGTTGCTTCAGTGTGGTTCTAGAAATTAAGAAACGAGTCAAAGATTTTGTTGAACAGTCACAGGGAGAAGAGCAACTTTCTTTCTTTCTTTCTTTCTTTCTTTCTTTCTTTCTTTTCCTACTAATTAAATCAAGCTAACCGATTAAGCTAGTTTGAAACAACAAATTCAAATAGAATTCAAAGTGAATAACACATGCATTGCTTGTTATGGTATCCACTCTGCTTGCAACTTGCCTTTCAATTGTCAATGTGTTAAGGTTGTATAAACCTCTAAAGTTTGATATCTGTATCTCTTTAATTCTGTATTACACTCTATATAAATGTATCGTCTCTTAACATTGCACTGTACTAGTAACCCAAGAAAACTGCAGAAACATAGCTTCAAACCACACAAGGACTTTTAATTTCTTAGGTTTAGTGCTTTCATCTCAATCATACAAAGACTTCACTAGAATAGCAAACACACCTTCACTGCATTATTTATACTTGTGTAGATCCACCTAGAGGTGATAAACTCAGCCTGCTTGTGCCTGTAAACGGCCCACTGATGTCAGTGCACTGCCCAAGTAAACAATGTAAAATACATAAAAGAAAAAAATTATTAGTGTTACTGGAACAGATGCAAGCATAACAGGTTTTCGAATGCACACACAAATCCCCCCCACACACACATATATGTGTGCGCCCAACAAGCATGCATGCAGACATGTATCCTTCTATGCGTGTATGCCTGCAGGGGCACCACACACACACACACATCTAACACATAAACTCCAGGGAAATGTTCCAGGGAGCTTCTTTCTGACTTCAAAATGCTGCTATTTTCCAAAGAAATGAAATCTGAAAGTAGAGCAAAACATCAGCAGAGATGATCTCAACAGTGTTATTCACACTGCTGCTTAAAAATAACCAAGCTGTGGTGTCCCTAGAGTTTAGAAAATCTGGTTCGAAATGACAGATTAGTTTTAATGCTGCTTAAGTGTGAAGAGGGTGGAAAACTGGATAATTGTAGTCTATTTTTAGCTCACTCTGTCAGCATCATGCTGTAATTAGCATGATTAGAGGGTGGGCATGCTTTGTGTAGATTTGAATTAGATGATCATTTGCATCTGCACATTTTACCATTTTACAGTATAGTTCTTTCTTTCTTTAATATTCTCCTGCAGAATAAAGTAAACCATTGCTATCGTATAAAGTAAAAAAAGGCACTTTGGATGGAGGAGGAATGTTTATGGTATAGAGATCTACATTCACTGTTGGTGGGATGACAAGGATCCAGAAAGGAGGCTTGGGCAAAGATTTTCTGGAGCAGTCACAGGGAAAAGACCATTAGTCCCAGATTGCTTCCTTTTTTCCCTAGAAGAGTGGGGATATCCTTTGTGAGCTCTGTCTCTTGAGTAACCAGTCATGGCATTATACTGGGACTGAGATAATGCTGAGAGCTTTCTGTTGTCATGGCAGTGAGTAACATATACACATTCACATGATCCACATCAGGAAGTTTAACAATAGTGTGGGGTAAAACACAGAAGGAAACATTACAGATGCCACAGTAGGATTCAGGGTTACTAATTAAATATTCATAGAAGTATTCAGTTCCATTGAAAAAGAAAATTTCAAATAAATTGTCAGTTTTTTAGGGATACATGTTTATTTAAGCCCTACATATTCAAGTCAGTATATTACAGAATGTCAGCTTTAAGGATAAACTTTCTCCATCATAATGTGAGATGCTCCTAAATACTACTGTGAAATGCATTAGATACAGAAAGTTAAACTCATAAAAGTGAAAAGATCATATTAGCTCTCCTTAGCGACTCAAACCTAAGATCTGCAGCAGACTGTGCTGCGAGCACTATCACTGTACCAACAGCATCCTCTGGGCAGGTAGGTGCTGAGTTTTCTCTTAAGAGCTTTTTTTCTTTCAGATACGAACCCAGCCCCCAACGTGGTGATTAAGGTCAAATTATAAATACACACAATCGCAGAGAAAGCCTTTGACTTAGACACCGTTAGACTCAAAAAAGTGAAAGAATAATATTAGTTCTCATTTGGGACGTGAACCCAAGACCTCCAGTATACAGTGCTAGTATCACTGCCACTGGACATCAAGAACCTCAGGACAGATAGATGTTGAGTTTTCCCTTAAGAGTATTATCCTTTCAGATGGAAACACCCCACCATATGATGCATAAAGTTAAATGTGTGTGTCTAAGGAATGTACAAGAAAAGGATGTTATTACATCAGCTGAGGGGAGAATGAGAGATAATGTTGTTGTATCTTTGAATGCATTAAATGCTTGAGTAGTTACCCTTACTATTAGCACTGTTTTTTCTCTTTTGAGATGTTCATTGCTGTGGGTTTCACTTTCTGACTGTTAATTATGAAATCCCACTTCAAAAGTTAGTTTCATGATACAAGGGATTTTCATATCCCTAGGCAGCAAGTTAGGGCTGTGGAAAAGGCCATATACTAGTCTAGGTCAGCTGACACACATACTAATTAAAAGGCTGTAAGCTCAGATTATGTAATAGCATAAGCAACAACTTTCCCATTTGGATCGCACATATTTTGAGTACTAGGTCAATGCAAATTAATTGCTGTTTTATCATCCAGTGTCATGTGATTTATGTCTTCTTCTTCTTCTTTCGGCTTTTCCCGGTTAGGGGTCGCCACAGCGGATCACCTGTCATGATTGGCAGTAGAGTTTTACGGTGTCGAGTTGCCAGCCCGGCGCCCAACCTTCCATGGAAGGCACACGCACTTCACGCCTAGGGCCAATTTAGAGTTTCCAATCCACCTACAGCATGTCTTTGGGATGTGGGAAGAAACCGGAGCACCCAGAGGAAACCCACATGACCACAGGGAGGACATGCAGACTCCGCACAGAAGGCAAAAGTTAAAATAGGCTGTGCTTTTGTCTTGCGTATTCTAGCAGTTTTATGAGAACACTCTACAATGATGTAGTCCCCTGCAAAATATAACAGCAATTAAGCAAACTTATAAACATCGTGTAATAAATGAAAATGAAGTTTTAGTATGCTTATGTGTATGCTGAGGTATGTTTCCCTAAAATATTTGACTTAATGCTAGTCTGTTTGAACACATGCAAGCTGTACCTGATATGGTGAAAGTTGTATGTTGCCTGAATGCCAAAGAGTTGACCAGAGGCAGGGAGGAAATTAGCAGCTTTGATATTATCTCCAGTGGCGGCTGGTTGCTTCAAATCAAAGGGGGTGCTGCAGGAGACAGCTAAATGGGTGGGGCCAATGGGAAGGGATGTGGCCAGTTAGAAAGGTGTGTGGCTATGCTAAAAACCTCAAAAACTGGGACTTTAATTAAATACGCTGCCCTGGGTGCCAAACTGTTATTATGACAGTCCAATCAAGACAAAATAAAGTGTAGAAGGAAAAAAATATTTCAATGTATTGGCTACATGACAGCTTACTTAATATCTAGATGGAAACAAAAAAGGTTGTGAGGGATATAAAAAAATTACTTTTTAAATACATTACTGGAATGCCAGTCAAAATCAAGTATGAAAAAACAAGCAGCACTCAACTCAAACCACTTCTCCTTGCACTGCAGTTCTAATTATAATTTATATTCAGCTTTATAAAAGTACCAGGTAACATGCTGAAAGTACCAATCTCTGTGATACCCCCACTTGTAAAAATATTTCTTATCCAAAAAAGACCTGCTGCCTGACAACTATCTATTTGTTTCATGGGGAAAACATGATCAAAGTAGAAAATGAACAGCAAACAAGAAACAAGCTCAAGATAAATTGCTTAAATGATTACTGCACAGGTTATGGACCCCACATGATAGATCGGCATTCTGTTTAGTTTACAGGTAAAGCCTGCAGAGATGACTGCAAGTCTCCAACAAATATAATGAGCTTCTGAAAAATACTGTAATCCTGTCCTTTATTACAAATACTGTCATATGCATTTCAATATCCAAGGCTTATACACTATTTAGTTATGTAAATATTCTCTGCATGGCAACAAAAAAATGCTTTCAGTGTTGGTAATTCTTTAACAGTATGCTTATTAAAGCTTACTTGCATCTTACAGTCTCAGACAAGCTTACCTGATGGTCATTAAAGCATTGCTACTTAAACACAGAGCAACAAGTACTGCAACAACATGCATTTTATAAAAAACTGTAAAGGCAGCGAATCCAAGAAGCAAGGAACAGGCAGGATGTCAAATAACCCTTTAATACGTGAGCACTTTCGGCAAGGAAGTTTTCCCCACCTTCTTCAGACAAAATTGAAACAACAATGAACTTTCATTACCATATTAAATAATTAAATTGGCAATGACATCACACTGATTTTCCAACAATTAAAGAGATACTTAGTATTTACTTTAAAACCTTATTTACATGGGAACGTTGGCTCAATGACAAAAGCCAATCAATGTTTTAAAAAAAAACACACAATTCTATACTAAGATAATAATATAAATATAAGTTTGACTACCAAAGAGTGTTATCTAGTATAGAAGTTGCCATTGAAAAAATGGTAAAAAATAAAAAACGAAAAATTGATAGAGATGTCACAGAATATCAAAATAACATTGCATACCCCCTACCCCCACTTGGCCAGGTTGCTACCTGGAGACAATCTTTTGAAGGAGGGGTAGATGAATCTAGTACTAACAATACTACCCCTGGGGAGGATAATGAATTACAACCAGTTCGGAGAAGTGAACGTATTAGAAACCAGGGAGTTAACAATGATCACCAGGGGAGAAATGGTAACAATACTGTTAATCAAGGGTCTGACATGGATGGCAATGTAACTAACAGCAATCAGGGTTTTCAGAGAGGGACTACCTCCAGGAACATCACAACGAACAACAACTATCGGGGACGCAATTATCAAAAAAAGAAAAGGGGCAACCAACGCAGGCGTTAACCCCAGGACAAGGTGTCATTAATAATGTAGTGAATATTGAACCAAAGCCAACCATCTTATTTAATAACAATGGGGACTTTAAAGTTTACAATTACACTATTTTAACAATTGATGCAAATATCATTGAATTTTTATCCAAGGGCCTGTCGTTTGTCCCCGATAAAAATTGCAATCTTGTCAGTACCATTGTTGATTTAAAATTGTATGTCCGCAAATTAAACCTCACGGCACTTTTAGGAAACACCCCTTCTCTGCTCGATACATATAGAGTATCCAGTGTTTTTAATCCACCACTTAACAATACTCTCAACATGTTCGAGAGAATGTGTGAGCTGGACCTTCGAGCAATGAATAAACAGCACTACATGTTTGGCAACAGGACAAAAACTAGTTTGAATATCAATGATGCCGAGTTGGCATTCATTGATTTACTTAATGAGTGCCACATTAGAGTCATGACACCTGATAAAGGGGGCGGTCTTATTTTCATGGACAATTTTGAATATGAAAATAAAATGTTAGAATATCTACATACAGGCCCTTACGCTTCCTTTAGTCTTAATGAGGTTAACATTGTAAACAAGAAAATTAAAGAAACATTAGATGATCTATTTCTTGAAGGTACCATAGATTCTAATCTATTTTAATATTTGACAATGACAGCTCCAAGGACTCCAACTTTGTTTGGCACACCTAAAATGCACAAAAATCTTACTGACCCTCCCTTTAGACCTATTGTGGATGGTAGAGGGTCAGTTACGTATGCGTGTGCCAAACTGGTTGACAACATCCTTAAACCCTTGTTAAAACAAGAAGTTCAAATCTGCAGAGATTCTTGGAGCTTTCTGGAAAATATTGGAAAAATTGAATTTGATCCTACTCTAACTTTTTTAGTGGTTGATATCAAAGACCTTTACACGGTTATCCCACACAGAGTAGGAATTCAATGGACAATCGATTTTATGCTTAGGAAAGGAGTGCCAAGTGAGCAGATGTATCTAGTGGAAACACTACTAGACATCATCCTTGGTAACAACTATCTTATGTTTAAAAATGAATATTATTTACAAACATCAGGTATTGCCATGGGTTCCCCTTGTGGATGCACATTTGCAAATAGTGTTCTAGCATATTGGGAACATGAGTTTTTGTTTCAAAGTGAATTGTACCAGGAAAATGTCACTTGGTACACTAGGTACCAAGATGACATGTTTTTCTTGTGGAAAAGTTCTGTGGACATTATTCCATCCTTTGTCGAGAATATGTCAAACATGACTGAATTTTTGGAATTCACTCACACTGTTGGTTTGAGTGAAATTTCATTTCTTGATGTAAAAATAACTAAAGATCTGAATTCGGGACAGTTCAAATCATGCATTTTTAGAAAACCCACTTTCTCGAACAACTACCTTCACTTTAATAGTTCCCACCCAATACATCAAAAAAGGAGCGTAGTGAAGGGACAATTTGTACGGGCTGTCCGAATGGTGTCCAATCTAATTGATTTTAGAAATGAATGTGATAACATCCAATCTATGTTCCTAGCAAGAGGCTATCCATACTCTTTTGTAGATGACATCAAACAAGAAGTTTACACCAAAAGAGAATCTGGTCATTTTAGACCATTACTTTGTGGGGGTAACATGGTTGTGAAAAGTCGTAATCATGACACAGGGTTCAATACTATTTTTCTTTTCACTTTTAGCATTGATGCTCATGTTATTAATAACATCATGTTTAAGAATTGGAAAATTATTTTAGAAGATCAACAGTTGATCAAACTTCTGGGAGAGAAACCGAAGATCACGTATAGGCGTGGTCCAAATCTTAAACAACTGTTAGAAAGAACCAAAACAAATAAGAAGGGGTTAGGCATGAGAAGATGTGGCACGTCATTATTGTAAATACATTCTGGTCAGTCCAGCTGTAGAAATGGCTGGTAAAAAGTATATCATCCAGGGCTCTTTCAACTGTAATTCTAATGGAGTGGTCTATGCGGCAATATGTAAAAAGTGTCCAGCTTTTTACATAGGTAAAACCGATAGACCACTAAAGAAACGAATATATGAACATATATATGCTATGAGCAGAGGTGATTTGAACAATGCTCTTGCAAAACACATACATAACAATTCAGAGCATTGTTTTCATTTCGCAGTAATACATCAGGTTCAACCACACATTAGAGGAGGGCCTTGGCAGTTAAGATTGGAAGAGCAAGAAACCTTTTGGTAGATACGTACTGCAGCCTACATACCTCCTGGGCTTAATGAGATATTGTCCATCAAATGTTTCTTGAAATTGATGGCATTAAATAGATGAAAAGTATTATTCTACTTATTTATCTATCTATTTATATGCATATTTGGTATATTTAAATTTATATATATACACACATACAAAAAATCTGTTCTTGCCATTTATTTGTATGGTAATGAGTTTTGTACCACTCAGTATGGTCACCAATTTTGGAACCAATTTTTTATGAGCAAGCATTATATAGTTTTGACATAATATCTGTCAACCAGATTACCATTATATGTACAGAGCACATTATGTTATATGTATGGTCTAGAGTATTGTACTTTATATATGTGCATTTCATATATGTTTGCTTTTTTACTTTTGTATTTATATTTAATTTTGTATTCCTGCTTGCCTTGTCATTTTGTCCTTTTGTCTTATGATTATTGTTTTTTATCAAGTTAATAGGCTTATAACATATTTTTAATTAATGAGGGGATCTTAGTATAGAATTGTGTGTTTTTTTTAAAAACATTGATTGGCTTTTGTCATTGAGCCAACGTTCCCATGTAAATAAGGTTTTAAAGTAAATACTAAGTATCTCTTTAAATGTTGGAAAATCAGTGTGATGTCATTGCCAATTTAATTATTTAATATGATAATGAAAGTTCATTGTTGTTTCAATTTTGTCTGAAGAAGGTGGGGAAAACTTCCTTGCCGAAAGCGCTCACGTATTAAAGGGTTATTTGACATCCTGCCTGTTCCTTGCTTCTTGGATTCGCTGCCTTTACAGTTTTTTCATTTGTTTGCTTGGTTTTTGTGATTCAACATGCATTTTATGAATAAGAAGAAGCATAAATCAACAGTATAAAAATATGACAGAAAACCAAAACATTCTGCAAAATCAAGGACAGATGAAAAGCCACTGTAGTACTTGTGTCTACCTTGGAAGGGGGGGATACGCTGCACACTTAACACTGCATAACTGCTCCTTGGCTTGCTTGGACACATCCAAAGTCACTATGTGGGGTGCAACAAAAATGTCACAATTTGAAATGCCTCTGGCTGACGGCGATGGCCCTGACACATTTGTCATACCTCTCAATCTCAGAGCAAGAAATCTGGACAAAGCCATAAATAGAAGTGGGACAAAGGCCCAAGAAATTAGGACAATTTTTAAATATTGCACTTATAAACTTAGAAAGATAATTAGGTCTTGCATTAATGTGAATTTTCTGAAGGATATGAAATCTGAAAGTCAAATGTCTGTCATTATTTTCTAACTTCAATCTTTAATGATTTGCCACTAATTTGCCAAAAAAACACAATTTTATGAAAAATGGACCACAAATGTGATGCAAAAATATAAAATAGCCACACAATACAGCTGGGAACCTGTCAAAGAAGGGACACTTTTTAATATTAGTACTGTTAACTTGAGCAGCTGACAAAATAAGAGAATCTACATGCATTTCTGAAATTAAAAGTAATCTATAACTCTGATCATTACACTTATTTATTAATTATAAACCCTCCACATTTTCTTCCACATTTGCCATTTTGCAGAGGAATTATTGGGGGGAGAGCAACATTTTGAGCCAAAATTGGGGACAGTTGAGAGATTTGGATATACCTAATTCTATAAAGCAATTTATCTGTGCATACCTCTTAATGCAGGAAATTCGGACAAGGCCAAATATATTGGGGGAACATACAAATAATAATAAAAATTGCTCTTGTATAAATTTAGACAGGTGAAAGCATAACAGGTCTTGCATGCATTTTTCTGAAGGGTATGAAGTCTGAAACTCAATGTCTGTCATTATTTAGTGACTTCATTCCTAAATGATTTGTCAGAAAATCACAAATGTTATGAGGAACAAACCAAAAATAAGTAGCAAAAATCTATTCATTCTGCAAAAATGTGGACAGTAGAGAGGTATAGTTCAGCCAGGGCTGTCTGGCTTTGCTGCCCCCCCTCACAATATCATGGTTGAATGGGGCCTTCCTCCTGCAGCTATTCCAATGTCCCATTACTTGTCTATTTCACCCCATTTACCATAAACACTGTAACGTGCATACTGCTTTACTTCTACAATGATTTGGATTTCATTTAAAAGTTTTATTTTACATTTTACAGCACAAACACTAATAGACATCTGCTAAGAAAAGCAATGCATTCCCGCAATGAAAATAGACTTAGCATTAAAACTTCTCTGCCCTTAAAACTCACATTCATTGAAACAGCATTGAAACCCACATTCAAAAAACAACATCTGGCCAGTTGCAGATAAAGATTAACTTTGAGCTGTTTTCAAATCATAGGCCCCTTGCACAGGAAACACACATGTTCTTTGATACACCTTCCTGATTGTATTAAATTATATTCCTTGTATAATACAGTACAGTCTTTAGAATATGTTTTTCATTTATTGTTTGAAACATTTTTCCAGTAAACAATGAAACAAAATACATGCACCAATAATGACAAAACTGCCCAATTCAGAACACTTACATCTTAAAAATTTACTCAAACTTCTACAGTCCACCAGTATCAGTAAATATGCACAATCTCTGCAGAAGTAAAAGTCATCTAAATAATTCCACATTAAAGAGATCTGTAACTAATGAAGAGGTTGCTGCCAACAAACAACTTTATGTTTCATTGTTTCATCTACAAATAAAGTGTTGCCCTTGAGAAATAATTTTCCTTTGTTACATAAAAAAATGATAAGCTAGCAATATTGCAATAGGGGATGGATGGCAAACTGATAACAGGTTCATCGTTACTAGGTATCCCTGCCAAAGAGGATATTCTCAGGACTGCAGCATCCACTCTCTTTAAAAGTACAACACAGTACAGTATCAGCAATGCATCTATATACTATGGGAGCAGAACCCACAGCCTTCTGCATCAAGAGCAAGTACACTACCTGTTGTGCTATTAATAATACAAGCAGATTCAGCATAAGAAGCACTAAACTTCTCTTCATGCTCTCATCTCCTTGTAAAATCCACTCGACACTCAATTGTATCTCTCAACTTTGAAGCACAAGAAATCTGGAAAAAGCCAGATTTTATTGGGGGGGGTGGGGGGGACACAAGCCCCAAAACTAGGGACACATTTTAAACATTGCTTGTATAACCTTGGAAATTTTCTAGAATAAAATGCTGTGTTGCCACCATGCATTTCACTGCCAAGTCTTGGCCCCAGGACCCTGTGCACTACAGTCAGAGCAACATACCAGTATGCCAAATCAGCTGTTTCTTACAAAACAGCTAGACTGAAACTTAAATGACTATCATTTAGTCAATTCAGCTCCCATCATAGCTCTCAACTTCTTAGCACAAAACACCTAGACAAAGCCAATAATGGGGGAATACAGCCCCACAAACACATTCAGTGAATTCAGTTCTCACCGTAGCTCTCAACCTGTTAGCGCAAAAAACCTGGACAAAGCAAACAATGATCTTATAAACAGAAAATCGCTAAAATAAAAGGTTTTGTGTTACCATATACTCTCTGAAGAATATGAAGTCTGAAATTCAAATGCCTGTCATTATTTTCCAGAAAACCACAGATTTTATGAGAAATAGAACAGCAATAGGAAGCAAAAATAAAATACTTTGTTACCGCCATGTATTGCACTGCCAAGCCTTGAACTCAGGACCCTGTACACTACAGTCAGAACAACATATCACTCTGGCAAATCAGCTGTTTCTTGAAAGACAGCTAGACTGAAATTTAAATGGTAAAAATGAAAAAGCAGCAAACCAAAGACCAGGAAGAAATCAGACCACAGAACTTATAAGCTTTCATTTGTTTAATAAAACACCATGAACTTCATCAGAATAAACTTAAATGGCTATCATTTAGTGAATTCAGTTCTAACCATAGCTCTCAACTTCTTAGCACAAAACACCTAGACAATGCCAATAATGGGGAAATACAGCCCCCAAACATATTCAGTGAATTCAGCTCTCACCGTAGCTCTCAACCTGTTAGCGCAAAAAACCTGGACAAAGCCAACAATGCTCTTATAAACAGAAAATTGCTAGAATAAAAGGTTTTGTGTTACCATATACTTTCTGAAGAATATGAAGTCTGAAATTCAAATGCCTGTCATTATTTTCCAGAAAAAAAACACTGATTTTATGAGGAACAGAACAGCAATATGAAGCAAAACTTTTACAAGTGGTGGTGGGTAGGGAATTCAAGCTCCTGCTACCTACTCCCAAGATACAGGGTTTAAGTCTAGCCACTACCAGGTATATTTCCTCCGATCTTGTAGTCAGTGGGGTCATTTTATACACACATACACCATTTCCTCCATAAAGCAGTACTTGGCCTCCAAATCTCTGTTTCTTCATAAGCCCTTGCCGTTTCCTCCATAAAGCAAGCACAGCAGTCCAAAACTCCATTTCCTCCATAAAACAAGTGTTGCCATTTCTCCTCCTCCATAAGCTGCCAGCATTAGCCCTTGCTAGTTCTGGTTCCAGAATGCACCGAGCATGCATGCGTGCGAGCACAGACTGCTGACCTTGCAGTCCAATCCACTTCCAGGTTATGCGGCTGTAACCGCATAGACTTCTGGGGCATCTGTGAGACTGCTGCCTTATTCCGAATCTGGACTGGTTAAATAGCCATCCGAATTTCAGTTTCCACTCATGCATGCGTGAGTTTTTTAGTTTTGGGATTTTTTTTTATTTTTAGTTTTCAGCTGGGGGGGGGCTGCAGTCCTGCAGTCCAATAGGATGAGCTGCCACTGATTATCTCACAGCTTATGAGATAAGGTTTTGGAAATGTGATGAATGCCTTGGCTTTACTCCTGCATCTCATTCCATCTTCTCAACACACACTGTTCGGTGTAGGTATGAGTGTTCTGCATTTCTACATCACTAGCAGCTCAGTGAAAAGTGGAGAACTTGTAACAAGATTTAAGCCAAGAATGTGGGGGAACTGCACTTCCTGGGAGTTACGACAGGGGAGGTCATCATGCCTCTTTACTCATCCCTTATCAGGCCCATAATTGAGTACAATGCCCCCTTTGGGATGTACCTTACCAGAGCTGCCCTCTCCAAAGTAAAAAACACAGCATCAATGGGACCAGACGGTGTCCTGGGCTGCATCCTACATGAACTCCAAGAAGAGCTAAACCAAAACACAAAACTAATGTTCAATCTCAGCCTTACTACAGGATATGTACCCAAAGAGTGGCGTACAGCAACAGTGGTCCCTCTCCACAAAGGTGGTGCCTCAACGGATCCTGGAAACTATCTCCCCATAAGCTTGACTAGCTTGGTCTGCAAAGCTATGGAAAGAATCATCATGGACCTCATAAATAAAGATATTGGGGACCTATAGACACTGGATCCTACCCAGTTCGGCTTTGTTAAGGGCAGATCCTGCCTCTTAAACCTGGTCGATTTCTTTGAAACAGTCACCAAGGCCATTGATGAGGGGAAGGTGGTCCACACAGCCTACCTGGACCTCACAAAAGCCTTCGATACAATACCCCACTCAGGCATTATAGATAAGCTCACCAGCTTAAATATAAACCCCTATGTCACTAAACGGGTTGCAAACTGGCTCAAGGCAGAACCCACATGATTAGAATTGCTGGAGCCATGTAATACTCCAAACCAGTTACAAGTGGCGTCCCACAAGACTCAGTCTTGGGACCTCTCTTGTTCGGTATATATTTGTCGGAGGTACAGGCCAACACAGAAGGACTGTGGCTGACCAAGTTCACAGATGACTGCAAATTGGGTGCCATAAACGACTCTCCAGCCGACACAAGCATCCTCCAAAAGGGCCTCATAGAAACAGACAACTGGTGCCACAGCCATGGCCTCAAGCTAAATGCCAAAAAGTGTATAGTCATCCCCTTTGGCAAAAACAAAGTGCCCACAAATTACCACATAGGTGGTAATCCATTAAGTACAGAAGAAGTAATTAGGGACCTGGGGACCCAAGTTGATAGCAAGCTCTCATTTGACAACCACGTGGCCAAAGTGGTTAGAAAAACATTTTATATAGCCCATCTAATCATGAAGGGATTCACATCTAGATCAGGGGAGGTCATGGTGCCACTTTACTCATCCCTCATTAGGCCCATAATTGAGTACAATGCCCCTTTTGGGATGAACCTTACCAGACATCTGCAGCAACTGGAAAGACCCCAAAAGTACCTCACCAAGAGGATCAAAGGGCTCAAACAGATGCCATATGCTGCCCGGTTAAAGAAACTCCAGCTCTACTCAGTGGCATACCGCCTGCTCAGAGGCGATCTGTGCCTAACGTATAAAGCCATGTCCAACTCAGAATTAATGGACATGCTGCACCTCAGAAAATCCAAATCCCATCGAGCTACATGTTCGAGAGACTTGAACCTCAGCACTGAAATAAATAGGACATGCTGGAGGGACAGATTCATAACCCATAGGCTCCCTTCACTCTGGAATAAAATCCCAGTTCAGGTTAGGCAGAGTCCCTCATTGACTCTCTTCAAGAGGAATCTTGATGAGTGGATGGGAGATCGTAGGTTTACCCCGGGTATCACTTCTGTGTCACTGTTAGACAGAGGCACAGTATACTAACCTCGAAAAAGGGCATAGCAAAATTAATTTAAAATGGGTGGCGAAAGCCAAACACAGTCTGGCTAGGCTTATAAATGCCCTAGGGAAGATAGCCTAGTATGAACCTATGAACCTATGAATGGAAGCCTGAACCAACATTTTGACTAGGATCATTGCACACACACCCTAGCAAGTATTGCATTAAAGATGAAGTGCAAATGACTGATCGAACACAACAGCAAGTGTCGCATTTATATTACGTGATCGAACAGTGAAATGTTCAAACACTTAATACTCGACCCCTAAATGTCAAAACTCCGTAATGTCAAACGACAAAAAAAAACATAAAAACACCCAAACAAACCATAAAAATGCTCTAAGCTGGGGGGCAAGCCCCCCTGGACCCCCCACAACCCCTGGTACTTAAATATACCAACTCCAAGATCGCACTACAGTGAGACAATGGAAAACTTCCATGTCCGCACTGTAAGGAGATCTCCATTGAACCGTTCGACATTCCAACAGTTCAACATTTAGGGGTCGATTATTACATGTTCGAACATTTCATTGTTCGATCACGTAATATAGACCCCAAATGTCAAAGTCAAAGAAAACTTTATTGTCATTCAGAACTACACAACAGTGTAGCTGAACAAAATTGCAATGCTTCGTTCCCAGTGCAAAAACATACATACTGAGAAGAAGAATAAAATAACATAATAAAAATAAAAGTAAAAAGAGAATAAAATAATAAGATTTATTTATTTTATTTGTTTGTTTGCATTGGTTTACCAGGATAGTCCCCATAAAGAGCCCATTTTCAGTGGAGGCCTGGGGAGAAAAGCTCTGCAATCAAATTAAAATTCATACATACATACATACAGAACACATATTCATACATTTCACTATAAACCTATACAGTGCAAACAGAGTATTATACTTTCAATTCATAGATTATTAAGCAGCGGTATTTACTATACATGAGCTGCAGTGGTGAATAGAGTGAACAAGGCAAAATTATGGTAAATAATTAACTTAAAACAAGTAGTTTGCACTATAATAACACAAGATATATAAAGTTAGGATAGTTGGGTTAGTCATGTTGCAATGATAGTATGAATAATTGATACTTTTCAAGCCCTCAGAATAAATATAATAGCACATATAGTGGCTAGTACCATTCCTGTGGTTATAGGTAAATATGTGGAGAAGGAGTTATAACAGAGTAGTGGATGGTGGAGGACTGGGATAGTGCTAGGTTTTGGGAAGTGGGGTTCTGGTACATGTCCATTGCCAAAGAGAGAAAAGGTGCTGTCTTCGGGATTTTTAAAGAGGGCTGCATTACTAGTAGTTCTGAGTGATGGAGGGACAGTGTTCCATAGTTTAGCAATAGTAAAGGAGTAGAGCATCTGTCCAGGTGAAAGGTTAGGTTTTTCAATGTTCAGAAGCAGTTGATTTTTGGATCGATGAGTTCTGTTAGGATGGCATACGGTAAAGAGAGAACAGAGGGCAGGGAATTTTGATGGCTTGAATATGAATTTATAGGCTGTGGTTAGTTGTAAATATGTAAGATAATGAGAGAGTTCTAGCCAATTTAGGGATTGTAAAGAGACACAAAGATGTGATGAGTAGTGAGCATTGGTAAAAAAATTTGCAATTTTATTATATCATGTGTCAAGTTTAGATTTGAGAGAAGACTGGATATTGGTGAACAGAGGAGCACCATAAAGAAGAGATGGTAGCAGAAAAGAAGAGGCTAGAGATAATTTAGTGGCGTGATTAAGGAAGTATTTGTGTCTGTAAAGCATGCCCAGTTTTTGATGTGTTTTTTTTTTTTTTATATCGTTGAGAATGTGGAGGTTGAATGTAAGGTTTTCATCTATGATGACACCAAGTAGTTTTGTGTTTGGGACAACCTTGATGATGGTGTTGTCTTTAGAGTGAATAGAAAATTGATCCTTGTTTAGGGAGTTGTTTTTTTAGGTGTAAATAACATGGGTTTAGTTTTTTGGGGGTTTAGGGTGAGATGATTATTTGTCATCCAGATTTCTGTAGAGATAAGGGCATTTTGGATGAGTGTATGTAGTTCTTTTGGGGGAATTGGCTGTACAGATGATGATAGAGTCATTTGAGTATTGGCTGAGTACCTTGACAAAGAGTAGAGTGAAAATTATTGATAAACATGCTGAACAGAAGGGGTCCTAGTATGGAGTCTTGGGGAACACTTGTGGTTGTTTTAAGGAAAGGAGAGAAAGACTGTCGCCACTTGGTTAACTGTTGTCTGTCTGAGAGGTAGTTAGAGAACCAGTTTAGGGTAGGGAGAGTGATGCCTAAGTTAGGGAGTTTAGTGAGAAGAAGAGGGTGGGAGACCGTATCAAAGGCCTCTGAGAGATCAAGAAAGAGTGATGCAACAATTTTCCAACATCCCGGGCCCGGTTGTGTCCAAGAAGGAGATATGAGCTGTGGTAGTGTTATTGTCTGGTCTAAAACTGTGCTGAGTGGGAGAAAGAAGTTTGTTATGAAGCAGGTAGTTAAGAAGTTGGTTGTGAATACATTTTTTTCAGGATCTTACAAATTGGTAAGCGGATGGCAATGGGTCAAATGTTAGAGATGTCAGTATTATTTTCACCGTTATGAAGAGGGACAATATAAGCTTTTTGTTCCAAATAGTGATTATGTAGGACTCCTGAATGGATCTGTTAAGGAGTATACTGATAGGATAGGCAATGGAGTTAGCTGTTAATTGTAGGAATTCTGGTGGAAGGTTGTCAAGGGCATTGGTGCAAAGTTTTAGTTT
The DNA here is from genome assembly GCF_019279795.1 of Protopterus annectens. Lineage (NCBI taxonomy): Eukaryota > Metazoa > Chordata > Ceratodontiformes > Protopteridae > Protopterus > Protopterus annectens. The sequence goes on from NC_056731.1 coordinate 1,835,265,965, forward strand.
AAGGAATAGTTTTTTTATGGTGGAGGTTGGTATATGAGAGAGAGAAAAGCTGGGTAGAAGGTGGGTAGAGGTATTTAATAAGGACAGATTTGAGGGAGCTAAGTTAGATTCTGGGAAGTTAATGACACAATGACCAGACACACTTTACATATAAATAGAATTGAGTAACTTGCATGACATTACTTTAACATAAGAACTAAGCAGCATATGGAATGGTCAGCATGAATATTGTACAGTGTAATTTATATTGCACTTCACAGAGTCCTATGGTAAGTTAAGGTGCGAACCAACATTAAAAATACACATCAGTTAGTTACTGCACATGAAAAAGTGTAAAACATATAGTGCAACAAAGCCTGGATATGTATGGACCTGTGCAGTCAGATAAATAGCATAACTACATGGTAGGAAGGGAAGAATGCATTGACAGTCTCCTAGCTCGTTTTTCAAAAGAGTTCAGGAGTCTGGTGGACAGAGGAAAGAAACTGTTGTTAAATCTATAACTCCTGCAATGCATACTTTTGTATTTCCTACCTGAGGAGAGATGGGAGAACATACCATTTGTAGGATGCAAAGGATTATTGGATATCTTCCTGGCTCTACTGATGCAGCATGATTCATGTAGGTCTTCCAGAGGTGCAAGAGTGGAACCAATGATTTTCTCTGCTGCCCTTACAACTTGCCTAAGAGCTTTACAGTCAGAGGTGTTGCAGCCTCCATACCAGACAGTGATGTTATTGGTAAGGATGCTTTTGATGGTACCCCTGTAAAAAGTTTGGAGGATGGTCTTCGATAGTTTTGCCTTCCTCTGTTTCCTTAGGAAGTGCAAGTGTTGCTGAGCTTTTTTGACTATGTAAGATGCATGGACTGACCTAGACAGGTCCTCAGTCATATGTACTCCCAGAAACTTTGTACTTTTGACCTTTTCCACTGTCATTCCTTTCATCTCTAGAGGTTGTTGTGGTTCTTGAGACCTTCTGAAATCCACAATCAGTTCCTTAGTCTTGCTGACATTCAGTGCTAAGTTGTTGTCACACCAGCCCAACAGATGTTCGATTTCATTTCTGTAGGCCATCTCCTCTCTGTCTCTGACCAGACCTATGACCATGGTGTCATCCGCAAATTTGATGATTTTATTGAACTCATGTCTGGCCACGCAATCGTGTGTCAGCAAAGAAATGCTTCCTATCAGACATCATGCACTCTTATCTTGTCAAATGCGCAAACATGTTGTGCTGCATCTGTGCAGGAGTTTCTTCAAAACAAGAAAAATAATTTTAAAATGCTGAATATCAGAGCTGATGTTTTCAGGCAACTGTCAGCCACCTAGATGGAAGTAAGTATTATGCATAGCGTGCTGACCTCAATGAGTGATGAACTTCATACAGAAGCATGAAGCCTAGTGACTGCTTCTAGTGAGCTTGTGTGGTGATGATTTTCTGGTCATTAAAAAGCATGAAGTTTTAAAGTGTAGCATTACTGACCCACTGTAATCCTCACTGATTTACCCAAAAAATATAAATTTTTGCATGGGGTAGGGCAAGCAATATAAGCAAAATCAGGAGCTTGCTGCACTTTCAGGAATAGTTCATAGATGAGTGCGTGATACAGAGGACTGCAATCGGAAATACCAGTGACTGTGCATTGTTAATTAAAGCACAATAACCAGCATGTAACACAGGTTATTTATATGCTTTTATTTTGTTTAAAAAATAACAATAATAAAATAAAACTATTTCTACATGCCCTTTCTCAGTCATTCCAGTTCAATAACAATGAAAGAAACGTCCTGTAGTGGAGAAAGCTGTTCTACTCATTCGCATCATCAACTCACATCACATGACATGGACAAAGTTACTGTGACCTTTAGAGAGTGAGTAGGGCAAGGTATTAAATTTAAACTTCATTTTTTGCATTGAAACTGCTAATTTTCTACCATAAACAACTTCTATGGCAATTGGAACACCAGCTGAACAAACTGAGGGAAAATCTAATCAGTGCAAAGGTGCATGTTCTGAGTGCACGTCATCATTAAAGGCTAAGATATAATAAAGCATATCCAGTCTGCAGTCTAACGGTATTACTCCCCATTGGCCTGACTCTTACTCTCATCGGTGGAGCAAATGTGACAGGAAGGAGCTGTGGGCACATCAACAATACTAAAATATCTGAGCTGCATTTGGCATGGGCTCAAGAAAGCAAGACAAAAAATGCTTGATCTGTTAAATATAGTTAAATAACAGCTCTCTTCCCAAGTAAGATAATAATGTCTTTGCACAAATGCAAAGCCTTAAAACTCCTGTAACTCAAGTCAGTGGACCTACATTATAATGCTGTCCAAATTGGTATACATTTAAACAAAAAGAAAATAAAATTATCAGATCTGGAAATAAAGAAAGTATGGGATTTGACTTACAACTATTTCAGAAAACTTTTGTTAAAATAAATTGTTGGATTACAAATATGGCCAGTTGGAGCATGTTAGACCTTATGTAGCACACCTGATCCATGCCAGCCATACATTTTTTGGATGATTAGCAGGCCACACAGTGATTGCACCAAATTACAGTTTGCTTGTGAAAATGGAAAGGGCTGCATCACAGGAAATAAGGCATGCTCCCCAGGTCAGAGGCCACCATCTGTCCAGCTGTGGAATACGTCTGTAAATCTAAACGCCATCTGCACCCTCTCATAGTCTGTCTCTTACAAATAGCTATACGTTAATGGACGCTTGTAGTATACATAGTACAGACTCTGTATTTGGTTATCTGTGTGACAACTCTGTCACCAAAGCCCATTTGGATGAGATCACTAGAAGCCCATTCAGATTAGGCCAACTAACTTAACAAAACTTTTGAACTTCAGAAATTAGTCCATTCAGCTGACACCAGTTAACTTATTATTGTATTCAGACTTCAAGAATGATAACATTCCCTGAGATTTTGCAGCTTCGTAGTTATAATTAAATTGGGGTATAAGTGGGCCTTCACCATGAGAGTTGCATGAAGGTAATAAAGCATTACCACAGAAACCAGTGAAATCTAACAGCTCATTCCAGTTTGCTGGCTAGAATCTAATGAACTTCAACAAAATTGTCATCAGGTGACCATACTGTAACTTACAAGCTTATTAGAAATCAATTCAAATGGGGTGTTCAAGAAAAACTGCTATTTGTGGAAGAATCCCCCTACTAATCAGTTATCATGATTTCCCAGACAGTGAGTGCAAACATATAATTTTTCCTACTTAACTCCACAGGAACATAGGAATATAGGAACAATGCTAGGCAAGAGATCACAAAGATCATATGATTCCAAGCCATATAACTGTACGCAGACCCACTTAAAAGATTGTGCCTTCCCTTCGAACACAATAGTGTTCTCCTCCCAAATCAAGCAGGGCTGTACATAACAACCTTAGTATCAATTTGTGTTTACCTATCTAGACTAGTCTTAAAAGTAGTTGAAGCTACACTTTGTTTAACATCTAGTAGTAACTTATTCCATAGACTGGGAATACCCTGAATTAGGAATCCATCTCTGTAACGACTCTTGTTTATTTGATGGTTGTAGATTTAAGCCAATAGAATGACTGTTTATAAAGCCACTGTTTTTGCAAAGAAATATAAGGTCAAATAGGACTGGGTCTTTCATGGCTTGAAAAGCATGACAGAGGTCACCTCAAAGCAGCCTGTAGACTACCGAATATAAAGAGAGGTGTACTAATCTAGTAGGATAAGTGAAGAATTTAAGGCTTTTAATTTTCTTGATTAGGTGTTTTTGATGTCTTTTAAGTGATATGATTGGATTTCTATATACCAAAAATGGATGCTGTATTCAATGTTGGTTTTGATTTGGGAAAAATACAGTGGTAGGATGACTTCTTTCAATCTCAAAGATATTCCCATGGAAATAACTTGGAAAGGGTTTACTATCATCTTATCGACGGCTACATACCTGGCAGTCCTTTGCTCGTCAATAACAATGTCAAATGAGCATCATCCTGCATTGCAAATATATCGAAATCCTAATGCCGCCATGCACTGAAATTCGAATTTACGAACGTTGCACAATTGAATGCGGCATTAACTGATGACGTCAAATATGTTGCGATGCTGATGTCGGTGTCGCACGGAAAACGTTGTCCAGATCATGCGGAAGTAAAACAGACACGATAATAGCGTTATCGATAATGAGGACTGTCCGTGATCGGAAATATATAGCAGGAGATCTAGATTGTGCAAGAGGCCAGTATCTGAAATCGGCGATAGCAAAGACGTATTTTTGCACGTTTGGACTGGTGCGTAAACATATTATATTAGGACGTAGTATTCTAATATGTACCTATAAGTCAGTACTATATACAATGTTAGTACAGGTAATATCAAATAGTAGTACATGTCAGTGTTACATGATGTCAGAAGTGATCTAATATTGTACTGATATAAATATGGAGTACCCTATGTAGTGATGTCTGTAACAGGTCTAGATTAATGTTTATACTATCCTAAGTTGTAGATGATTGCAGTCGGTATGACATACTCTGAACAAAGACATGTACATTGCAATAGCTTGTCCTCTACAAAGAGTATGGTTTGTCATGTATAAGGTAGTTGTACAGTGATCCTATCTTGCCAATTGTTATAACCATGTCATGATGAGTAGCCTTACGCACTGCTATGCATGTCATCTATAGGCAGAAAAGTGTAGAATTCAGTCTTGACAACAATATAGAGTCATGTGGCTTACCTGGTAGCAATACCTTATAGTTATACAGTACGGTGTATACTGTATAGTAAAATGTGATATGTTGTAATAGACATATATTGCTGTAGTTGTTTTATGTCATTGTAAATACTCAATGGATTGCATAATATAAACTACGTACATATAAAGCATGACTGTACTCATTCATGTATAGTACAACCTATGTAAGGGTTGTGTTACATAGACGTAATGGTGGTACTATTTAGTAATACAGTTACTGTCATTAATTTCTAGGTGGGCTTATGTACAATGTCTGATCAACCAGCAGTGAGTTGTCCTGGTGTGATTGGTTCCTTATATGGCACTATTACGTCTCAAAAAGGTCGAGCAATGCTATGTATTGATGGTTATCAATATTACTTGGAAAAGAGTAACGCAGAGAAGAAGTACTGGTGTTGCACTCAGAAAGCAAAAGAGAGATGTAAGGGTCGTTGCATAACAGAGAAGTGTGCTGATGATGAGAGGTTGCTGAAAAGTATTGGTCACTTTCACGCACCAGATGTTGTTCGGGTAGAGCAGAGTAGGATACGTGAAGCAATTAAAAGGCGTGCTGAGCAAACTATGGAGGACCCCTGCAGAATTGTATCAGAGGTTTTGGCAACCACGTCCACAGACGTAGTTACCACAATGACAAATACTGATGCCCTGAAACAGACTGTGCGTAGGTTAAGGCGTAGGAATAGCACAAATCCACACTTACAGTTGGCAAGTTTGAAGGATTTAAGGCCAGAGCTTATACCATTGAAACAGGGTCATTTCATTGTCAAACACGGTGCACTCCAAAGCCATAACACTGATGTAGTAATTCTTACTACAGAGAGTAATCTCGGCCTACTTTTCCGTTCGGAATACATACTTGTTGATGGTACTTTTCCAATCAGTACTAGGGAGTGTAAACAAATATACTCTGTCCATTGTAGCTTGGATGGTTCAAGCAACAACAAAGTAGTGCCTGTAGTCTATGCTATCTTACCATCAAAGTGCGAGGAGTGCTATGATCAGTTCTGGAGAACATTACTTACATTATGTGGAGAGTTCCATCTTAATTTGAAACCAGTGATGGTACTAAGTGACTTTGAAAAGGGGGCTGTGAATAGCATTGTGAAACATCTAGCTAATAGTACTGCAAAAGGATGCTGGTTTCATTTGTGCCAAATAATATGGCGACAGATACAGAAGCTTAACTTGACGCAGGTATATGGTACGGATACACAGTTTGCACTGTTATGTAAACAGGTGCCTTCACTTGCTTTCATACGTACAGAACATCTCCTGGAGACGTTCACAGCAATCAAACAGGCTTTAGGGGAAAGGGGTGCTCCTTTATGTGAATTCTTTAAAAATAACTATATTTTAGGCAGGCCGCGGCGTTATGGGATGAGGGGTTCCACGTCAGACAGACAACCACCTCTATCTGAAGTACCTTTTTGGAATCAGTCTGAAACATGTACATTGGGCTACCCTAGGAGCCAGAATGCAGTGGAGGGATGGCATCGTAGGCTTAGGTCTCTATTAGGTAAAAAGGAACTTTACATCACTGATGTCTTACATGCTATTACACTGGAGCAAAACCATTTAGAGGATCTAAAACAGAAGTACCTGTGTTGTGTTCCAGCATCTCCAAAGAAACATAGGCTTACTGATAAGGAATATATGATACAACGTCTGCTTGCTAAACGTGACGAAATGACACCATTAGGATTTGTACAATCAATGGCTCACCATTGCTCATTTTGAAATGTCTGCTCTGAGAATATATATTTAGTCTATGATCCTTATATCGCATCATAGGATAGTTTTGGGAACATAGTTTGAAGTACTACTATTGGGATTTCCTTTGGTATTACGTACTATATATTAATTCCTGTAGTGTGATATATTTGTGTAGCACATGTATATGTCTAGTGTGCAATTAGTGTGTACTCAACTGTAGACAGCGTTGTATCTGGATGGAAAACAGTATTACTACACAGAGGAAGTTGTTTATGTACATATACTACTTCTGGAGCATTGCACATCAAGTCATCTTCCTCCATATATCAGTTGAGGAACTGGGAATACGTTTCCTGTGGATGTATTGCTCATGCAATATGTTATAGCAAGTAATCTTGATTAATGTTGCTGTTGCAGCACTAGTGAGTTGTTTTCTGTGGATGTACTGATTATGGAACATAGTGAGGCATCTTTATGGATACTGCTGTTCACAAACTGGGAAGTTGTTCGTGGATTTACTGTTACTGTAATGCACTGTGGATATTCTTGCTCTTGGAGAACTGCAAAATTGTTTACTGTGGATTTGCTGTCTGTTCGCTTTTGTGTAGCGTGATATGTGCATGGGTATCGCTATATTGCAACTGGGGATGTGTTTGCGTTTGCGTTGCTGTTACAGTACACATGGATATTGCTATTTCCCTGCATAACACTTATTTTCGGTGATTTGCCGTTGATCGACTGGAAATGTTGCGATTCGATGTTTTCGACATTTCCGTCTGATTTACGGCCTTTTTCAAGTTCGGAAACATTCACATTCGATGTATTATTTCTATGTTAAATACATTATTTATTTTCATTTTCGAAATAATGATAGTAAACCCTTGGAAAGATAGAAGGATATTCTGATTATGGTGGAAAAATCAAGATGAAAAGAGAGAGAGAGGGAATGAGACAGTGAATCATGCACATAAGTACCCAGCTCTGTTATATAACAGTAACTGTCTGAAGAAGAGTACCATTTATAACATATGTGCCCCTATTGACCAATGCATGCCAACCATAAAGCCCAGCAGCCCTAGGTCAATAAACTACTGGCTCCTGGGATAACTCTGTTGAATGAATGCTGGATGTAAAAACCAATCAACTTGCCAAACATGAACTAAGGATTGCTACACTTAATGTAGATTCACTGACAGTACACAGCTTGGAAGTACATGACATGATAGTAAGGAGGAGGCTGGAGACCCTATGTACCCAGGAGGCAAGATGCAGCAAAGCCAGTTGGCTTGGGATCCAGAGTGCACTATTCTGGAGCTCGACAGAGTAGAAATGGTGTAGGAATTGTGATGAGGGAGAGGCATCGGAAGACAGCAAGAGATGTCATCAGACTTAGTGACAGACTCATGGCAATTAGACTCCAGTATAAGGAGACTTAGTGACAGACTCATGGCAATTAGACTCCAGTATAAGGATAGGGCACTATTCATAATCTCAGGATATGCCCCACATCAAGGTTGTGGTAGTGAAGAAAATAGTTTATTCAGTCATCAGCTGTAGGACCTACTAGATAAAGCAGGGCAAAATGAATTGGTACTGATAATGGGTGACCTGAAGGCACATATTGGAACAGATAGAACAGGATATGAGAATTGCTTGGGTCCACATGTATGGGAAACAGGAATAAAGAAGTAGACACAATTCTAGACGTCTGTGTGGCAAATGGTTCAACAAGAGAGAGACAGTCTCAAGATCACTTACAAGAGTGGCCAACATGCAACTCAGGTAGACTTCCTCCTAGTAAGGAAAGGGCACTGGGGTAGAATCAGTGATCCCCAGTGAAACAGTCAGCCAACAGCATAAACCACTGGTTGCCACAGTCAGCTACAAGCAGTGGTCACAGAAGGGTCTAAGGTGAACAGAGACTAAACTGAAGATCTGGAAGATGAATTGAGAGAAAGCACAAGAGTTCAAGGAATTACACAGGGCTCAAGCCCCTCGAGAAGAAGAGGAAATATGCAGAACTGAAGAAGACTGGCAGCAGCTGCATGTGTGAGGACTGTAGAACAGATAAGTGGCCAAGTCAGATCTGGTAGCAAGGTACATAAGGGAAGCTGGTGGTGGAATTCAGAAGTCCAGAAAGTCATCAAAAGAAATGACTGCAGGAAAAGGTGGGGGATAGGAAAAGTAGACCAGGAAAAGAAGGAATACTGGTTGACTAACAAAGAGGCTTAGAGAGGAGTTGCAATAGCAAAGAACAAGGTATGAGAGGCACTCTACCATTTTATGGAAAGTGACTCAGTAGATGGTACAAAGAAACTCAGGGTAAGGTTGCAAGGCAAAGACAGAAAAATTAAGAAAAGAGTCAGACATCCTTCATGAAGGCTGCCAGTAACAACCTGCTCACCAGTCCACAGGACATCGAAGGCAGATAGAAGGAGTACTTCCAGCAACTTCTGACTGAAGAAAATCCCACATAAACTGTTCTGCCCCAGACACAGCCTGCAATGAAAGAAGAAGAGGAGACCACCCTAGAAGCAAAAACAGCACCAAGTGAAATGAAGTCAGGGAAAGTGTCAGACTTAAGTGAGATCATGGCAGATGTGATCAAGATGTTAGGTGAGATATAGGAGAAATGGATCCTGAGGGCACTCACAGCAGTATGGAAAGAAAGTTGCATCCTAAATGAATGGAGAATAAGGGCCTCCTTATCGAAATGTTGGCACTCAAAATACAGAGTGCCAAAAAGCTGGAAAAAAAAGACCAAAACCACAGGAGAAGGACAAATCTTGAAAATTTCTCTTCTCTTTAAAACTTCTTTTTGCATTCTTAGTATATACAAGTCTGATCTATGGTCCATTCATTCTCCACATTTCGAGACTTACTCTAGTGGGTCCCGACAGATCTTATGGTTACCAGATAAGCATACTAGTGCCAGTATACAAGAACAAGTTGGACATCCACAACTGTGGGCAGTACAGAGACATCAAATTCCTATCACTCTCCATGAAAGTTCTGGAGAGGGTGATTGATAAATGCATGCATAGAGCAGTAGACAGTAAGATGGGAGATGATCAGTTCAGATTTCACTTAGTATGCAGCACAATCAACCCGATGCTTGCAGTGAAACAGATAGATGAGAAGACGTTTAAGATAAGGTGAGTCTAACTGGGCGTTTCTAGACTTGGAGAAAGCATATGACAAGATCCCAAGAAAGTTGATTTGGTCAGTCCTGCTGTGGTTCAAAGTCCCAGCAACATAGGTTCATAGGTTCATAGGTTGGTACTAGGCTATTGGCCCTAAGGCCTATACAAGCCTAGCCATAACAATTCCCTGGCTATTTCTTCCCACACTATTTACTTCCCTGGACCCCTGTCTAGCAGGGTGACTGACATGATCCCCAGGGTGAATTTCCTTTCTCCCATCCAATCATCAAGGTTCCTTTTAAAGAGGGCCAAAGACACACTCTGCTTGACATGTATGGGCAGTCTATTCCACAGTGTAGGGAGTCTCTGGGTCAGGAACCTATCCCTCCAGCATGTTTTGGGTATTGTGATGACAAGATTTAAATCCCTGGAGTGGGTGGCTCTGAGGGATTGGGATTTCTTTAAGTGTAGCATGTCCAACAGCTCTGGGTTTGACATGGCCTTGTATGTTAAGCAGAGATTGCCTCGGAGTAGACGATATGCGACAGAGTATAGCTGGAGTTTTTTAAGGCGGTCAGCATAGGGCATCTGCTTTAGGTTTGTGATTCTTTTAGTGAGGTATTTCTGCTGCCTTTGCAGTTGTTGCAGATGTCTTGAGAGGTACATACCAAATGGGGCATTGTATTCTATAAGGGGTCTAATGAGGGATGAGTACAGTGGGACAATGACCTCCTTTTTTCTGGATGAAAATCCCTTAGTGATGAGGTGTGCCACATAGAAGGATTTCCTGACTGTTGTGGCGATGTGGTTATTGAAGGTGAGACCACTGCCACTTGTGTCCCTAAGTCTCTTATCACACTTTTGGTGTTTAGTGCACTGCCACCTATGTGATAATTCACGGGTACATGTTTTTTCCCAAAGGGGATAACTATACATTTCTTGGCATTGAGCTTGAGCCCATGGCTCTGGCACCAAGCATCATTCATAGAATTAGTGCAGGCTATGTACAAGGACCCAATGAACTGAGTACAAACAGTATTCAGACTTACAGAGTGTTCCCAGTGGGAGTGGGTGTGCATCAGAGTTCAGCTCTGAGCCCACTGCTGTTCATACTGGTGGTGGACTACATTAGCTAACATGTCAGAAGGGACAGATCAACAGACAGTTGTATGCAGATGATATGTAATTTCAGGTAGACTCTGAGCAAGAACTTCAGCAAAGGATAAGGGAATGGAATGCAAAACTGAAGGCACGTGGGATGAAAATGAGTACAGATAAGCCAGTTGTAATGGAAACAAAGGGGGGAATCATAAGAAGCTGAGAATTGAGATTGAATGAAAAATAATATTACAGGTTAATAACTTCAAGTATCTGGGAGGGGGCTGGTTTTGGAGAATGGAAGCCTGAATGAGGAGGTCAAAGCAAGAATTAGAGGGGCTGCAGCCAACCTGACACAGAGTGCTAAGGGTAGTGTGTGAAAGAAGGAAGCCAAAGAAGCTGAAACATAAAGTGTATACAGTAAAACAGTGGTGTGATCAGTACTACTGTATGGTACAGAAACTTGAGTAGTAAAGGCAGAGCAGATGAGTAAGCTAGAGGTAATAGAGATGAAGTGCTAGAAATGGGGGATAGGATGCACAGCGTGGGACAGATGAAGAAATGAGAACATTAGTGCAGAAGCCAAAGTAGCTCCAATTGCAGAGAAGGTCAAAGAGAACAGATAACAGTGGTTTGGGTCCATATCTAAAAAAGAAGAAGGCAATCTGGTGAAGAAGATTTTGTACACTTAGCTAGAAGGCAAGAGAAAATGGAGGTATCCAGCAAAGAGATGGATGGATTATGTGAAGAAGACCTGCAACAGTCAAGCATAGCTGTTGAAGAAGGTAGGAAAGTGGCACTGAATCAAAAGAGATGGTGACAGTTGACAGTACTCTGACCCCATGTAGAAAACAAGAAAAATTGGGTCGATGATGATGATTAGAACAGCTTTTTGCCAAATGCTACTCTGCTGCACTTTTTGTGATTTAACTTGAGACCACTTTCAGTAAACCCAGTATGTGCATATTCTATCCCTTGCTGAAGCTATTTAGTATCAGTGGATGAGTAGATAAGAGTGCCCAGATTGCAGTCATCAACAAACTTGCTCAACCACACTTCTGGGATATTGCATTGGATGGCTGCAAAATATATGCCAAATGAGATGGTGCAGCACAGATCCGTACGATAAACCACTAGTTACAATTTTGATTTCAGAGAAGATACTGGCAATTTTCACAACCTGGGATCAGCTGGCTGACCATTCTGCAATCCAGGAGATAGCAAATTGCTTTATTTTAAGTTTGTCTAATTTTTTAATAATACTATTATGGGGGATAGTGACAAAAGCCTTCACCTGATCAAGATAAGCATTGAATGTCCACTGTCCACAGTCTTTGTCTCCTTTTCAAAGAAGCTTACTAGGTTCAGGAAACAGGATCTGCACTTCACGAAACCTAACTGATTGGGATCTTGATCAGTTAAGTTGCCTCTGCATGCAGAAATGAGTTGTGTTATAATACGTACCATGGCTTTGCATATAAGGCTGGTGAGGCTGATGGACCTATAATTATTTAAGTCTATAAAGGAGTCCCACTTATGTTGGATAATAATAGTGTCTGTTCTCAAGGCTGAATGGTTTAAGTAGCAGTTCAGATAGTATATACTCATCAGTAATGAGAATGTACATTGTCTGGTCCTTCATAAGTATTATTTTTACCCTTCAATGGATATTCTCAGGTGATATCGGGGCATACCTCTCAACCATACCGATTTCTTCAGTATTTACTGGTTTTGAGGGCAAAATAATGGGATGCCATGAATTCCCGTATGCTCCTTCAATTCCCAAATTTCCCAGTTCTTTTTTAAATTTTTTTTTTGTTTGAAGTTGTTGCTGACGTCATCATGTGCAGGGGCGTGCGAGATGATGTCACCCTCGTGAGGCAGACTGCCAGCCAGTCAGAATTTAGCTGAGGACTCGGACTATGTCAGTGGTGTGTTTACCTCTATTTACATTCATAAGTTGTTTTGTTGAACATTTTGAATTTATATTAGCCGGGAAGGGCAGGCAGCACAGCAGCAGGCAGTAGTACATAGATAGTAGCGACCAGCGAGCGGAGCAGACTGGCGGATGAGACAACTTGATCTCAGGCTTGTTCTTCTTAGCACTGGAAACTAATGTGGCTATTCTGAATCATTATGAGCTAAGAAAAATATGCATTTGTTTATATGGTGTGATCAGTACATTAGCCTTTGGAAAAACTTGCTTTCAAAAATGAGAAGCTACCTTAAAGCTAAGGCTGAACGCATTTACATTTGTAGTGATAATTTGGAGGCTGAAGCATGAAAGTAGTTTTAACAGCAGAAGTCAATTATTTTGCTTTAGATGCCAATATTATCAGTGTGGCATTTGTCTTGGCACCTGTAATCTAATTCAGAGTTTTGGTGCTTAGGGTGCTTCCTTTTAAAGGCACATGCAGTATCTGTTGAATAACTTAAAACAAGTTTAGGGAAAAAACGTGTGTCACCATGTCGGTGAACAGATTACTGTCCCAAAGAATGAATTTTCTAATTACTTTCTGCCACTTTCACATTAAGTGAATTTCTCACTTTCTGATTTTCTAAACCCTTGTTACTATGGGAGTTTTAGAATGTAGTTCCTCCAGTGTTCTGTGAGTTACTGCCTTCCGCTTGTTTATAACATTTACCTATTGTAAAACAGACCACGAACGCTAGACACTACTAATAACACAAGCAAGAGCTGAAGCTGTGGAAGAACGGGCAAGCCAATAAAATCAGATCTGGAGAAGTTCATGAATGTAAGTTGACAAAAGCACTTATCCTTTAAACTTTATCAATAAATTTATGAATTTTATTTGCTTGCCCGTTTTTCCACAGCTTCACCTCTTTCGTGTGTTTAGGATATAATAAGGCTTGTTGCAGAAAGATTATTGATTTCTCCTGAGAATGTGTTTTTTGACGCACACAGTAAAAGCTGGTTAATGTCTATTCCATTCCTTTACTTTTATCTTGTTTAGATGTGTGTGTATGTGCGTTTAGGTGTGTATCTGTGTGTGACAGCGAGCCCAGTTATGCTCATTCTTGTGTGTTTGTGTGTGTGTGTGTGTGTGTGTGTGTGTGTGTGTGTGTGTGTGTGTGTGTTAGCATACGTGCGCATGTGTGCATACGTGTGTGTGTGACAGGGCACCCATTTGTGCTTATCTTTGTGTGTGTGTGTGTGTGTGTGTGTGTGTGTGTGTGTGTGTGTGTGTGTGTGTGTGTGTGTGTGTGTGTGTGTGTGTGTGTGTGTGTGTGTGTGTGTGTGTGTGTGTGTGTGTGTGTGTGCAGATGCATGCATTTGTGTGGCTGTGTATATGTTTGGGCTTTGTAATTTAAATTATTTATTTGATCTGGTGGAATTCCAAAGATGATAAATCAGAGATGTGATGTCTGTTCAGTTGTTGACTAGTAGTAGTACTAAGTACTCTATACAATCAACACAGAAAACTGGATTTTGATTATATCTAAACCTTACAGTTATGTTTCACCCATTATTTATTTTTTTAAGTCTTTCAGTAATGTAAAACTTGCACCATAATCCATTTGCTAATACTGTTGGTACTATTTATGTGTTCTTGCAATGTTTTCTATCACTACATCAGTGTTCCATAAAGTAGATAGAAGTCTGATAGTGTCCAGATTTATGACTCATATTTTGGTCTGAGGACCGTTTCTCGTGAAATTGTAGTTTTCTGGAAAATCACTGGCAGATCTTTGAGGACTAAAGTCAGAAAATAATGATGGCAGGAAATGTAACATTTGATTTTCAGACTTCAACCTTCAGAAAATACATTCTATGCAAAATCTGTTATTCTGTCAACATTCTAAGTTTGGAAGAGGAATATTTTAAAAAGTGTCACTATTTTTATGCCTTTGTTTAGTCCCCCCCCCCCATTATTTGTGGCTTTTTCCCGATTTCTTGCTTTAAGAGATTGAGGTATGACATGATCACTTTGCTGGGGCTTCCTGCCTGGAAGGATAATGATCTTACCTGTCTGTCCAGAGGATCTTGTTGATCTAATGACAGTGACACCAACACTGCATTGCTTGAGTCCATAATAAGAGCTAATATCATCTTTTAACTATGTGGTACTGACAGTACCTAATCAGAGGACTTTCTCTGTATTTCAGTATGTGCATGTGTTTGTAATTTGAGCAGAAGAACCAATAAAATTATAGAGTAGGGACTCCCTGCAGCAACCCCCCACTCCCCTGCAGTCATTTCAGTATCCCATTGCTTGTTTGTTCTCCCCATTTACCATAAACACTGTTCAAACCTGTCAGTGCACATGCTATTTTCTTCTTTAATTCTATAGTGATTAAGATATTTGTATTTAATTTATAACTTTTATTTCAAATTTTACAGCACTAACATGGATAGCCATTTGGTAAACAACACAATGCAGTCTCATAATGAAAACAGACTTAGCATGAACAACAGTAAACTTCTCTGTCCTTGAAACTCACATTCATTGAAACAGCATTGAAATCCACATTCAAAGAAAATGCATCTGGCCAGTGGCAGATTTAGTTTACCTCTGGGCTGTTTTCAAATCATAGGCCCCTTGTACACATTTTAGGGCCATGCATACCTGCATGTGTTCTTTGATTCATCTCCCTGATTACATTATATTCCTTGTATAATATAGCACCACTTGATAGAGTGCGTTTTAAATTTGTCATTTTGAACATTTTTCCAGTAAGCACTGAAACAAATTTTAGATTTATACAAGTTCAAAGTTTTATATAAGTTCAGTTGTTAATATAAATAAAACAGTTTTGTTCTGGTTGTTCTGGTTATATTTTGTGTTATTTAATATTAGTGTATAAACAGTTAATTTTATTTTTATAAAAGAAAATTATATTTTAGTTTTGCACAAGTTCAAAGCTTGATACAAGTTCAAATATTAATATAAATAAAACATGATTGTTCTATTTATTTTGTGTTTAATATTTTGTCTGTTCTTCAGTTTGCTTTTAAAAGTTGGCATCCCACAATTCCACTGAAATGGGTGGGGTTACATAATTATGTAACCCAGATTTTATGTTAATACACATACCAATTTGTGGCCAGTTGTACCTATTTTTCATGGGGTTTTGTCCAGATTTTTTATGATTCCAGGTTGAGAAGTATGATCAGGGGTAGGTATTTTTTTATGATATTGGAAGCATCAATGTGGGTAAGTGGCATAAGTCAGCACCAAATTTACCTGCTAATATATTGATTATATCCTTGGAATCAGAATATCTGATATTATTATAGTTGAACTCAATGCATTGTTGGACAGTATTCCTTAATTTTCTGACAATACTGAAGAAAGATTTGTTGTTTCTTTTGGTATTTTTAGCAACCTTAAGCTGGTACTCTATGCTCTTTATTGGCATGCTTCAGTGTGATCCTACGATAAGGTGGTAGGAATTTCTCGCAACCATGCTTTATTTTTCTTCTTTTTCATACAGTTTATATATTGCTTATTAATAGGAGTTCTACCAGAGAATTTTATTTCTAAATTTACAATTGTATTTATGGTAGATTGGTTCTGCTTTTTCTATGCATCTGTTTAAGTGCTGGTAGACATCATAAGTGAATGTGGCAGCCCTCTCAGTTGGGTCTATTTGCAGGGGGTAGCTGGGAATTTTCCTTAGGTTTTCTACAAGATAAAGTAGGATTGCCCTGGTGAAGCCCCCAAATACAGTCTAATTTAGTGGATGAGTGGTACCAGTGGGCCTGGCAGAGAAGATGACTGATTTGTGATCAGATTTAACAAGGGATGGGGAGATGTAGAGTGAGATACAATTGGGGGCTGGGTTGTTAAGAACCAGTTTGAAGATACTGGAGGCACTAGTGACTAGTTTTAGCAATTGGTCCAGTGCATTAGTACTAACAAAGTCTAGGAAATACCATGCATATCCATTTTCAGAGGTGTAATGTGTGCATATTAATGTTTTGGTAGTTGATGCCCCCTAGCAAGAAGGTATGCAGTATGATAATTAACCCCTCAGTGATGTTAAGGTAATTTCTATGATCTTTGAGTGATACTGATTGGGATCTGTAGGAAGCAATGAAGCAGTAATTGTTTTTGTTTATGGTGAGTTGCATTACTAAGATCTCAAAGTTAGGGTCATTGGATAAACTGACAGGAGATGATGGTGCTTCTGACAAATACAGATACTCCCTCACAGTTACCTAAGAGCCTAAAGGTGTGATAGGTGCTAAACCCTGGTATAGTGGGAGTGCTGTTACTCCACTGAAACCTTCTGTCAGTAACTACACAAATATGAATGTGTTTGAGTTGCAGGAGGGCCTCAAGTTTTTGTATCTTTCAGTTTAAACTCCTAGCATTTAGTGTCATCATAATGTTGTTCAAATCTGAGTCTGAGTTTGCTAAGGAGGAATCCCTAGTAGGAGGATATGCCTAAAAAGGCATAATAGGAAAAGAGCAAAGGCTTTAGCCGGTATGCAGGAGCCCTGGTATGAGAGGTGTAACCCATCCCTCTTGAAACAGGAAGTCTTTCCTACAATCTTATCCCAAGCTGACACAGACTGAATCCCCTTAGAATGACACCACTGACTTTTTCAATGTCAAAGTCAAAGTAAACTTTATTGTCATTCAGAAATCTCACAGGTGCAAAAACTGAACAAAATTCCATTACTCTGGACTCAGTGTACAGACAACATATAGACTATTTTTCACATACATTTACACATATAGCACCTATCTGTTACATCACCTATTACATTACCTAGCTGTACATTTACACATATAACACCTATTACATCACAGACATGCAGGTAGACAGACTAATACTGCACATAATTAGAAACACATTTTAACACTTTTCATTGTGAACACTTACTTGCATGAGACTTTAGTATTGCACAGGTACTTGGTTAAGACATTGCATAGATCCTTGCACAGAAAGAGATATTTGTGAAGATTAGAGTATTGCACTATGGTTGATTTACGAATTTGCAACATGTATTGCACTGAAAGAAGAGATGTTTTACTTTATTGCTACTGCCCTAGATGGCCTATAAGTTAACAATCATGGTGAATATTGCACTAAGTATTAGATACGAATGATAACCAGGTTAATGTGCAATTTGAGATAAGCCTGTACAGTTTCTACTGATCCAGATGGCCATCATGTAGCATAGTTATTACTGGAGTTCAGCAGCCAGATGACATTATGGAAGAAGCTGTTCCTGAATCTCGTAGTTCTGCAATGTATGCTTCGAAAGCACTTTCCAGATGACAGATG
Organism: Protopterus annectens; assembly: GCF_019279795.1. Taxonomy (NCBI): domain Eukaryota; kingdom Metazoa; phylum Chordata; order Ceratodontiformes; family Protopteridae; genus Protopterus; species Protopterus annectens. Next base: position 1,835,283,945 of record NC_056731.1, read on the forward strand.
CAGGAACAGTCTGTAAGCAGGATGAGTGCAGTCTTTAATTATTCCCCATTAGCCCTGCCAAGACATCTGGATAAGTACAAGTGCTAGATAAGTATAAGTACTTAGCCAATTGTTAAAGCCAATTATGTTGTCCAGGTATCTAGATATCACTCATGGTGAAGACAGAATATTACTCAGGACAAGTGCCACTAATACATACACTGTAAGTTCCATCATGCCTCTTTGCATGTCTCTCTGGGTTGAGTGCCCCAGCTCATTCCTTCCCACATGGGCCATCACTAGTTTGCTATTATTAGTTATGCTTGTCTGGTTCTTGGGCCTTTAGGGCCCTTGTGACATCATGGATCCTGATAATGAACAAACAGTCTGGTGAGTGTGGAACCTGTGCACTTAATTACAGAGTCACCTGTGATTAAAACATTTCCCTGTGTGGAAGCAGACTTAATGTGCCTTACGTGCTTAGGTCGGCTTTCCTGGTGACTGCTGGGTAATCTGTGGGAATTTTCAGTATGCATAAGGGATAGGTGTTGCCCTGTGTGCCAGAGGCTGTCATCTTTTAGAATGTGTTTGGAGGCTTTGACAAAATTTTCTTTATGGCTTTAGCATAAGTTATGGCCCTAGTGTTACGTTGTGATCGATGTGGTGTTGTGGCGGTATGATGCTTACTGATATTGAGTCGTGAGAAAAGTCTGCCTCCATGTTGCTTACATATTTACTTCTCTTGTAGGTTGTACTAACAACTTGTAAGAAAAGGTTGTACTAACAATTGGTAGAATCAGTGTACAGTTGGTAAGCATAAGGACTATGCTGCATTGCCTTAGAACATCTAATGTAATCAGGCTGGCCACAAATGGGGTGAGAGCAGACTGTCGAGACATTTTTCCAGAGAGTGAAGGACTAGAACTTATCACAGTGCTTAGCAGCTGGAGGGAGACTATTATAGTAGACCCTGAAGATTTATGGACGAGAAGCCAGGAACATTACTAAGACACATTCTCCAAAGCAAAATGGCTTCACTTTATAGATGGAACTCATCTTCTGCTAGGCTTTATCCTGTATACACTACTTCACTGAGAAAACCCCTCACCTCCAACCATGAGATGCATTCCTCCTACTCCCAGTTATAACCTCAGGACTCAACCTGGCTCTGAACCAACACTTTGGACCCCATCAGCAATACCCCATTGCTTGGACAACAGTATCTACGTACTTGCACCCAAGTTCTGGCAATCCCTCCCTCCCTCCTTATTTCACAGAAAGTTCCACTTACGCCAAATTCTAACCCACAATTTAAGCAATTTCTTCTTAAACAAGACACTTAGCAGTGCTACAGCACAGAACACATCACTTACCTACAACTGCTATAGCCTTCACCTTTCTGTCCCACATCCCTCAATTTTGACTTCTTAATCTGTGAGATATCACTTATGTAAATATATGCAAGGACTGCCACCAAAATTCTGATCCTATTTTATGTTTAACCAGCTCTCTCACTCATGTAATATAATTCCATTTGTTTTACAATGACCTTTACTGCTCAGTTTTGGCAAATGTTTTTTCTCAGTTTTATGATCTGTATATATACTGTTATCTTTATTTTTAACTGCTGGGACAATGCTTGTTTTTGTTGGTAATTGCATCCCAGGCTGAGACTGCAGTTGCTCAATTTTTGATCAGTGTTCTACCCCAGATAACAACAATCACTCAATCAATAAATAAATAAATAAATAAATAAATACAAGAATGTAGGGTTATATTCTGACATTGGGTCAGATGGTAGATAATATGGTGGTGCTTAGTGAAAACATTTAATTCTGCCAGGAATGATGAATAGTGGTGACACATCTGTTGGCGTCTAGTGCTGGTCTTAATGCATCCATATCTAGCTAGGAATCAATTAATGACACCTGCCTCATTTTCACACCAGAAGTGTAACAGTAGCACAGGTTCAGGCACCTAGGGACCGAGACACTTCCCTGTAGTACACTTGGTTAGGCATGGCTGAAGTGACATTCAGCTGCAGAGAAATATGGCTGCTGTGAATTCCTTATGGGCAAATAGAAGCACACACTGCCATGACCTCCATAGCTTTAATAACCAAATGCATAGGGGCAGAAGAAGTAATGAGTGTTAGGCTCAGTGTACAGTACATGCTTATGTAACTACAACATGTAGAAGTGTACTACATCATGGGGGCAGGGGAAGTAATGAGTGTGATGGGCTCAGTGTACAGTACATGCTTATGTAACTACAACATGCAGAAGAATGCTACATCATAAAAGAAATCTTTCATGCTAGTGTAGTCACATTTATGCTTCATTATGCATTTTATGTAATATTCCGTGGACAATGTGAAGGGGGTAGTGGTACACACACACCAATTATAATGGCACTGCCCACTGTGCACTACATTTTTCCTGCTACTGATATGCCCACTGGCCAGCCTGCTGCTGATGCCTACCATATTGCCTGCTGTCTCATGTTGCCTTGGGCGCCATGGACATTATTTTTCCCTGTGCATTTGGTTATTGAAGCAGTGGGCATGACACTGCATTTTTCTCTTTGTCCACAGGGAATTTTCTACAGCCAGATTCCTCTGCAGCTGCATGTCACTTCAGCCATGTGTCCCCAACCAATTGTACCACAGGGAAATATATATACGGATTTATTTATTTATCATTTGTTTACTGGGAAAATTCGACTTGGAATGAGTCGATTTTCACCAGATGCCCAAGAAGAAATGCTCCAGAAACATGTCTTTGTAACGTGGGAGGAAACCGGGGCACCTGAAGGGAAACCCGCACGAATGCAGAGAAGACATGCAGACTTCACACAGAAGGCACCCTTGCTGAGAACATGCGCACGAATGCAGAGAGGACATGCAGAGTTCACACGGAAGGCACCCTTGCTGAGAACATGTGTGTGTGTGTGTGTATATATATATATATATATATATATATATATATATATATGTGTGTGTGTGTGTGTGTGTGTGTGTGTGTGTGTGTGTGTGTCTGTGTGTGTGTGTGTGTGTGTGTGTGTGTGTGTGTGTGTGTGTGTGTGTGTGTGTGTGTGTGTGTGTGTGTATTCTGGTACAATACTACTTATTGAGTTCTTCATATTGCTTACATGGGGACATGGGCTTATACCTTCCAACATGATATTCACTTTAATTTTGAAACATGGATTTAGATGATAAGGCAGACAAGAGGACAATGTTGCACCAGAGCTCACTGCTGATTGTACTGAACATATAACGGTTTTGCAGGGTGGGGTTGTAAGGTAGGGAGCATGGCTGTGTCATCTATTTTTCAGATATAGACTGTGTGCAAGTACTGTGACTTCAATAGGGTGCATTCCTGGAATGCGCTTTAGTTATACGCAGGTTCGTGGCCTTATCAGTTATGGGGCTGGTCCTGTGCAGTAGGTGCTGGCTTATTGTTAGGTGTCACTGCTCTGAGCTTCTTTTTAAACTGAGGCATCTCTAGGTCTGGATGCATATTGGTTTGTGGTGATAAAATTGCTCTGTGCTTGTGCATATCTTCCTTTTAAAAGAAAGATCATTCAGAATAAAAGTGTCTTTTGTTGTCCCATTAGCTGTTACTTTTTGGACATGGGTTCTTAAAAAACATAAAGTTTTCATCTAATCACAGTCTGAGCATTCCCATTCCCAGAATGGCAGTTCAAATGTAAGTTGTATATGTATAGAATGAAGGCAAGAAATAAGGCCATCACGTAATAATCTTTAGAATGCTGCAGCTAGCTTCTTGTTACCATAGCTACCCATAGACAGCAGCATGCGGCTTATAGAACATTGTAATAGAGAATGTAGAACACTGGAAAAAAGGCTGAAAGCAGATGGCAATTGTGCTGTGACAAAGTGATATAACAAGCAATGTCTAGACTACAACTGGACCATAAAGTAGGACACTGTATGAATCAATTACATCTACAACCCAATAACAGAATGCCTGCTCACAATAGAACTTGTCAAGCCTTCAAAACTGTGTGCTATTTAGTTCATCTTAGAATTATTAAATGGTATACTAGAAAGAGTAAGAATGCCAAGTTAGGTGACTAAACTAATTTTAACTATTTTTTAGTATACTGTTGTGGAGAATCGTTATTTTATATGCTCTGTTGGAACTTGGCAGGCTTTTTGTTTACAATAGCATAGATCTAGCACATAATTTCTCTGTTTGAAGCAAAAATAAGGTCCTTAGAATTTAGTTTCCAAGATTCAGCATGTTAGAAAGTGAAACTGATGGAATTATAATAATTTAAACTTGTCTATCACAGAGACACATCAAATTTCGGTACTTTTCCGTTATCGGGGCAACACGTGATGTGCCTACATTTTAGCTATGAACACGGCTATGAATGCAGCTACTACTTAGAAAGTGTTACCGTGACTATGTAAATTATCCTTTTTCCAATTGTATCTGAAACACATTAATGTCATCTGAAGGAGTATAAGCAAATCAAGTCATATAAGGATACGCTTTTATTTTGCCAAAAACATTCTATGCGATAGGTGCGGGTAAGGCTTGTCCTGCAAAATCTCACGTTCATACAAAAAATGTCCCACTTTGCTCATTTGAAAAGGTAGCAATCTTAGTTAACTTGCATTTATTTTATTATGTGTACATATTGTCATAGCTCTTAAGTGTACCTCATTACCAATATTGACGTTACTCACTTGTGGTCTTAAAAAGTACATGTTCCTCAAACTTTCACATTGAAAGACTTTATCGCACATCGGGGCAACACTTTCTCGGACTGTAATGCCTCATACTGCCACTATTTTGCTCTGTCAAATTATCTGCTAAACAACGTAGCTCTCAGTTTCTTACTTCTACAGCTGAGACAGACTCGGATCCCCTTCAAAAAAGAAAAATAAATACATAAATAATAGGAATAACGTTTTCAAACCACAGACGTGGTGTATATTTCATAATGATGGCTTTTAAAGCAGTATAATATTACAGGAGTTTAATTAACATGGAGTTTCTGGAGTTAAAGTGACTAAAACTGGGACTGGGCACTGTTTGTTGATTGTAAACAACAGGCACTGTTTGTTGACTGTAAATCGTTACCCTGTCTTGAAAAAAATTTAGGCGAAAGAGCTTAAACTTTTTGACCTAGAAACTGGGTGCTTGAAAATTGGGGCTAGTTATAATACTCACATTTCAGGATTATAGCTGTTACTACCCAAAGAGTCATTGTATCCATGACAGCACTGTCCCAATGAATGGAATGAAAAGTGCTCATTAAAAGTGTTGCCCCGATAACGGAAAAGTACCCACATTTCTTTAAGTATCTTGATTCTTTTTGAGGGAAGATGGACACATTTGACTTTATTTTTAATGAGTCTTGTTAGGTAGTGGTAACAGTAAATAACAAGTGGGGCACTGGGTATTTGGTGCATATAATCTTTTTTTCCCGAAAATTATTCATGTGTTAAAATTTGCCATTTGTGTTTGATTCATTCAAGACAAGCAAAAAAAGGAAGAAAATAACTGCTCATAGTTCTGAAAATCATAATAGTACAACTAGTGAAGGTGTGCTAGAAGCAAAACATTCCCCATGAGATTCAGGACAAGGGTTGTAGCAATCCTTATGGAAATTGAAAACAGTAATGCTTTATTTATATACAAGCAAAGCCATGCTGGCAATTTGAAGTTTGAGAAACCCTCCTTTAGAATAATCTCATTACCTTTTTTTAAAAAAGATACATCTTTATTAAATTATCCTGTATGATATAGGCAATCGTACATTTATATAAATGAAAACAAACCATATTGACATGATTTTAGTTGCAAACATTATACAGCACAAGCCATATTGACATAATTTTAGTTGCAAATATTATACATCGCTTATAATCTATCCAGTCATTTTCAGTCAAACATTACATAGCTCACTCAAATCATGCCTTCCTTTAAACCTCATTCCTCCTCCTCTGCATGTATTATTCCCACAATTCCCATTTTTTCTATGTAATTTGCTCCTACTTTTTTCCAAAGATAACCTAATTATCTTTGATGCACTTTCGCCTGATGAGCTTGCAATATCCTCTTACACACAGAAGGGATTTCATCCTGGTATCCCCTCCACTTTAAGCATTTCTCAGTGAGTCTCTGGGGTTTATTCACAATTTTGCATGAAGTAGAAAATTCTTAATTTCTACCTGTGTTGCTCTTCTTGCATCCCTAAGTCTGTCAAGTTTGGACAGAGGATTGAGGCTTTGAACGGTTAATAAGCTGTACACATTGTAAAAAAGGAGGATACAGGGTGTGTTTTCTTCTATCTCCCTTTGCCTACTGTGTGCATCTGAGCAAGTCACTTAACCAGGATGTGCCCTTAAAAAGGGACTTGTGCAGTGGGATTATCTAGCTGACAAACACATTTAAAGAACAGACGTAACTGTTTACATTCTTCTGTGTCTCATAGCTTCACATGACTCCTTCTAAGTATTGCCCTATTTTAGTTCTTTTTAAAAGAAACACTTTGGTACTTACGTATTATCGCAACCAGATTTTTGTGATAATACCATTTGCTTCCCGGTGTGTGAATGTAACCAGAAATGTATGCAGAATTACAGTGGCAATGTTAACTTTATGAAAAGACATTGTTTAGGCAGGAAGAACAGTGTACAGTTTAAAAAATGACTGTTTGAAGTTATGCCGTTTCCCGACATCATGTCACTCATGAGACGCCCGCGACTGAACAATCCACAAGTATGCGACCCTAAAACATCCAGAAAACATCCGCAAGTATGCTGTCCGAAACATCCAGAAAACATCCACAAATATGCTGCTCAAAACATCCACAAGTATGCTGTCCAAACCATCCAGAAAACATTCAAACAGTAACTGCTATCCATCTGAAAACTAAAAAATCATCCGGTACTGTCAGATACTCCATACATGTTTGTCTTACACCTAACAGCACATGTAATATTACGTTTAGCCTCTGTTGTACAAGTACTTTATATATTTGTTCTTCTCTTTAACTGAAATTCTTTTCAAATGTTTGTGAAACAAAGCCAATGATTTACCCCCAAAATTTGCTGCTCTTGATATCTTATTCTCTGAAAAAAAAATGTATTGTCAACTTTGGAATAATCCTTCTTGCAGTACGGCAGCAGTTCAACCAAACATTTTCCAGGTGTTCTCGTTTCATTTCCAGCAGAATGACAACAGTGTAAGCAGTTTTGAAGTACGCAAACAGGATTCCCATTTCCATGTTAATTTTGCTTATGAATTTGTGAAAAAAATAGGTTGTATCCATAGAAAACATCAAATTCAACCTTAACTTTACTCCCACAATCCGTTTTTGGGCCAAGAAGCATATTACCGCAACCGCGAAAATCTGGTTGCGGTAATACGTAAGTACCAAAACTTTTTTTAGTCTGTACTTATGCTGATTATATGCTTGCATGATACAGGATCTTGGCTTATCAGTGAGAGCAGAAACCTGAACTAGAACACAAACTGAAGTTTCTGCCAATGTTTTGCTTCTTGACAAAAGTATTCCTTTTGCTTTGTTCTTCCTTTAGTAACTCTTCACTCATTCTAATACTGGCTGAGGCTGCAGTGCTTGTAGAGGTGCGAAAAGTCTGTTTTTCACTTAACTACCCAGATGTAGCTATGATGTTACCTCAGTGTCCTTTCAGAAGGGAGAGATGTGGGTCTGTTACAACTGATGCTGCTTTTAGTTTGATAATCTGTTCTCTTTCCACTGTCCCATTACAGTGGTGATAATGACTGCTTGCCATTGTATGGTAGAAATGTCATTCTCTTCCCAAACGTTGGAGCTCCCACAAGCTGAATTGTTCACATTATCCAAAACAAGAGTTTCAGGAATTCTATACTTGGCAAACTCTGATTTCAGGTGACTAATTACTGTGATAATTTGAGTGTCTTTTTTGTCATTCCTTAACTTCAAATGACAGATCATAATATGCAGATATTCTTGCTGATCATACGTGAATAAATCACCCCCAATTTTCTATCAAGATTTCTCTGAAACACTATGAAGTTATAATGGTTCATTTGTGTGAAACATTTTGTGCACATTGCATGATGCACATTTAGTAACCACTGTCATAATATATTTTTGACTTCCAAGAAATATCTTGATCTTTTCTTGCATATCACTATTGCTAAATGAGTTTCATGGATGCATTTCAGTATTGTTTTATCAGTTTATAAGGAGAATTATCCTTTTCTCCATTAAAGAAAATCTCATCTTCCAATGAGATTTCTTCTTTAAAGTTCTAGTGTTCTTGTAGCTCTCTTCAAGAATATCTTTCTCACCTCAGCCATCCATTTACAAAGCTGGACTGCTCTGACAATGTATTTTCTACTCTTATACCAAAATGATGTGAGTCTTTTCCAATACCTCATAAAGATCTTCTCTCTGATAATGAAGTCAGACCTCAGCTCAAAACATTCCTGTACAACCAAGCCAAGGGTCAATGTCTTTTGATGGGTCACATCACGTATTCCTCAGGAACCTTTTTCTGCTCCACCCTCTTCCACTGATATTATGTTAAACTGAAATCTTAAATGTAGAATCTATTAAGCCTTCCCTCTTCTTCCTCTTCTTCACTTCCTCTTTAGCCCCTCCCTTACCTTTTTATACATTCTTTCTCTCTTTTTTCCTAAACAACATAATATAGACAGTATAAATATAGACAGCAAAAGTATGTAAACTCAGAAATAGCTAAATATAAAATATTGATGAAATCTAACTACATCCAAGCTCAATGTTTTTACAGGGAGGGGGGTAAGCCCCATTGAACTCCCACCATGTAGGATGCTGCACCGTACATCCGTTGTTTTGATATATATATATATATATATATATATATATATATATATATATATATATATATATATATATATATGTTGTTGTTGTGTCTTTCGGCTTATGGGTCGCCTCAGGGGAACTCCGGTCCGCTAATGTTTGGTACTGGATTTTTAGTGCCGAGTTACCAGCCCTGATGCACAACCTTCAATGAAGGCACGCCCATTCTCGCATGCCTCCACACAGAAGCTCTAGCTGAGAATCGAATGCGACAACGTCTTGCTGTGAGGCGACACCACTACTGCGGGTATATATATATAATATGTGTGTGTGTGTGTGTGTGTGTGTGTGTGTGTGTGTGTGTGTGTGTGTGTATATATATATATATATATATATATATATATATATATATATGGGTCTACTGCTTTTCATCGAATATCACGTATTCGAAAAAGAGCAGTAGACCACTCAGTTACGTGGAAGTGCGCTTATTTGAAAGTTCACTTTCGCGAACTCAGCTTCTATGAACGGATCGCACCACAGTGGAGGACAGCAGGAAGACGTGCTATGTCCTCCACTGTGGTGCATATGAGACCTTAGGGTTAGGGCACGGGTCATGGTAAGGGGATAGCCCTACTAGCTATCCTCTTACCATGACCCGTGCCCTAACCCTAAGGTTCATAACTACTGCACTAAACATCAGTAGTAGCCCGTTCGCTGAAGCGGGTTTTGCGAAAGTGCACTTTCAATTAAGTGCACTTTCGCATAACCCAGGATCTACTGAGTGAGTTGGAAGAAGTGCATTTTCAAATTTATATAGCAGACCTGTATATATATATATATATATATATATATATATATATATATATATATATATGCATCACTTCCAATTTTATTTTGCACAACAGTGGGGAAAGGGCATAACCCTTCCCTAGTATAACTTCAATTTTGTCAATACTCTATTTAGATGTTTTTGATTTTAGATATTTTTGCTGTTAATATTTGTGCGTTATATATATTATGTTGCTTATATTATTTTAAGTAGACACACACACACACACACACACACACACACATATATATATATATATATATATATATATATATATATATATATATATATATATATATAGTCTACTTCTGTTGTTCGAAAACACACTTGTTCAAACAACAGAAAACTGAGACCCACTTCAGCAAAAATGCACTTAAGCAAAAGTGCACTTTCGCGTAAATCAGTTAACCGAAGCACTGTATAGTGGGAATAAGGAAATATATCCTTTGCCCCACTGCACTACACTGGAGAAAAGGGTATATTTCCTTATCTCCACTGTACCGTGCTTTAGTTAACTGATTTATGTGAAAGTGCACTTTTGCTGAAGTGGGTCTTGGCTTTCTGTTGTTCGAACAAGTGTATTTTCAAACAGAAATAGACCCATATATATATATATCTGTCTATATATATATATATATATATATATATATATATATATATAGAGAGAGAGAGAGAGAGAGATAATGATAGACAGTTGCATTATTTTACTTATTATCTTTTACAAAGGAGCTCACTCTATGGACTCAAACTAGTAAGATTTCCTACTTTCAAGACTATTGTTTATATTATATTTTTCTATGTCTTTGATCTTAGAATCTTGTTTTTAATAATTTCTTTAAGGATTTTAGTTTGTTTAATACTATTATCTTTCAGATTGTCATGCTTTTTCTGAAAACTGTCTTTTTTCAAAGAAAGCTCCTGGAGTGTAGACATTAACTGCTGCAAATTCTTTCTTTAAGATGTGTGTGAATAAGACATTTCACAGTACTATTTCTCCATTACATTTTCATTATGTTCTTTATTTTTCTTTGCACAATTGTATCTCTCAGTTCACTGTGATTTTAATCACGTGAGCTGTACCTGAAAAAGATCCACTGAGATCAGAGCACTAGTCCAGTAACCAAATTTAAATAAAATAACAATAAACATACTGTACTGCTTGTTTCAACACTCCATTTGATTCATTATCCTTCACTTCCAGTTTTAAGTTGCCAAATTTATCTCCTGACACTAGATGATTTGAAAGCTTCTACAGTTGACCTTCCAGTCTGTTTGCCAGTGTTTCTGTGTCTGGTAAATAAAGCTGCACAAAAGGCATCAGGCTTGTGCCTTTTTTTTTCTCAGGTAAACATTTTGCAGTGACATGACAGCTTTGTAAATCAGTAGTCTCTCTATTCTAGCTGGTGTTCTGCTCAAATATTTTTGTATGATAACTTCCAGAAGCTGATGATCAGATTTCAACATGCTGTTCTTACATATCCACTATGAGGTCTCCCATAATAACTCCCAACAATAAACGGAGGAATCAAACTCATTGAAACACACACACACACACACACACACACACACACACACACACACACACACACACACACGCACACACGCACACACGCATACACACGCACACTCTTTAGTTGGTTGGTACCCTGGACATCCTTCAAGTGGCACAACTTCAATCAGTGTTGAGGAAAAAAACTGCTGAAGGTGAGGACTAAAAAGAAAGTCCTTGATACCTTTCAGAAACTTAGCAAAGATCTGTTGTAGCCTCTTTGTTACATTTGTTAACACACACGCACACACACACACACACACACACACACACACACACACACACACACACACACACACACACACACACACACACACACACACATATACACTAAAAGCAAACAATTTAAGTAGCATCAATCTTAGTTGTGGCTGCTTAAGTAAGTACTGCTATTGCACTTAGGTCCACCCAATCAACAAAACTGATCATGCTTCTGAGCTGCATGGACTGATCACCATTCTGCTATGGTGTCATTCGTGCTCCCAATAGCTTGCGCCTAAAGCAGTCTCTCCTTTCTCCCTTCCTAGCCACACTACTGGTGAACTCCATATTAAAGCATTTTTTCAGGAGGCCACACCCCATTGCAATCTTCCCATTTGGGCATTTTTGCCTCACCACATCACATTATTTAGAGATAAAAACTTTGTGGTAATACAACTATTAGGAAAACATAAACACCTGGTGAGAGTAAAAAAAAGTTACTCACACAACTACAAACTCTGAGTAAAGTTGATGTTTTAAAACTATTTTGGGGGTTGTGATTTTGGAGAACTCACATCTGGGAGATAACATTCATAGAGTTATCAGTCACTAAAGAGTAGATCTTCCCTTTTTCTTGTAGACAAACTGATGCATTTTCTAGTCAGAAAACTAATTCTAAAGTTTCTTTGCTTTGTCATTCTGTTTAAGTTACTGATCTGAAAGCACACGCTGAAAGCTCTAATACTTGGACAAGTATGGTACATTTTCTTTCTTTTTTTTTTTTATTGCAATCTCTGGCAGTCTGCATCACAGTATTTCAGTAAACAAGTCTCAGTGAGCATGACTTTAAGCTTGTCCCGGACACGCCATTAACTCAGTATGTTATGACAAATCTTAGACAAATTTAACTAAAAAGGTAACCATCCTTTAGAACCTTTCTGTATCTCATCTGCATGTAGGACTTGGCATATTATAGATGTCTTCAGTTGTGCTTCTATCATGCTTCAAGATATCTTTGGAAAGAATAGGGTCTCCAGGCCAGTCTTACAATTTTTGTTTATTCGATCTGAAATTTGTTGCTGTTGCCCTCTAAAGGAATTGTTTATGTTCAGACACCCATGATTCTAATTTTGTCCATTTATTATTATACTGCATATATTAATGTAAGCCATAGAAATGCTTGAGTATTTGTTGATGAGGGAGAAATATGTTGAACTGATATAGACCGAGTCTATAGTGATTAAGATAAAATATTAATCATGACAGAAAAGAAAGGCAACAAAAGAGAATTAAATGGAATAAAGGATCGTCTATTACTAAGAAAATTCATAACAGAGAGTCCATAATAGAGTGCTCAAAGGTATATTAGTATGAAAGTGCTTAACTCCTTTTTATTAAAACTTTTTCTAACTTAAATTTGAGTCTGTTGGCTGTTCCTTAGGACTTGGTGAGCTGAAGAATTTTGTAGTTCATAACAGAGAGTTGTAAAAAGGGGAAGAACCTATGTATGGCATGGAGAGTGGAGAGATAACAAAACAGCATTTTAAATCTTTCTACTGTCATGGATTATGTATAAAATACACCACACATTGATCTATTATATAGTAGTCAGTATGAAAAAGTGGCAAACTACTTTACAACTAAGACATCATCAAGGGCAAATTACTATCCCAGGGATAAAACAAGGATATTTCAATTTGAGTCTTTGTTACAATTACTGTTTTGCTTGCCCTTACGCCATTAAGCTGTTTACTTAACAGACTAGGCTACGGCTATAGCTTGACTTCCAGAAAACATCCTTACCAAATGACTTCTCACCTACTTTTTGTTAATTATTTAAACCTAAAATAAAGAGTGAGAGGGTGACACAGAAAAACCAACCAGTAAACACTAAATGAAAACTCCAGCCAAGCTAAAACTTCCACTGAATGATTTCTCAAACCTCTTGAATCAAAGGCATATGGGTTATATGACCCTTCTGAATGGCTATGACTTATTTCTTTTTAAGTCATTTCAATGGACAATTTCAGGCTAATAAAGCCAAATCCCTCTAGCTTTGGATATGCATATTTAGGCCTTGTTGTGACCTTATCAGCAGAGCACAAACCTCTTGTATCAGAAGCACATGGAATATATGCCAATGACCCTTATGAACATCAGGTGTTTCAGCTATATGGCGATTCTGAATGCCCATGACTTATTTCTTATTAAGTCGTTTCAATAATAAAGCCAAACCCCACTAGCTGTAGATATGCATATTTAGGCCTTGTTATGACCTCATCAGCACTGAACAAGCAAAGTGTCTGACTAAGCATAAGAGACACAGGGCTGTTATATCCAGCTGATGTCCATTATCATTAGGGTGACTGCAAAATATCCAAACTAACAAACTAAAACAAAAAGTGAGACGGTCACACAGAAAAAACAATCAGTAAACGCTAAATGAAAACTCCAGTCAAGCTAGAACTTCCATTTAGTGTTTTTCATTTAGTGTCTACTGTTTTTCTGTGTGACCTTCTCACTCTTTGTAGCTCAGTATGATGAGAAATAGCTTAGTTGTTAATTTTGCACACCAAGACATGGTTTGAATCCAGGGAGTGGTACTAAGATGTGTGCATATCTACACACAAGGAATCAGGAATAAATGTAAAAACAGTCAGGTAGTGTTAACAGATATTTTCTACACATGTTGTACAGGTAAGGAAATGTTGGTAGTAGCTGTATGAAGGGTATACTAATAAACTGTGTACAACTGTTCAACTTTCCCACCACATGCCTGCAAATGACAGCAGGATAGGTACATATACCATGTACTCTTCCCAATACATGTCTCTCAAGTGTGATGCTGTCATGTCTACTGGTCACTGCTGCCAATACCTTGGACACAGATAGGAAACCAGTTGAAGTATGCCAGCAGCACACTCACATAACAGCACTCAGGGTACCCCTCTTGTGCCAGATATGTATCCCTGACATGTACGAGTCCCCTCTAGGCATGTACCCAGAACTGTCACAGTTTGCTCCATACCCTTTCAGGCTGACAGTTTAATAGGTATGTTTGTGCTACAGAAGCTATGGGCCATAGGCAGATGTAAAGTGAGGGCAGACCCATAGAGTATTGAGCAGTAACTGTTGTGGAAAATAGAAGCATAAACAGTTATTAATGGACTTTTTGTCTCTCCTCCCACCCCTCATCTGGATCAATACTAAAATTCATATACTATGGGTATGTTTTACTCCAAACCTAATGTTGGGACTTGTGTTCTATTATTATTCATATATTTGATTGGTTGCATGTTAACATACCTTGTTCAAATATCATTGTTGGTGGCCTGTTGCCGTCAATGTTACTGGCATGCTGTTACGATGCATATTGTTGTTCCATTTATGCATGTGTTTGTTTCGCTTTGCAACTGTTGTAAATCTGTTTTATGGTGTTAATTGGAACACCCATGCATGCTGTTATAACTAATCTGGAAATGTATTGTTCATGACAAACCAACATATTCTTTAAAACCTCAATACCATAGCACATTTGGGAAGGCAGATCCTGGTGGCCCCACCTGTCCCACCTCATCTGGCCATGGCACTGGGCCCCAGTACATCTGGGACCCAACCCAGGCCTTCCTTATCTGCTGGTCCTGCACCACTTTGGGTGGATCCACCTCAGGAGATGGGGTTTGTCATCCCCAGTCAGGTCCAGGGTTTGGTGTGCAGCACCATCCAATCAGAGTTGGGTGGGCAGCTGCACCAGATTGAGAGCTGCCTGATGCAATTCAAGGGGCAGGCCACCCCTCCTGTCCATCCCCCAGCACAACCACCTTCGGGGCCATGAAGAAGTAGTGGTGACTGCCCATAGGTGGGGACCTCAGTCCCACTGTATCCATTTGGGGGCTCATGGTCTTCAGATTCCCAAACACCTCCCCGTCAACGATGTTTACCTCCCTCATGTGTCATATACTGCCCCAGCCTGCTGTCTTGTCTGCCTGCAAATGCAACCTATCCCACCCAATCTACCTCCCCAAACATACCTACAGTCCTTCCCTAACATCCTACTCTCACCTTAAAAAAAGGCATCTGTCCTGCAAAAAAAACATTGCCCTTTACATAGGCCTACATTTTTCCCCATGTACAGTGAAACTAATAAATCAACCCACTGATTTCTCTGAAAATGTCTGTCACCAGCACCCCTCCCTGTGGGGTGTGAGGCTGTAAATTCCAAATTCTATACATGTAATTCACAGTTTGGTTTTACTGAACAATATAAAACAAAAAGAAGAAAATTTCAATCAAACTAGGTGGGGGCTCCACCCCCACCCCCCTAACTATAAATACTAACTCCAGGGTTGCACTACAGTTGGGAAAGGGATATATCCCTTTTATTTGCCTGCAAGTACTACTTGTCAGGCAAATGAGTTTCAATCAAATGACCTGTCGGGCAAATGAAGGTGACCTATATATATATATATATATATATATATATATATATATATATATAAATCATATATATATATTTTCATACAGGGATATATAGACAGATAACTAACCTCTTACGGCAACAAATCTGCAGAAACCCTGACAAATGGGGTGATAAAGGACAAACAATAGTGACATGTTTGAAATACTGCTGTCATATGTGCAGAAGTCTGCTAGAGTTGCATGGTGTGCCTTAACATACAATGCCAGACAGATTCCAGGTCTGAAACACAAATGAATGTCAACATTTACTGATGTCAATGCTCACCTCATCCCAGTGATTTCTCAGAAACTCACAACTCTTGTGGCCAATAGACAAAACATATGAGTCACACATCAGGACAGTGTCTAAACATCTGGACAGTGGAAAGGTATGACCGCAGTCATGTAACAGAATGGAAAAATCTGTGACGGCTGCCAACCATGTCACCCAGCACCTTCTAAACTAAGTAAGACCAACACGACACTAACCCAAATCAGCTCTGGGCAATTACCCATGTATATCCAAATATATCATGCACTATAGGGATGGAAGTGTAGGGAAAAGCAGATAGTGTTGCATAAATGCCCATCCGCAATCATTTGCACCACAGTCACAGCAACATAACAGTACTCCAAATGAACTCTACAGTACAATGACTGAACAAACATATCCTGATTCCCAGTCACACAATACACTGACAGATACTGGCCCAACTCACAGTGTACTGGGAATCCTGAGGTGTTAAAGGACCTTTCTCAGTCTGCCCCTACAAACATACACACCTGATACACCACCAGCAACTGTAGCACCATGTATAGTCAGATAGAAAAAGGATCTGTGACACTCACATCTGCTACTCTCCCTACACAGCCAAACAGACACCTACACACAACACCGGTACACAATCTTGGCAGTCGCTTCACAATGGCCAGACATACATAACTCTCATATCTACAGATTTCCACAGAATGTCCAGGGTGTGAGACCATATTCATGGCCTCTGCTGCATATCACTTCCAGGAGTTTGCTAAGTCAATGGGATGATACCTTGAGTGCAGTCAATAAATAATGATATCACATACCTCTGTCCCTCTTACTGCAAGACATCTGGACAAAGCATGACATACTTGGGGACAGGGGGCTGGAAAGAGGGACATATCTCACATAATGGTGTTACAAATTGAAACAGATGACAGTGTCACATGCTTTGTTGTAACATAACATCCCTGAAGGATATGATGTCCGAAACACCAATGGATGTCAACAGTTACTCCTCACATTATCCTACTGCTCCCACAAAAACAGACGTTGTCTGAGGAACAGATCAAACATAACAGGCGAACCCCTGGGCAATCAGAACAGTTGAGAGGTATGTCAGAGACATATCACTGTCAGACATCAAGTCACACAGAAAATGCATGTCCATATGAACCCTGTTAAACTAGCAACCCTCTATGTGTATAACAGCACTACTGACTTATAATCTGTACCCATTTCTGGGGCTTTGTTCCCCATGTTGCTGGGCTGTCTCCACATGTCCTCTCCTGAGAGGTATTCCCACTTACTGTCTGTGAAGCTGTAGCCCCCACACCTCCATAATGTCCTCCACACAGGCAAGGGAAAGGGGCAAGGCCCACAAGAAGGCTGTCATTATAGTCATGTCTTGCAATGGCATTGGTAAATGGAAAGACAACACAGCTGCTCTGGATGCAAGTAGCAAGTGGGAGACACCAATTGGTGCACAGGCCATCACCTGCTCATGAGCAGTACCTACAAAAGGCAAGCTGCTGACTATGCAACACAGGTCTCAACCCCATCTACACAAAGTCAGACTGTGATTAAACAAACCCAACCAACTGCATTGTTGTGAGGTAACTTCTGAGCACTATAACAGGTATGTTAGTCATGTAAGCATGTAATGGAAGGCAGAAGGGGGGATGCAATGATGTCAAATGGGACATTAAACACTAGGTTGCTACAAGACCTGATGGACTCACATGCTGCTGTCCAGCAACTATGACAATTTCTGCTTGCCCTACCTGCATTGACATGGAGCACATCTCTAGCCCCTGACTCACCCCAGCAAAGGTCAGCTCATGTATGACTACTAATGGAGTCTCTGATGTCCAATACTGAGTGTGTCACTGGTAGGCCAGCTACCTGGGATGTTGTAATTAGTCATATGTCACCTGTAAATGCTACTCTGATACACATGCTTCTCTTACAAATGTAATAGATGCACATAGGGTGTGTGCATACTACATAACAGGTGCAGATGTGTGTGTTGAACTGTATGTGATATACTGATCCCATACCAGCCAACTGTTCAGAGTGTTGCAGACTGACCACATGTCTGTCTCATATTTGTAGTCAATGCTGCAGACAGTTGTGTATTGTCCAGCACATCACTGGCAACCCATTAAAGACTGCAGTCATAACAAATTAGCCTACATTTCATTGTCAGATGTCATATCCTGCAGAGTACACCTGTGAATGTGACACTGTGTTTGCTGGAAAATCAGTGTGTTTCAGCTAGATTCATAAAGTGACACTATTTACAGGCCTTTTCCCACCACTAATGTGTGCCTTTGTGCAGATGTCTTGCTCTAACAGGAGCTAAGTGTCTTACCATGGCACCCATGTCAATGCAAGCATACCTTGTCCTGTAGGATGCTGACATTTGTGCAGTCACTGATACCTGCTGTCTAGCTGTGGAGAGCACACCAACCTTGCCAGGTCACCCATCCCATCATACGTTTAAATACCAAATGGAGGCCCACAAAGCCACAGGAGGTGGAGTGTTGAACATTAGCATACACATACACACCTCCAGGCTGGTCAAACAGTATGGTGCACAGGTGACATCCCGAGTGCAGTTAATAGTTGACAAGATACCAACTCAAATCATAGCTAGCTACAGGCCTCCAACCATGACTATGGGCACCCACCACACCTAATTGGGACCTGGAATCTGTCAGGATTCCATCATCTACCCTGCTCCTGAGTGACTTCAAATACCCAACCATAGTGTGCCTGACCTATGCTACCTGAACATGAATGCACATAGATTCCTTGGCTTTGTCAATGGCAATGCAGTGGATCATCCGGTCACCAAACCAGCCAATATGATGCACATCAGCCTAACTAGCCTGCTTTGCAAGGGCTAGGGAGGCAATATCAAGGACATTATGAACAGGGGCATCGGCAACATCAAAATGCCTGGGCCCAAACACCTCTATAGCAGGTGAGAATCTTATGTACCTGGTATTAACCAACATGAGGAGCCACTGTAGCACTCCTACAGTGCCATCCCCCTTGGTAATATCTGACCACATAACCATCACTGTTCAGGTCACCACCCCCTTCCCCCACCCCCCTTCACAGTGTCAAACAGAATGAACTGTACACAAATGACTATAAATCCCCTCAGAGCAGGTACAAGTATCTGTATAGCCATCATCCCATTGTTGGAACTAGCAGCAGTATCCAGGCCCACACCACAATACTATGTGGGCACCCACATAGCTGTATGGACTCAGCAGTACCTGACAGGGCAACATCATCTCCCTCAAGTTAGGGTAAACACCTGTGGTGGACAGCAGCAATACACAAATACCATAATAGATAGACACAAGTGCTGGATGGGCCAAGAAGGAATGGGTGCCCCACTGGAAGCAATGTCAATGTCTGTAGAAGCAAATAAGGGTACAGGTAATGTACCTGAAGGCTGTCTCTGAGTACAAATTGGACACATCCACCAAGGGAGATCACTAGGCCTTCCACACGTGTGTCTGCAATCCCAGAGGCAACACACAAATCTGCTCTGTAGTGGTGGTCAATAACACCACATGCACATATGGCATAGATATAGGCAATCAGCTGCAGACAGGTGAAGTGTAAACACCCCCCTTCCCCCCAGTGTTACACATGTGCATGTGCAGCACCTGCCCCACTCCCCTCATCAGGAAGCAGGTCTGTAATGCTGTCTCAAAGGCAACACACAGAGGTCTCCATAGTCATTATACCATCCCTGGCTGCATCCCACATGAACACAGGCATGGCCTCTTAGAACCATTCCACACTGTAGTCAACCACAGCCTGAGCACCAGTGTCATCCCATCTGCACAGAGGACAGCCACTGTCATCCCTATACACAAAGGTGGAGCAATCCACCAACCCAGCCAATATGATGCACATCAGCCTAACCGGTCTGCTCTGCAAGGGCAAGGGAGGCAATATCAAGGACATTATGAACAGGGGCATCGGCAACATCAAAATGCCTGGGCCCACACACCAAGGGAGATAAAGCCTGTGAAACCTGATTGACCTCTCTGCAGTTGTCAATAAACACAGGGACGAGAGGAAGATGGTGAACAATGCCTACCTTCACCTAGCCCTATCATCTCACAGTATTCCCCAGGTGGACAAGATACCTAAGCCTACACAGCTAGGCACCAACCTATAGGTTACCAGATGGGTAGCTACCTGGGACAATGATAGTAGCCACTCAGTCAAAGTAGCAGAACCCATCTCTAATAGTAGATTAATCCACAATGGTGTACCCTAAGGATCGATCTGGGGGCCTCTACTGTTTGAGATATATGTATCTGAAGTACGGGACAATAGCAGTGGTTTATAGCTGACATGTGTATGGATGCTTGCAAGGTGCCCACTGTCTTACCTCCCCCTACTGATGTGGCCATTCCCAAAGAGGCAGTCACCTGATTGCTGACTGGTACAAGAAGCACTGCCGCAAACAGAATGGCTGAAGAGCCATCACTCTCCCTGCTGTGGCAGATGTCATCCACACTAAGTATGACAGTAATAATGTACTGAGCATGCAATTAGGTGTGAGGTGACTTGTGCACTGAGGTTGAAAGCAACCTGACAGTTTCCAACCATGTGGGCACCATTTACAGAAGGCCATCTACATGGCCCACCTCACAAATATGGGTGTGCCATAGGTATGCCATAGGTAGTTGTAAAGTGAGGGCAGACCTCTAGAGTATTGAGCAGTACTGTTGTAAAAACAGAGGCCTATGCAGTTGTTAATGGACTTTTTTTCTCTCCCCCCACCCCTCATCTGCATCACTAATTATTATTCATATCCTACGTGTATGCTGTTACCAAACCTAATGCTGGGACGTGTGTTACATTATTGTTCATATAATTAATTGGTTGCATGTTAACATACCTTGTTCAAATACCATTGTTGGTGGCCTGTTGCCATCATTGTTACTGACATGCTGTTACAATGCTTACTGTTGTTCCAGGTATGCATGTGTTCTGTTTACTATGCAACTGTTCCACATCAGTTGTTGTGGGTTAATTGAACACCCATGCATGCCTTTATATCTAATATTGAAATGTTTTGTTTATAACTAAGCAATATATCTTGGACTACCTCAACACCATAGCACATTTGGGAATGCTAATCCCAGTGGATCCACCTGTCCCACCCCATCTGACCATAGTACCTGGCCTCAGCACATCTGGGACCCATCATGGAACTTCATCTCCTGCAGGCACTGCACCACCTGGGGCTAGTTGCGCTGATGAGCCCATCATCCACCATCAGTTCTGGGGTATGGTGTGTAGTGTCATCTGCTCTGAGCTGGTCGCCAGATGGAGGGCCGCCTGGTGCACCTTGAGTAGCAGGCTGCCCCTCCTGTCCAGCCCCCAGCACAGCCACTGTCGGGGCTGTGAAGTTGCAGTTGTGACTGCCTGCAGGTGGGAATGTCAGTCCCACCATATCCATATGGGGGCTCATGGGCCTCTGATTCCCAACACCCTCCCCGTCCAAGGTGTTTACCCCCCACATGTGTCATACACCATCCCTGTCTGCTGTCCTGTCTGCCTCAGATGTACCTACAATCCTTCCCCAACATCCCACTCTCACCTTAACAAAAGAAAAAGGGCATCTGTCTCCAAAACAATCATCAACCCCTACATAGCTGTCCATTTCACACAGGTGTCCACTGGACACATGTAATCCAGTCCAACTGGTTTGCAACACATTTCTGTTATCCTTACCCCTTTCTATGGGGTTTGAGTGTCCAGATTCACTTCCAAATCCAGTACAAATGCACAGCTATTGCTGTATTACAAATGTACAGCTATGGACCTTCCCTACACCCATCCTGCACATCCCAAGCTACCTTTCATATTGTTTTTCCCTCTGCATGCTCCTTTCTCACCACTTTCCTATAACCCCTTTTTCCTTCCTTCTAAAGGAATTAGTGCAGGTATAAGTGGGAGTAAGTGGGAGTAAGAGAGTTTGCGCAATGCTAAGTGAAGAAGAAATGGATTAAGCATCTGTACGGTTAACCAAAAGCCAAAAAAAGATCCAGACTAAGTAAACACAGTAAGCCCAAAGGCTTGGAGTAAAACGAACCAGTCCAAAATAGCTCACGCAAGACTTTATTCGAAAAGTAAAAATGAAAATACCATCAAGCGCTTTCGCCTGGATTAATACCAGGCTTTTTCAAGATGTACGGTTAACTGTATGTTGGCATCATTTAGCATCACACAAACCCACATAAACATGCTTAAAGCTGCTTAAAACTGCTTTAGCCACTCTGTCTCCATCAGTCACTGTTCTGCCTAGCAACAAAATAATCAGATCTGCCAAGTCTCTAACCCAGGAGCTTGTACAGTATAGTCAAAGCAATGCACCACTACACCATTTGAGCTATAGGAATTTCTGATGCTTTTTCAAACATATCATGCAGTAGAGTCATTCAACGGTAGGGAAAAGGCTCTGTGTAATCACTCAGGTTTTGTATATATACATATACAGGTATACATGTATGGAGATACATATATATGAAAAATATGTTTTTTATATATATATATATATATATATATATATATATATATATATGTGTGTGTGTGTATATATATATATATATATATATATATATATATATATATATATATATATATATATATCTAAATGTATACATATTCTAATATATAAATATATATATATATATATATATATATATATATATATATATATATATATATATATACACACACACACACACACACACACACACACACACACACACACACACACACACACGCTCATAACATGTAGTGCACCCATATCACAGAACCATACCTCTCAACCTGTTAGTGCAAGAAATCTGGGCAAAGGCTATAAAAATGGGGGGGGGGGCAACTGGCCACAACTAGGGAAGTATTTCAGATATTGCTCTTATAGATATAAAAATTTGCTTGAGTAACAGGCTTTGTTTCAGCATACATGTTCTGAAGGATATGAGGCCTAGAACTGACATTATGTCATCATTTACTGACAGAAATCCTCAGATCATCACAGTGATTTACCAGAGAAATTAGAATAATTTGTGGAGCAGAGACAAAATATGAGCAATAAACCTGGATGTTCTGCAACAATTCGGCCAGTTGAGAGGTATGCTCAGAACACCCTAGTGCAACAAATCTAGATTAAGCCTAACAAAGTGGGGGGAGAAATCCATGAAAACAGGGACATATCTGAAATATTTCACTAGATAAGCTGAGACAGTTGCTACAGTAACACTGTCTGTAATAACATATATTGACTGAAATAGCACAACTCCAAGACTGACTCATTTGCTTCTCATTAGTTAGTGCCTGAAACCCTCACATCATCCCACTGATTTGTCAGACATACACAACACTTATGGGAACCAGACCAAAGATATGAGTCAGACAACTGGACATACTAAGAATATCTGGACACATCATGACATTAGGCAAAGTACACTGAGCTGCTTAGAATGTCACCAAGCACCATCCAAACTACAGTCAGACTGACACAACACTCATCCAAGTCAGCTATGGGGAATTACACATATTTTTGCAAATATATCAGGCACTACAGGGATGTAACAGTAGTGAAAAACAGTCACCGGTGTGAGCCTGCATACCCACAACCAATTTCACCACAGTCACAGTAACATACTAGTAAGCCAAATGAACAGTAGGTATAATGACTGTGTGAATATAAAAAATATGTATGACACTCACACAATGCCCCTACATATACTGCCACAAGTCGCAGTGTAGTCTGACTCCTGCAGTGGTATGGAACATGTCTCAGTCTGCCCCTACAAACATATACAGCTGCTAGACCACCAGAAACTGGAGCAGCATGCACAGTCACATAGAAAAGGAGCCATGACACTTAAATGTACCCCCTCCCTACACAGCGCAACAAACATTTACACACCACACTGCTTCACAATCCTGACAGTCTGTTAACAATTGCTACACATACACAGACCCCTCAACTGTACAGATTCCCGCAGAATGTCCAGGCTCTGTCCTCATAAATATGGCCTCTTCGTCATAACATGTCTGGCATTCTGATACATCACTGGGATGATATCAGGAAGGAAGGCACTAACTAATGATATACCATACCTATCAAACTCTTACTGCATGACATCTGGACAAATCCTGACATAATTTGGGGACAGAGGCCCAAACTCAGGGGCATAATTGAAATATTGCTGTTATAAACTGAGAAAGTTGCTGGTGTTACAGGGTTTGTTGTAGCATATCTTAACTGAGGGATATGAAGTCAGAAACGCAAATGGAAGTTAGCATTTACTGACTGCAATATCCATGGTATGCTACTGATTTGCCAAGGACAACAACTATTGGATGAACAGACCAAACATAAGAGCCACACCTCTGGCCATTCTGCAGATAGCCCTACAGTTGAGAGTTATGTCAACCACATAATACTGTCAGACTGAGACCCACTCAGAATATCCATGTCTACACAAACTGTTAAACTAGCATGAATACAAATGTCTAACAGCAATACTCACATTTTAACCCTAACTCTGGGACCTTATCCCCCATTTTGTTGGTCTGTCTCCACATGTTTTGTTGTAAGAAGTATTCAAACACCTCCATGATGTTCTCTTCACAGGCAAGGAAAAGGGACAATGCTCACATGAAGTACTCAATTATAGGAGGGTGTTGCCATGCCATTGGTTATAGGAATAACAACACAGCTGTTCTGCATGTAACTAGCAAGTGGGGGACACCAACTGGTGCACAGGCCATCACCTGCCCATGAGCATTACCTATAAAAGGCGAGCTGCTGCCTATGCAAAATAGGTCTATACCTCTGCATGGATAGAGAGAGAGAGAGAGAGAGAGAGAGAGAGAGAGAGACATACAGACTGAAACAGAAACAGGAATTGGAATCCAAACCAACAATACTTGGGGGAAAAAAGGTATGTCAAACAAGTAAGCATGTAATGGAATGCAGTAGAGGTATGCAATAATGGGATATATGATGTTGAACTAATATGTCTCAACAAGACTTGCTGTATTGATATATTGCTGATCAGCACCTATGGCCATAGCATCTGGGTCTGTCTGCAGTGACATAGATCACAGGTCAGGCCCCTGAGTCACCCCAGGATGGAATGGCTCACATATGGCTACTACTGGAGTGTCTGTTGAACAATACTGCCTGTGACACTGCTAGGCCAGCTATTGGGACGTCTTAGATATCCATATGTTACTTGTGAATACAACTATGATATACATGTTTGTCTCACAAATCTGAGATACCTATACAGGGTATTTGTATAGTAAACTACTGTTTCAGACATCTGTGTTGAACTGCATGTGATATACTGAGCTCATACCATTCAACTGTCAAGTGTTATGCACACTGACCATATGTGTGCCTCACATTTGTAGTCATTTACTCATAGAGTTCTGTTATGTCTGGCAAAGCATTGGCAAATCTGTGAAGACTGACATTAGAACATACTAGCATACATATGAGTGTCAACATCCTTCAGTGTATTTCTGTGAATGCAAAGGCTACTGTGCTATCAAATGACTTGTGTGTTACAGTAATATTAAGAAAGTGTCACTAATTTTGGGCCATTGCCCCATGTATGTGTGGCATCCTCCAGATGTCCTGCTCTAACAGGTTGAGAGGAATGACTGAGCAGCAAGAGTGTAAATACAGTGTGCAATACTAACATAGAATAGAAATATATGTCATGTATTACCTGTGCACATGTATGTATGAGTAGGTGTACATGGTAGCCTCACAATAACAGACATGGGATGCAAAATGTCAGGTAAATATGCTGTACATGTTGTACATGTGTGCAATCTTAGTTTCCATGCATCCAACAGACATAACTTTCTACAGCTACTGGTTGTTGCATTGCCCTGATAAAGACATAGGTACTAACATAAGCATGATTATCAGGTTAAAATTGGAGAGGTGTCCAACTGTGTTATGACCTTGTGTCCATGTCTACTACAAACAGCTATATTAGCACCTACACAGCTGTATGGACTCAGAAATACCTCACTCATAAAACCTGCCTCCACCAAGGTAGAGTAATCCCCTTTGCTGGACAGCAGCAATACGCAAACCACATAATTGATCGCTATATTGGCTGTACAGGCCCAAGTAGGAGCAGGCACCAACTTGGAAGCAAGATACCCTTGTCTGAACGAGCATATAAGGTCACAGGTGAATTACTGTAAGGCTAACTATGAGTACAAATTGGACACATCCACCAAGGCCAATCACAAGGATATCTTCACATACGACTTCAATCTCAGAGACAACAACCCACCCCACCCTGTAATGGTAGTCAATCACACCACACACACACACACACACACACACACACACACACACACACACACACACACACACACACACACACACACACCATAGCTGTAGCCAAACTGCTGCAGACAGGTTAAGGCAAACATCATCCCCCTGTCTCAACATCAGTATAGGTGGATATGCACAGCACCGGCACCACTCCCATCATCCTCAGGGAGCAAGTGCATAACGCCTATTCAAAGTCAACAAAAGTATGTCTCCATGGGACCTAATAACATTCCTGTCTGCATCCTACATGAACTCAAGCATATGCTCCCAGCTCCAATAAACACTGTACACAAGCAAAGCCTGAGAACCATTGACATCCCATCTGCAAGACAGATGGCCACTGTCATCCCTCTACACAAAGGTGAATGATGAATGGTGGGTTATGCAATGCACGGACCCTCATTGGGGAGGAACATGACACATTAGGACCAGGAGTGCAATGCAGGTTCATATTGTGCTGATAGATGGCAGGGGTATGATGTGGTTGTGAGTGGTGGCTAATGATAGTCAA